>NC_056731.1:1977080189-1977117689 GCF_019279795.1 Protopterus annectens
CACACAGATTATCAGTTGTCAGGACCAGGATTAGAACTCCTACCTAACTAGTTTGCTATACTATGGTATTATGCAGTTATCACAAGTGCCATGGAGCTTATATGTTGGAGAACTTTCCAAATGTATCTTTGAAGGTGAGTGACATCAGCTGCAGAGCTAAACGAGGGGTAAGGAAAGTGTAGTAAGTGTGAATGACCACAAAATCAGGTGCCAACAAAGACTCACATACAAGCACACACATTATTACAGTTGCCAGGACCAGAATTAGAACTCCTATTTAACTAGTTTGTTACACTACAGTATTATGCAGTTATTGCAAGTGTCACAGAGCTTAGAGGCTGAGTCTTGGCAAAAGGGTTATTTCAAGGTGACTGACATCAGCAGGCGTGCTAAAGTGGGCAATGGCAGGTGTAGTGAGTGTGAATGGCCTCAAAATCATTCATCTCCACACACACACACACACACACACACACACACACACACACACACACACACACACATACACATGCACACACACGCACACACACACACACACACACACACACACACACACACACACACACACACACACACACACACACACACACACACACACACACACACACCCACACACACACACACACACACACACAAACACACAATCATAGTTGCCATGTCTGGGATTAGAACTCCTACCTAACTAGCTTGCTACACTACAGTATTATGCAGTTATTACAAGTGCCATGGAGTTTATAGGACTGAGGCTTGGCCAAAGGGTTATTTCAAGGTTACTGACATCAGCAGGAGTGCTAACATGAGCAATGGGAAGTGCAGTGTGTGTGTAAATGGGCCATAAATCATTCTTCTCGAAACAGAAACACACACTCAGTCACACACAACTTTACATTTGACAGGACTGAGTATACAAATGCTACATGAATACTGATTTGTACTATTGTGTTACACAATTATCAGAAGCACCACAGACACTATAGGGCTGAGGGATACCAAAAGGAATGCCTACAGTGATTGACATCAGCACATCATGTGATATTGGCCAATTGGATGTGTAATGGGTGGGACAGGCCTCATAATGGACTTTTATCTGTCACTGTCTGTCTCTCTCTTCCCCACATCTCTGTGTGTGTATGTTTGAAATATTATAGTGTATTGGCCTTGGATATGTGTGAATATTCCTATCAAATGTGTGTGTGAAGCATAAATGGTGTACAATTTGGTGTGTGTGCACAGACATCTCCAAATGACAGATATGTATAGTCCACTATGTTGTCAGACATGGGCTTCATTTCTCTAAGTGTAGGAGCATGCCCAGTATGACCTTCTATACTGAGTGTGTGCATCCATTCCAGGTAGGGTTGTACTCCAGTCCAGGGTTTGGTGTTTTCATCCTACAGATAGCAACCTGTTTCTGCAGGATATCTGTAGATAGGTTGATAATATGGAGTTACAATGGGCGACAGATAGGGGGATACTTTAACTATTGCTGTCTGTGTTGCTTGTGTTACATGGATGGTCTTAGCAGAGATATTCAGACATATATACTGTTTTACACTGTGATGCATTATGTCATCAGCTACTGACAGATATAATTATTTGCTCACAGTTATTTACTGGGAAATACAAGATGAATGAAGCTGAGTCCAGTATTGTGGTCTGCAGCCTACACATTCTTGCATACTCCTGCCATTCTGGTGGGATAGTTACAGACACTTGCTGATGGGTCTCTGTAAATGGTCCAGCACCTTGGTAGTATGGTGGCTAAGGATCCCCTTCTTGTACATATATCGACTTAACAGAATGGCCATATCCTGCTGTGGTCATACCTATTGGCTGTACAGATTAACCCAGGTTACCCAGAGGCAGGGCTCATATATCTGGTCAGTTCCCCTTCACATTGTGGTTTACGGGCAGGTTTGTAGCCACCCATTACTGGGTTTGCAGGCAGGGGTTGTATGGGCACACATCAGGGTCTCAAACTTCACACACTCCATGACATCCATGAGTTTACACACCTCCACTCTGTTATTCTATCCTCATCCTAACATTATGCAAGCAATATCTGGGAAGTATCCCTATAGCTGGCCCTTCCTCCCAGTGGTATTTATGGATTGATCCAAATTCATTCAGTAGGACATGGGGGGCATGCTACTCAGATTTATCAACATGGCCTTGCATTTGTGTTCTGTTGACTGTGTTAGTTTGTTAGTTGGGATCCCATGGGATACCATACACTGGCACTACGAGTGAGGCACAGGCCTTTGACAGAGGACTGTAGGCCATTTGGTAGTGATGCAGGTCATCTGTAGCAGGCCAGTGCATTCTGTCACTCCTACATTTCCAGGCTGCAAGTCAGTGGATTCCCCTGGGGTGACAGGGTAAGTGTGTGAGGTGTTAATGGCAATAGTTCCTGTAAATATTAACCATTGGTCTGGATGCAGGAAGGGTGCTACTTACAACTAGGGACTCACCTGCAAAGGACACATCTTTAGCATGCTGCATTCTGTGGGTATTCCCATACAGAAGTGGGGTCATACTGTACTCATTCCCAGCAGCAAAGATATGACCTGTGATAAACCTGTGGCTGATGGTGGGGTGAGCTGAGTGCATGTGTGACATGCAAGCTACTTGTAGCTGGCTCACAGATATACCTGGGACATTCCCCTTATGATGCCTTGTGCGGGGACATAGGCAGTCTCTCATTACTTCATAACTGTGCCTTTTGTAGCCTGCCAATGATTTCCAGACTACATCAGTATTCCATACTACATGGACAACTAATGTGCTGCTAACCTGTATGTACAATTCCAAAGTTTTGTGCAGTTGACAGTTACATTTTAAGCACTTTGTCTAGGATACTTCCAACCTGTGTACTGTGTGCATGTATGGGCCCACATTCATGGCATGTCCATCTTTCAGACAGTGACAGATATTGACATCTGGACAGTGAGTATGAATGACTGCTGACATGGGTATTGCTGAGTAGCATTGTGTTTGGCACTGCAGTTGTCAGAACATGGCCCTGCCATCCACAGTATTGCCCATAGGCCACCAAGACACAACCCTCCATGTCTACATGCTGACCACTTCCAGACAATATTGAACACAACAACCTAACACATGGACCCCTGCATTTTGTACACATGCAACAATCTATCCTGTAGATTGGGCCAGCTTGAGTAATCTGTGCTCCACTGTTATTACACCTCACACTTACATGTTACTGCATTTCTACATAGGATTGTGGGGGGGGCACACCTGATGACTTTAACCATTTGCTATGACTGTACTGGTATTTTAAGATCTCTGTTGGCTTCCATTTCATTTTGTATTCTGAACTATCATGCAGACTCGAGGCATATCAGTAGAGTACAGATCTTAGGTTTTATTAAACTACATTTCAGATTCAGACTTCTTACCCTTCAGAACTAACATACAACTGCCAGACCTGCTGTCGTCTGTCTGTGTAGGTCTGGAGGGGGGGCTGTTAATCATTGACATCAATTGGAGGCCTTATCCCAGCCTTTCTTTATGGTCATCTACACCTGTCCTGCTAGCTGAGGCTGGTGGTGGGTATGCGAGCCTCAGTGATATTCATGCGTGTGTCCTATGGACACACATTTGGGCCACACATGTGCTGAAGTGGGATTTGTCACCCTGTCTAGTACTGCCTAGTATGTTGACAGCAGCATTTGTTATGGATTTCATGCTGCCCATATAGGTGTCCACTATCTGCTGCCATCTCATTCAGCCACCCGATTCCCTTGCATGCTCGTGTCCATACCATAGATACAACTATCAGAACATACTACTCCATTCTTCAATTGATAGGAAGAGTGACTTACCTTGTGGCTGTACCAGTATTGAAGATGGTGCTGGAGGGCTGACTATGTTAGATGCACATAGTACAGTCCCTATACATGGTAAAGCACAGGGAGGTTCATGTTTGGCAACCATTTTACTGTATGTGCGAGTCAGAGAGAGGTGTCATTCCCTGGGATCCTACAGTGTCAGCATATGTGCTAGGCATTGTGTCTTTGCCAAGGCCTGGGCATACTGGACATGTCTCCTTCTGCCTACATGGGCAGGCTCAGGTAGTTCCTCCTCAGAGTCCCTCTGTGCCTGTTATGGCCTTGGCAATGGTGGGGGGCTGTGTGTCCTTGCCCCATGCTGTTCCTGCTGCAGCTGTTTCTGCAGGATCATATTGTTTAGCATGGCACATACCATGAACATTTGTGTACATGTAGCTGGAGAGTACTGCAAAGCTCCACCAGATATGTCTAGGCAGCGGAACTGTGACTTGAGCATCCCAAACATATGCTCTGTTATGATTCTGATTTGTGCGTGTGCCTCATTATGGAGTTCTTGTTCAGGTGTGTATGCATTTCTGAGGGGTGTCATCAGCCACGGCTGCAGTACATAGCCGGCATCCCCCACTAGGTGGCCATATGGGATGTCTCTACTGGCAAATGACTGGTACAGCTGTGTCATATGCTAGATGTGAGCGTCTTGATAGCTTCCAGGGCTGCCAGCGCATACATTCAAGATAATGCCCTGGGCATCGCACATGACCTGGCAGTTGATGGACAGGAAGCCCTTGCGGTTTATGTAGAACCTACCATGCTTGCTAGGTGGTGATTTGATGTGTATGTGTGTGTGCAGCCTATAGCACCAACTACCTCAGGGTATTCTGATATTTGGTGGAAGAGACGCATATTGCTGGTCAACGCCTCATGGGTGTTGAGGAAATATATGTGCTCACCGGCATGTGCTGACATTGCATCCAAGAACTGTTAAAGTACCCTGGATGCTGATGCCTGTGAAATCCTCATGATATCCCCAGTTTTCTTTTGGAAGGTACCTATGGCTAGTATTCGTAAGCCTACACATACCTTGGTATCCACTGGGATGGGTTTCCTTCTGTTGGTTCTGTGTGTGAGGCGTGGCCGGCACAGCTCAACTATTTGCTGTAGAATGTCCCTGTCCACCCTATAGTGCTCCACTATCTCCAGCTCATGTAGCCCCTGGTAGGTTACCCTGAGTCTTTACAGTCTTCTCCTTCTCCTCACTATGGGTTGGCTGTCAGCCTTCACATCCTCATCACCCTCAGCCTCTTGCACATATTAATGTATGAGAGCGACAGCAGCCCCTAACATTTTGTTAGTTTTGTCAGGTAACATTTCCCCCATCTGTGTATATCGGTGGTGTAGAGTCTGTGGTAAAAACCATACTGGAAGGAGTTTGCATAGTTTATTGTAGTGCGCTAGGCTGTTCCATGTGCAATTGGCTGATGATGATACATTTCACCTGCCAGCTATGGTAGTTCTCCTTGATTGCCTTCCTACTGCTGTTTTCCCTTCCCATTGCCTTCCTGTTTAAGCCCCAAGGTGCACACCCAGTGCTCAGATGTGAACAGAGCTGCTATTTCCTGTTTTCTTTTTTTGTTTAAAACCTGGTGCATGGCACGCACACCCGTTTAGACAATGTAAACACTGCTAGGCAGCATCAGACACACCCCCTTCCTTAGCTGTGCTTAGCTAAGGGCAAACACAGGCCACAGAGCTCCAATAAGCTTACAGCATGCATAACATTCCCCCTTATGAAGTCTTCCACCTCTTATACTTATACAATGGTGTCGCTGCACCTACACAGTTGGGTGCAAGCTAACACTGAGAGGAAATCTGTGATTCAGTATCAGTCCACTCATTTGCATGAAACAGAATGCTAATTCATAGTTACCACACTCACACTTAGCTTTCCCCCTTAGCAACCACTATTCCCTGGTATTGTAGTCATATGCATGCCATTGACTATTATGGCAAAATGCTCATTTGGGTTTAAAAGCTTATTTCCAAATTTTTTCTTATTTTCGGGCAGATCCCGTTTGCGCACCACTGCCCTACACTTAAACGGCCAGAATTGGCCAAAATAAAAGTTTTTTATAATTTTGTAACTGTTTCTCATGCCAAGGGCCATATATTTAGCCATTGGCATGCCTACTACATTGCATACATGCTTTCTTTAGAGCTGTCATGCCTCTGTTTTGTAATTTGCATAAATGTACATTTCTTCAGGTTACGCTATTCCTGCAGAGACGCCTGCCTGCTTCCTGAATCGCTAATTCACCTCATTTGCATGGTTTTCACCAGCAAATGAGGTAATTAGCATATAGCAGTGTTGTCCATGTAGGAACTGTGTAGGAGCGCTCGTGCACATCCCAGATGCTCGTTCCTGGATCGCTCATGAGCCATATTGCGTGAAGCAGTTCTTGCACTATTCCTGTACTCTGTGCAGAGCTTGCCGAATCCGGGAGAATGTTATTATTTGTTTGTTACTGATTTATATTATTCAATAAAATTTTTTTAAAAAACAAAAGCAAGAGTTTACAGGCTAGGTTTAGGATTAGGAAAGGGGATTCATTTAGTGTGTCTAACGCTAGGGTTAGGGGCAGGGGTAGGGGTAGTGTTAGGGTTAGCTCACATCAGGTAGGAGGGCAGGTGGCAGCCCCTTAATTAAAGGGACTAATAAAAAAATGGGACTTTACTGCAGGTGACAGCTGAAAACAATGAACCAAACATTAAAATGCTGTATGAGCACTAGTAAAAACAACAATCTGGAAGAAAATAATAAAGCCAGGAGGACAGAGAAGAAAGACAGCTGATGAGGAGATAGATATACTGGAAATAAGACTGGTAGGGTTTCAGGACAAATATGACCAATAACTCAAAGATGAAAACTATTATAAAAACAAATAAAAATAAAAGCAACCATTAGAGATGAACTGGGCTCAATATCCCTGGAAATCTAATAACAATTTAACTAAGTGCTTTCATCCTGAGCAATGGACTTCAGCAGGGTTAAAGCAATGCATAGACAAAGTACTTAAATACCCACTGAAAATCATGTGACAACATCAATTAAATTATATAACTTCATTTAAATACAACAAATTAAAACTCAATAATGAAATATGTATCTAATAAAATTATAAATATTTAATTTCTATAAACCAAACATATAATTTAACTTGTAATTATTAACAGGTAAGTTAGTGTGTACTGAGGGGAGTTCACATTTGAAGAAAAAACAATATTTTAATCCACCACTTTTGCCCAAGATAAATGTGAATTTTGAGTCAAATTCATCTCTAGGGGTTGCTAAATTATTCAGAAAAGTATGGTATAAAGCAGAAGAAGAAAAACAAGAAAAAAAGGAGAAAAAAAAACACTACAGATATGGAAATTGAGCAGTGAGGCTGAATAGTTTGCCTGTGGGTGTTTGGAAAGCTTGTGTTAAAGCCAGAGGAAAAAAATATAATATAGAAGAGAAGAGATAGATTTTGCTTTGTTTTTAACTTGTACTTTTTTTTTTAAAATGTGATAGTCGCCTTTTTCTTTGTATATCTCTACTAAAAAAAAAAATTTTTATTCTGTTATTTTGTCTATATTATATTTTCTCCCGGCCCCCTGGCCTACTGATATATCCAGCTGGACCAGCTGGACTAGCCCGTCATAAATATAAATCTAGACAAAATAACATGGAGATTAGCAGGGTGAAAGAGGGAGAAGGAAGAACCAGAGAAGATGTCAAACAAAATAGAGAATAATTTTGGGAATGTTTTAAGCAAATTTATGCAGAGCAAGGAGGAGAAACATGTGAAAGGCACAACCAAGGAATTTTGGAAAGTGGGTTGGAATTTGGACAGATGCATAGAGAAATACAAAATGCACTCATTATCAGAGTAGAAGCTAATTTATTTATTTCATTTATTTATTTAACATTTGTTAACTGGGATAATCTGACTGGGCTAATGCCCTGTTTCAGAGGAGGCCTGGGGAGAAATGCTCCACAGTACAATTAAGCAAAATATTTACAGAATTTAATTAAAATCCAATAAGAATACAATAAAAATACAGGATTAAAGTAAAGAAAAAAACTATATACAATAGAGTAATTAAGCAGCAGTTCAGTTTACATTTAGGTACAAGTAAAAATCATCAAGAAAAACATTTGGTCTATGATGGTAATTGTTGAGCAGCAATAGTGCATGAGGGCATTAAATATAAGGCAGTTACAGGTTGGAGACAGGAATCATGTATCCAGAAGTTAGGAAGTAAAGGACAGTGCTTAGTAGTAGGTAACTGTCATTTCATTTGCAAGGAGGTTAGTGTCGGAAAGATGAGGGGAAAGGGAGGAATAGGAAAGGAGAGTAAGGAGAGAGAAGAGAATGATGGGAAAGAGGGAAGGGTTCAAATGGGATGACTGCAGAGACAAGACCAGGTGCTGTTTAGGTAATGTCTAAGAGTTTTCTTGAAATCATAGGCATGGGAAATGTTTCTGAAGGTCAGAGAGAGCTTGTTCAATGACCGAATGGGAAAGTAGCTGTAGAGATTCTGTCCAATAGATTGTTTAGGTTTGTGAATCTGTAAGATACATTGTTCAGAGTTTCAGAGAGATCGAGGTGGGTTATACAGGTAGACAAGAGACGATAGGTTAGGTCAGGAGGAGGGTTTATTCAGGATAGAATGGATGATGATAAGTTGCATAAACAAGAGTTGGTTAGGAAACTCAAGCCAGCTGAGAGTATGGAGAACATGACAGTGGTGTGATTTTAAGGGCAGATTAGCTGCAAATCTTGTTACTTTGTTCTACGTAGTTTTGAGTTTGAAACGTAGTGAGGACTGTAAGTTAGTTAAGATTTATGAGCTGCAGAATAGGTGAGGAAGGAGGTAAGCATGGGCTAGTGAGATTCTGGAGTTGGGTGTGAGGAATATTTTATTTCTATACAGAAGGCCAAGCTTTTTGGTGAGTTTTCTTGATACAGTGATGTACATGGAGGTCAAATTAAAATTGGTCATTTATGATTGCACCAAGGAGTTTGGTGTGGGTGTCAGCTGTGACAGAAGTGTTGTTAAGGGAAGAGATGGCAAAGGAGGATTTAAGCTGGTAGAGGGATTTTGAGTGGAAGAGAAGTAGTATATTCTTTTTAGGGTTAAGTATGAGTTGGTTGTCAGTAAGCCAATTTTCAGTGAGGTTGAAAGATGTTTGTGGCAGGGTTGCAGGTTAGAGGGGTGTCAGCAGTGAAGATGATTGTAGAGACATCTGCATACTATATGAGAGATGACTGAGGACAGGAAGTGTGAAGTTGGTTTGTAAAGATGCTAAAGAGAAGGGGGCCTAGAAGTGAGCCTTGTGGGATGCCCATTTTGATGGGGAGAAAGGGGGGTAGAGTAGAGAGCCATTTGACAGATTGCTGTCTGTCTGTGAGGTAGCTGTTAAACCAGGAGATAGTTATTGGGGAGACTTTGAGTTGAGACAGTTTGGAGAGGAAGATAGAATGAGAGACTGTGTCAAAGGCTAGAGATCTAAGAAGAGATAGGGCACTAGTTTATTATTATCTCTGGTAGGGAAATGGCATTTGTAAAGAAATTAGTGCAGTAGAGTTATTGTGGTGGGGGTGGAAGCCATGCTAAGTAGGGATGATTAGGTTTTCTTGACTGAGATTGGCCATGATTTGTTTATGAACATAGTGTTCAAAAATTTTAGAGAGGGTTGAGAGTATGGCAACAGGTTGATAATTAGAGAGCTCTACAGAATTTCCACCTTTGTTGATAGGTATGGTATGCAATTTTTTCCAGGGAGTAGGGAGAGTGGATTCTGTGACTGAGCAGTTTACGAGGATGGAGACTGGTTATGCAATGGAGTCAGTGGCTGCCTTTAGGAAGAGAGGTGGCAAGTTATCAGATGAGGGGGAGCTTAGTTTGAATTTAAGAAGAAGAGTTCTGATATAGCTGGTTGGGGTGGGTTTTAGTGAGAATGGGCAATTTTGTAGAAGGGGGTGGTAGGTGGTGAGGGATTGGTAGGGTTAATAGTTTGCATAAGTTTGCTATGGTACCGATAAAGTAAGAATTGAAAATGGATGCAGTTTCTTAGGGTGTATTATTAGGGCAGGGGGGAGTTGAGGGATTACCAGGGTGGAGAATTCAGTTAATAGTATTCCAGAATTTTGGGGGGGGGGGGTTCTAGGTTCAGTAGTTTGGGATATGTGATAGAAGTTTTTTTTATCAATGTTAATCTGCTTTTTGGTTAGGTTTCAGAGTTCTCTATATTTTGGAGGTGTGCGAGAGATTTAGTCTTAATCCAGAGTTTCCAGGCAGAATCTCTGTTATGGATGAGACCTGGTAGAGTTAGTGATCCAAGGAAAACAGGGTGATTTGACTCTGTTCTAAGAGGGGAAAGGGAGTTATGTGAACTGAAAAACAGCTTCATCAAAAGGGAGGGATGAAAGGCAGGACCAGTCTGTTATTGAGAGACAATTATTGAAAGTATCAGGGTTGAAGTTGGTTAGTTTTTGATATTTCTTAAGTTTGTGAGGTCCAAAGAGGTGTGGAAAAAATCTTAGGATACGTATAGGGGAGTGGTCACTGACTGAGTCTGGCAGGAGATTCTGGGTGATGATAGAGATTAGGATGTACATCCTCCAAGAGGGTCTCACCCAAACAAATGACTGGTGCCAGAAATATGGCCTCAAACTGAATGCCAAAAAATTCATCATCATCCCTTTTGAGGAGAATGACATCCCCACACATTATCACATTGATAATAAGGCACTAAGCACACAATCAGTCATGAGGGACTTGGGAACCCAGGTTGATAACAAACTGACTTTTGACCACGATATTGCCTCCATTGTATGGAAAGCTTTCTACATAGCCCACCTGATTAGTAAGGGTATGTCATCCAGGTACAAGGTGGTCATAACATCCCTGTATTCTTCTCTTATAAGACCGATTATTGAATACAATCCGCCTTTCGGCATGCACCTCGTAAAGAACATGCAGCAGCTGGAGAGACCACAGAGATTCCTCAACCGGAGAATTCAGGGCCTCAAACATCTATCCTACTCAAATAGACTAAAAGCTCTGTCCCTCTATTCAGTTTCCTACAGACTCCTCAGAGGTGACCTCTGTCTGGCATACAATACAATCTTAGACCCCACCATGATGAGACTGATGCATATCAACAAGTCAAGCTCCACCCAAGTAACCCACACGTGAGACCTCAACTTGGTCTGTGACATCAATAGGACTTGTTGGTGGGACAGATTTGTGTCTGAGAGACTCCCCCTTTTATGGAATAGATTCCCTCTCCATGTAAAGCAGATTATCTCATTAAACCTTTTTAAGGGCAACCTGGATACCTGGATGGGGAACAGAAGATACACCACTGGGATTCCACCTATGTCCCTGCTGGACAGTGGCATAGGGTGCTGACTTGTTGGAACATGGGCTAAATTCTTGGCTAGGCTTGTAAGGACATCAGGGCCAATAGCCTAGTAACTTCCTATGATCCTATGATGGGAGACCAGTATCCAGTCAAGATCAGAGTTTGTATTACTGAGTTTATGAAGAAAAGTGGGAGAGGAGATAGGTTGGGTGTAGCCATATATGTGAATGCTGGTAGTAGAGGTGTTAGAGATGAGGTGAAGCCAGTTGATATTAGCATCACCTAGTATTATAGTTTCATTAAGTATATTGTCAGACATCCAGTTAAGAATTTGCTCTAGTATGGGTATATTACCTCCAAGGGGTATTTATATGGCAGTTATAGCTAGGGTTTTATGGTCGTTACATTTAAAATTTCCAATAATGAGTTCTGCTGGGTGAAAATAGGGGGGGATTAGGAGAGATAAGGTTAGGACGTCTGAGTACATGATGGCAATACCTCCTCCTTTTTTGTGTGTTCTATCAAGGTGTAGTATGTTGTAGCCAGGGGGAGAAATTTAGTGTCAGTGTTATGTGGTTTAAGCCATGTTTCAGAGAGAGTGATCATGTTGCGGGAGTGTTGGGTTTTCCAAGATTGTAATTCAGATGTCTTGTTAAGGATTCTGTGGATGTTGATAGAGTAGAAGGTGAGATGTTTGAGACTAGGGTTAGGTGCCTGTAGAAGTGTTTGTGTAGCATTGGTGGGACTTGATGAGTTAAAGTGTGGGCCAAGGTTGGGGTGGATATCACCTGAGAGTTGAAGGATGTTGTGTGGGTGGAGCGGATATGATGAAGTGGGGTAGGGCGGGAAAAATTTGTGTTTGATTTTGCAATGTAGAGATATAGCTGAGACAATTTGATACAGTGCTGGAGAAGAGTGCAGGTGATATGGGAGAGTAGTGGCTATTGATGTTTGTAGTGTGTTGAGAGGAGGTAGGAGTGTGGGGATGTAGGTTTAGCTGAGTGTGGTAGAAGGTGAGGTTAGATAGGAGAAGAAGAAGGAAAAGGAAGATATGGAGGGAGGAACATGTAGGAGGTTAATATGTGAAATGGGAGTGTGGTGGGAGTGTGAATGAATGATATTATGTGGGTTTAGAATTAATGAGGGGTGGGATTAGTGTGTCTGGGCGGGTGGCTTGGGGTTTAGTATGTGCTAAGGTGGGAGGGGTTTAGATAATAGTGGTTGGATGGGTGAGGTTTACAGGAAGTTGGAGTGTAGAGGGGGTGGAGCACAGAATGGTTAGAAGGGTGTAATCATTAAAATGAAGGAATGAAAGGGAGGAGGACCAGACAGGTTTCCACTGGAATTCTACAAATGCGGGACCAAGGTGGCAGGTGCTGATAAGGAACACAACAGGATTCTAGAATCAGGTAATCCCAGGCAGAATACAATGGCAAGACTAACAGTAATATCAAAATGGAACAGCGACAGGATGAAATTTGTAAATATCTCTCCATTTAATTAAAGCAGCTATAAAAATACTGGCCAAAGTACTGTCAATAAAGCTAGACCTGATCTTACTATTACTAATACTAGAACAGAATGGCTCATTAAACTATGAAGGCAGAGCAAAAATGGTGGGAACTAGTAGAGTTCATGTATGGGAAGAAATAGAGAGGAGTAGAAGAAGGGGTGGTGTAATTTTAGACTTACAAATTGTATTTGACATGGTGAGATGAAGCTTCCTTTGGCAAATGCTGTGAAAGAGAGGGATGAGAAACTATTTTTAAGGTGAGTGTAGGCAATATACACCAGACCAGTGTGTGTGTGTGTGTGTGTGTGTGTGTGTGTGTGTGTGTGTGTGTGTGTGTGTGTGTGTGTGTGTGTGTGTGTGTGTGTGTGTGTGAGAGAGAGAGAGAGACTGTAGTCAGCAAGGATCTCAGAGGTTATGGAGGTTGGCAGGGTGATGAGACAAGAAGCCTACTATAACCAGACTATTCACATCATGATTAAGGAATTAGCAGTTTGAGTAAGGGGCAAGTTGAGGAATCTGAGGAGGATGAGGAAGATGAGCAGCATACATAGGATAGATGCAAAGTTCTTGATGAATGAAGGTGATTGCTGTGAGGACATTGATGTAGTCTTGCCAGTATTCAGGACCTCACAAAACTTGTCAGTGTTGTACTGCAATAAGAAAAAGAGAGTAGTAGTAAGGGGTATGGGAAGAAAAGGTGAGAGGAGGGTCAGGAGAGGGATGGAATTATAACATTTATTTAAGGCTGAGTGTGGTGCCCACCACAGAAGAGCCTTTAGGAATAAAAAACTACTCCAGTTTTGAAAAAAAAGTTCATCCTACATACATCTGACAATCTCCTCTTGTTCCAACCAGACTTTCTGTTGCAGAAGTTCTTTTCAAAAACTAACATCTACATCCTGGAGCCCAAAAGTGAAGACAGTGTTGGAGAGGGGAAAGGGAAGAAAACCACAGTTATGCTGTTTAGTCCCCCCCACAAAAAAAAAACACTTTACCAAAAGCCTCACCCTCTATTATATACCCACTCAGAAAGCCCCTACCTGCTGTTACACTCAAGAAATACTCCAGACTTAGCCTAAACTCCTTTCTTATACTTCCTACCAAACAATGATATTCAGTAATGCGAGGTGAATCCAAGAGCACTTGAGAACCAGTTTGCATTAACGTATTTTATTAGTAACGTTTTCGCTTCTGTACAACAGGAGCTTCATCAGACAAGTAAAAGGAGCGCCAAAAGCACTTTTTAAATTGCAACGAAATTGCAATATGATGTCATATCCTTGGCAACCAAAATGGTAACCAGTACACCCATTTCACAAAATAGCGTATACAATCAATGTTAAAACACATTTCAAGTCCACGAAGAAAGGATTTTTATGTAAATCATTTTTTAAGGTTTTACCCTAATAAAAGATAAAAGACACACGATCTTTAGCTGTAAAAACACATTTGAGGCTGTTTGTTCATACAACAGTTTAAAAACTAGTCTCAACGAATCTAATCAAGTACCAAAACAAGGTGTTGACAAAGTAAAACACAGTTTTAATATCTAAAAAAGCTTTTGGTAACCAAAAGTTTACCATTTCATTTAACTCAAGGCATTCTTGCTAGAAACAAATCTCATGAAAGAATCATCTTAAAAAAGAAACCACCTTTTTGAACATGTTAAAAATAGGATCCAGTAGGTAGTCCTAACTAAGTGGAATGCATATTGTATAAGGTCTAACTTTTTAAGTTAAAACAGGAACCACCGCTAAGACCTGAGGTAACTTTTATACTTTAAAATAACAGAAATGTTGCAAGCTTCGTTTAGTCCTGGGGGGAGAAAACGCATTTAATAGGAGTTGCCATTCTAACTCTTTTATTTCCAATAAGAGGGGTTGAGGACCCCGTCTAGTCCCAAGTTTTACCAGGTCGATGCCCATAAAACAAAAGCTGTGCCCAGCATGTTCAAGAATGTGTTTCGAAAGGGCATTGTCCAATTTTTTGTTTTTTATAGCATAATTATGTTGGTAAACTCGGTCCCGTAACCTACGGTCCATTTTACCAACATAAAATGCAGGGCAACAGTTACAAAATGCAATGTAAACTACTGACCTGGTATCACAACAGATCTTGTGGTTGATGGTAAATTTCTCCCCTTTTATGGAAAAAGAATTTCCTACTTTTAATAATCTACACCAATTGCAGGTTCCACAGGTAAATGTCCCGGTTTGTCTAGGTCGAACACCTGAAAGGTCACTCGTTTGCAAAAGATCTTTTAAATTTTTACCCCTCTTAAAAACAAATAAGGGGAAAGAGCCCAGGATCTCGAGTAAGTATGCATTGTTTAAAATAAAATGCCAGTTCTTCTTAATAATCGAACACATATTATTTGCATGTTTGTTATGTGTAATGATGAAACTAGTCGTGAAGTCACGAGTTTGACTAGGTTTATGATACACAGGGCTACTGAGTTCATCTGAGAAAACTCCAGGTTCAAAACTATGAACAGGTGTTTCTGACATGTCGGTAACCTGAGAAGTGCTCTGTTTTATACCTTGTAGAAGTGACTGGTAGAACCCCATAGCTCTTTTTGAGGAAACTTCATCGATTAAGTTGTCTAATAGCTCACTAGGGTATCCCCTATTCAAGAACATACTCCTAAGGGTAGAACACTCATCTTCAAAGGCTGCTAAAGTGTTACACATACGTGTGGCTCTAACTAACTGGCCTTTAACTATTGATCTTTTTTGTTTCCAAGGATGGTTACTGGAAAAATGCAGGAAAGCATTGCAATAAGTATGTTTCCTAAAGATACTAGAAAGAATGCAGGTGTTATGGAGGTCTTTAACAAGTTTAACGTCCAGGTAGTCGATCTCACTGGTGGAAAATTTATGTGTAAATTTTAAGAAAGTGCATGACTCATTCATGTTTTCAACCAAGCTTGCAACAGTATCTGAGTTGCCTTGAATGAGAACAAACACGCTGTCTAGAAAACGTGTGTAAAATTTGGTGGCTTTTTAAACTGAGGGTTCTCAAAGAGAAAGTTTTTTCCCAATAAGCAACCACCAAGTTTGCCACACTGCCTCCACATGGGGAACCCATAGCGATTCCCCTTTTCTGTAGGTAGTGGCAATTGTTAAAGATGAAAAAATTTGAAGATAAGATAATGTCAAGGAGAAGGGTAACCACATCAATTTCATCTTTCGGAGCTTGTAAGTCTATTAGCATAAGTTCAACCCATTCCAATGCCTCTTGGTGTGGTATAGAGGTGTATAAATCCACCACATCAATTGTTAAGAAGTTGTTGGATGGGTTGAAAGGGATGTCATTAATAGATTTTAAAAAAGACCAAGAGTCTTTGCAAATTTGAGGAAGTAGCGTAAGATATTTACCAAGAATGTGGTCGACAACTTTAGCACAAGGGTGAGTAATAGAGCATCTCCCGTCCACAAGAGCCCGCATAGGTGGGTCCAATAAGTTCTTGTGGATTTTAGGGATCCCAAACATAGTTGGGACTCTGGGGAAAGAGATGTTGATAAAATTGAAGGTGTCTATATTAATCCTCCCTTCAATAAACAAATCCCTAAAGTATACTTTAATCCTATTGTATTGGCCTGATGTTTCATTAAGAGATGAAACTTCATAGGCAGGGGAATTCAATACCTTAGACATTCTAACAATGTAATCATCTTTGTCAAAAATGACAAGGCCCCCACCTTTGTCAGGTTTCATCACCCTAATAGGTAGGTTACGTAAGTTTTTCAAGCTTAATCTTTGGTCGGGTGAGATGTTACTTTGGTTATCAAACCATTTGATGTCATCAAACAGTTGCCTAAAGTCGAGTTCACAAACATACTCAAAGGTGTGCAAGATGGGGTGAAGGGGAGGGTTAAAAGCACTTAACAATTTAAAAGGGGCTTTTTCTTTGTTTGACTCCCCATTAAACAACACCTTGAGGTTAAGGCTACGTACAAAACATTTAAAATCTATTAAAAGTTTTGATAAACAAATCTTCTGGTCAGGAACAAAAGACAGGCCAAAAGCTAGCAGTTCAATAAGTTCTTGTTCTATGTTCACATCGGAGAAGTTATAAACAGTAAAGTCACCTTTATTGTTGGTCAAAATAGTAGGTTTACCAGAGGAAGTTGAAGTAGCCCCAAAAGTGGCCTCTACTTCAATTTGTTCTAATTGTTTTTCCTCTGGTAATTCTTGCGCCCTAAAAAAGGCTTTGATTGATTTTTGTAATTAGGGCGGTAACCATAGTTGTTAGAATTAGCTTTAATCCTGTTGCTCCTCCTAGGTTGATGGGAAGATGTACCTTCGTCTCCATCCTCAATGTCAAACTCCTGTTCCCCTAGAGTAGTAGTAGAAGGGATGCCACCACTGTCATTAGTACTTTTATTGTATGTTTCGGGCAAGTTTTTAAACCCATTAACTTTCTTGGCCGAATTAGGGTAGGCAAGCTCGTTAGCATAGGCTTGCCTATCTCTCATTAGTTTTTTATTTTTGTTTGTTTTTAATTTGACCAACAAGGCATTGATACTTTCAAAAATCCGGTGGTAGTCGTACTTATACCGGAGAAAGTTAGTGTCAATTTTAATTTTCTCATTGAGAACATTGGTTTCAGTCAGTAAAAAGTCAATGTGCTTCAAGTAATGATTCACCATTAATTCAAGCAGTTCCAACCCCTGTTTGTTGAAAAGGCTAGAGAGATCGCTCATAAAAGAAGGGTCGTAAAATAACCCAGTAGGAGTAAATGAGCTTCTCAGCCCCTTGGGCACAACCTTTTCTTTAATGCACTACTTGAAATAGGAAACTTCAAGTTGAAGTTTCTTTATCTTCAACATTTTGGTATCCAAAAGCTTTAAGTTACTCGCAATACAGTCATCCGTATTACCTGTAGGCTTAGGTCCTGCAGCCGGTGAGCCAGATGGAAGGGGTGAGCAAAAATCAAAGGCTTCGATGTTCTTGACCCATTCACCGAAACTAGGCACACCAATAAGCCCAGGATTAAAGTTCCCGCCATTCGAATTAGTGTTTCCACTATTTGAAGCAGTATTATTAGAACCAAGCGCAATACCGGCTCCTTGACACCGGTAGATGTTATCGTCTTGCCTTGGTAAAAAAGTTGACCTGATCCCAGCAGTAGTTTCCGCGGAGTGGGAACTCCCGGTAGTTGCCGTCTTCCGTTGAGGTTGACCTGGTGGTAAAGAGTCCGATAACCCAGTTTCCAGCCTCACGCTATTGTTAACAAGTTGGTTAGGTGTAGTATTCTGTGTGGTTGATGCTTCGTTGGACTCTATTCTATCCAACCGAGAATTTAAAGAATCCAGACGTTGAGTCAGTGATGCCATCAAAGTTTCAAAATAGTTTGGGTCTCCAATAGTAGGTACATCACAGGAAGTAGCGTTACCAGACCCAAAAAGAATCGGTGTTCTTGGACTCGACATTTCGCGGCAAACAGACTAGTAAAACCAAGAAAGACCAAAACCACTGAACAGTAATGCGAGGTGAATCCAAGAGCACTTGAGAACCAGTTTGCATTAACGTATTTTATTAGTAACGTTTTCGCTTCTGTACAACAGGAGCTTCATCAGACAAGTAAAAGGAGCGCCAAAAGCACTTTTTAAATTGCAACGAAATTGCAATATGATGTCATATCCTTGGCAACCAAAATGGTAACCAGTACACCCATTTCACAAAATAGCGTATACAATCAATGTTAAAACACATTTCAAGTCCACGAAGAAAGGATTTTTATGTAAATCATTTTTTAAGGTTTTACCCTAATAAAAGATAAAAGACACACGATCTTTAGCTGTAAAAACACATTTGAGGCTGTTTGTTCATACAACAGTTTAAAAACTAGTCTCAACGAATCTAATCAAGTACCAAAACAAGGTGTTGACAAAGTAAAACACAGTTTTAATATCTAAAAAAGCTTTTGGTAACCAAAAGTTTACCATTTCATTTAACTCAAGGCATTCTTGCTAGAAACAAATCTCATGAAAGAATCATCTTAAAAAAGAAACCACCTTTTTGAACATGTTAAAAATAGGATCCAGTAGGTAGTCCTAACTAAGTGGAATGCATATTGTATAAGGTCTAACTTTTTAAGTTAAAACAGGAACCACTTCTAAGACCTGAGGTAACTTTTATACTTTAAAATAACAGAAATGTTGCAAGCTTCGTTTAGTCCTGGGGGAGAAAACGCATTTAATAGGAGTTGCCATTCTAACTCTTTTATTTCCAATAAGAGGGGTTGAGGACCCCCTCTAATCCCAAGTTTTACCAGGTCGATGCCCATAAAACAAAAGCTGTGCCCAGCATGTTCAAGAATGTGTTTCGAAAGGGCATTGTCCAATTTTTTGTTTTTTATAGCATAATTATGTTGGTAAACTCGGTCCCGTAACCTATGGTCCATTTTACCAACATAAAATGCAGGGCAACAGTTACAAAATGCAATGTAAACTACTGACCTGGTATCACAACAGATCTTGTTGTTGATGGTAAATTTCTCCCCTTTTATGGAAAAAGAATTCCCTACTTTTAATAATCTACACCAATTGCAGGTTCCACAGGTAAATGTCCCGGTTTGTCTAGGTCGAACACCTGAAAGGTCACTCGTTTGCAAAAGATCTTTTAAATTTTTACCCCTCTTAAAAACAAATAAGGGGAAAGAGCCCAGGATCTCGAGTAAGTATGCATTGTTTAAAATAAAATGCCAGTTCTTCTTAATAATCGAACACATATTATTTGCATGTTTGTTATGTGTAATGATGAAACTAGTCGTGAAGTCACGAGTTTGACTAGGTTTATGATACACAGGGCTACTGAGTTCATCTGAGAAAACTCCAGGTTCAAAACTATGAACAGGTGTTTCTGACGTGTCGGTAACCTGAGAAGTGCTCTGTTTTATACCTTGTAGAAGTGACTGGTAGAACCCCATAGCTCTTTTTGAGGAAACTTCATTGATTAAGTTGTCTAATAGCTCACTAGGGTATCCCCTATTCAAGAACATACTCCTAAGGGTAGAACACTCATCTTCAAAGGCTGCTAAAGTGTTACACATAGGTGTGGCTCTAACTAACTGGCCTTTAACTATTGATCTTTTTTGTTTCCAAGGATGGTTACTGGAAAAATGCAGGAAAGCATTGCAATAAGTATGTTTCCTAAAGATACTAGAAAGAATGCAGGTGTTATGGAGGTCTTTAACAAGTTTAACGTCCAGGTAGTCGATCTCACTGGTGGAAAATTTATGTGTAAATTTTAAGAAAGTGCATGACTCATTCATGTTTTCAACCAAGCTTGCAACAGTATCTGAGTTGCCTTGAATGAGAACAAACACGTCGTCTAGAAAACATGTGTAAAATTTGGTGGCTTTTTTAAACTGAGGGTTCTCAAAGAGAAAGTTTTTTTCCCAATAAGCAACCACCAAGTTTGCCACACTGCCTCCACATGGGGAACCCATAGCGATTCCCCTTTTCTGTAGGTAGTGGCAATTGTTAAAGATGAAAAAATTTGAAGATAAGATAATGTCAAGGAGAAGGGTAACCACATCAATTTCATCTTTCGGAGCTTGTAAGTCTATTAGCATAAGTTCAACCCATTCCAATGCCTCTTGGTGTGGTATAGAGGTGTATAAATCCACCACATCAATTGTTAAGAAGTTGTTGGATGGGTTGAAAGGGATGTCATTAATAGATTTTAAAAAAGACCAAGAGTCTTTGCAAATTTGAGGAAGTAGCGTAAGATATTTACCAAGAATGTGGTCGACAACTTTAGCACAAGGGTGAGTAATAGAGCATCTCCCGTCCACAAGAGCCCGCATAGGTGGGTCCAATAAGTTCTTGTGGATTTTAGGGATTCCAAACATAGTTGGGACTCTGGGGAAAGAGATGTTGATAAAATTGAAGGTGTCTATATTAATCCTCCCTTCAATAAACAAATCCCTAAAGTATCCTTTAATCCTTATGTATTGGCCTGATGTTTCATTAAGAGATGAAACTTCCTCCCTTCAATAAACAAATCCCTAAAGTATCCTTTAATCCTATTGTATTGGCCTGATGTTTCATTAAGAGATGAAACTTCATAGGCAGGGGAATTAACAACATCTTAACAATTGATGTGGTGGATTTATACACCTCTATACCACACCAAGAGGCATTGGAATGGGTTGAACTTATGCTAATAGACTTAAAAGCTCCGAAAGATGAAATTGATGTGGTTACCCTTCTCCTTGACATTATCTTATCTTCAAATTTTTTCATCTTTAACAATTGCCACTACCTACAGAAAAGGGGAATCGCTATGGGTTCCCCATGTGGAGGCAGTGTGGCAAACTTGGTGGTTGCTTATTGGGAAAAAACCTTTCTCTTTGAGAACCCTCAGTTTAAAAAAGCCACCAATTTTTACACACGTTTTCTAGACGACATGTTTGTTCTCATTCAAGGCAACTCAGATACTGTTGCAAGCTTGGTTGAAAACATGAATGAGTCATGCACTTTCTTAAAATTTACACATAAATTTTCCACCAGTGAGATCGACTACCTGGACGTTAAACTTGTTAAAGACCTCCATAACACCTGCATTTTTTCTAGTATCTTTAGGAAACATACTTATTGCAATGCTTTCCTGCATTTTTCCAGTAACCATCCTTGGAAACAAAAAAGATCAATAGTTAAAGGCCAGTTAGTTAGAGCCACACGTATGTGTAACACTTTAGCAGCCTTTGAAGATGAGTGTTCTACCCTTAGGAGTATGTTCTTGAATAGGGGATACCCTAGTGAGCTATTAGACAACTTAATCGATGAAGTTTCCTCAAAAAGAGCTATGGGGTTCTACCAGTCACTTCTACAAGGTATAAAACAGAGCACTTCTCAGGTTACCGACACGTCAGAAACACCTGTTCATAGTTTTGAACCTGGAGTTTTCTCAGATGAACTCAGTAGCCCTGTGTACCATAAACCTAGTCAAACTCGTGACTTCACGACTAGTTTCATCATTACACATAACAAACATGCAAATAATATGTGTTCGATTATTAAGAAGAACTGGCATTTTATTTTAAACAATGCATACTTACTCGAGATCCTGGGCTCTTTCCCCTTATTTGTTTTTAAGAGGGGTAAAAATTTAAAAGATCTTTTGCAAACGAGTGACCTTTCAGGTGTTCGACCTAGACAAACCGGGACATTTACCTGTGGAACCTGCAATTGGTGTAGATTATTAAAAGTAGGGAATTCTTTTTCCATAAAAGGGGAGAAATTTACCATCAACCACAAGATCTGTTGTGATGCCAGGTCAGTAGTTTACATTGCATTTTGTAACTGTTGCCCTGCATTTTATGTTGGTAAAATGGACCGTAGGTTACGGGACCGAGTTTACCAACATAATTATGCTATAAAAAACAAAAAATTGGACAATGCCCTTTCGAAACACATTCTTGAACATGCTGGGCACAGCTTTTGTTTTATGGGCATCAACCTGGTAAAACTTGGGATTAGAGGGGGTCCTCAACCCCTCTTATTGGAAATAAAAGAGTTAGAATGGCACCTCCTATTAAATGCGTTTTCTCCCCCAGGACTAAACGAAGCTTGCAACATTTCTGTTATTTTAAAGTATAAAAGTTACCTCAGGTCTTAGAGGTGGTTCCTGTTTTAACTTAAAAAGTTAGACCTTATACAATATGCATTCCACTTAGTTAGGACTACCTACTGGATCCTATTTTTAACATGTTCAAAAAGGTGGTTTCTTTTTTAAGATGATTCTTTCATGAGATTTGTTTCTAGCAAGAATGCCTTGAGTTAAATGAAATGGTAAACTTTTGGTTACCAAAAGCTTTTTTAGATATTAAAACTGTGTTTTACTTTGTCAACACCTTGTTTTGGTACTTGATTAGATTCGTTGAGACTAGTTTTTAAACTGTTGTATGAACAAACAGCCTCAAATGTGTTTTTACAGCTAAAGATCGTGTGTCTTTTATCTTTTATTAGGGTAAAACCTTAAAATGATTTACATAAAAATCCTTTCTTCGTGGACTTGAAATGTGTTTTAACATTGATTGTATACGCTGTTTTGTGAAATGGGTGTACTGGTTGCCATTTTGGTTGCCAAGGATATGACATCATATTGCAATTTCGTTGCAATTTAAAAAGTGCTTTTGGCGCTCCTTTTACTTGTCTGATGAAGCTCCTGTTGTACAGAAGCGAAAACGTTACTAATAAAATACGTTAATGCAAACTGGTTCTCAAGTGCTCTTGGATTCACCTCGCATTACTGTTCAGTGGTTTTGGTCTTTCTTGGTTAAACAATGATATTCAGTCTAATAAAATACTCAGAACTGCTTAAGGTTGCATATACAAGTCTCTCATCTGCTAACTCTAGAATTCTCTCCCAGCAATTGCTTTCAGGTCTGCTCAAAACCTAGCTAACTTCCAAAAGACTGAGAACAAGGTATTGAGATTCATCTAACTCAGCCCCTACAATGACCAGCACTCCATTTCAATGTCTAAAAACACCTTCCACCAATCCTCTCCAGGGTACCCTTCTCCTTGATATGGTCACATCTGAATTTATCAATGAGTCCTATTACCCTACCCTATGTAACCTAGCGGAGCTTTGAAAAAATCACCCTACATAACTCCAACAATCTCTTCACTTTGCTGCAACCTCCACTCTCACTGCTGCAGAAAATTCCTTTCACAAACCAGCATCTGCTTCCTGGAACCTAATTCCTAGTGGAATCAAACAAGCCTCCTTTTCTTAAGAATATGTGGAGTTGCTCAGGGCCAACTAATACAATCCTCTGAATGCAAATGTTTTCATGCCACTGAGTGTTAATCTCCACCTTCCCGCCTCTGCCTTTTTCTCTCCCTCTTCATAACCCCTAAGCTTTCATCTAAGTGAATTATAGTCTGTAATATTGTTCACCATCTGTCAGAAATACTTCATTGTATTATTAATTTATTTTTGTACAATTGTTTTACATTTCAATTGTTTCTAATAATTTTCTTTCTTGATGTGTTTTTTTCATCAGCTCTGAACCATACTTCTCATCTGTACAGATTTTCTCAGGCTGTCCAGATTTTTTCCTCATATTTTTGATCTGTTCCTCATAAAATTTGTGATTTTCTGGCAAATCACTGGGATGATCTGAGGATTGAAGTCACTAAATAATGATATGCATTTGTGTTTCGGACATCATACCCTTCAGAAAATGCATGCTAAGTCAAATCCTGTTATTATAACAATTTTTTAAGTTTATAAAAAACAATATTTAATACCTGTCCCTATTTTGGAGCCTTTGCCCCCCATTCTGTCAGGCTTTATCTATACTTTTTGCACTAAGAGGTTGAGAGGTATGCGCTGAACAATTTTTGTGTGTTTTATTTTGTATATATAGCTGTCTTTTGCCCACTAGGCTTGGATCCTATTTGAAAAGTGTTTTTGGACCAGTCTATATATAGTTAACAAATCTAAAATAAATTAAAAAAAATAAGCTGACCCTCACAATATTGAGGAGGATGAATATGGTCATGATGATGGCACTCCTAATAATACTGCATATTTTAAGAAACATCCAAAAAGACTCAGCAGATGCAAAGCTTCCAAATCTGCACAGAGACAGAGGAATGAATATAGAGGGAAAGACAGAGCAGGCTAAAAAGGAATAAAGACAAGCAAAGGGAAATGGAGCTGGGGATTACCATATTTACACACATATGTACTGATCCGCAACATGATTGCACTAGACATGCACAGAAAGATAAATCAGATCACATGAAAAGTGAAGGAAGCAGATTATGGGCAAAATATGACAAAAACAAAAATCAGAAAGCATTGTAAAAGCTAGGTAACATGATGGTTAGGAGGTTGGCCTAATGGTTAAGGTGTTTGCCTTACAAACACAAGGTACAGGATTTGAGTCTCACAAGGGACAATTAGCTAGGTTTAAAATGGCTTGCAAGGGCAATTAGCCTAGTATGAACCCATGAACCTATATGGGAAGAATGTAAAGGGAAAGAGTGCTGAGTAGAAAGTTGATGGGGAAGAACAACAAAAAGAAATCATAAGTAATATAAAGTTTGTGGGATAAAGGAAGAGGCATATCTGTTGAGAGAAGAGGAGAAAATAAGCAGGAGGGCATTGGAAAGCTTAGATGAGCTAAAACAACAATGTGGGATACCAAATGCAGACTATTATAACTACTTAAAAATGAGGGAGAAATGGAAAAAGGATGAAAGGAAGCAGGAGGCAGAAAGAAGAAACAGGGATGGGAGGAATAGAAGGGCAACATGGAAGAAATGAGAGGAAAAGACAACATACAAATGCAGTACAATATATGAGGACATGAAAATAAAGAAAGAGAGGGCAAGGGTTAGAGAATTAAAGAGAAACTAGGAAAAACAAAAGGAGTGTAAATTTAGCTCATACAAATGGAAAATAGTACTGCAGAAAAGCCACCATGTGCAGAGGATACAGGGATAGGAAATCTGACACTGAGTGTGTTACACAGAGGATACATAATGCTAAAACCGATGGTGAAAAAATGAGGGAAGGAACATAGTCATTGGAAATGCTGCAAAGCAGAGTTGGGATTGATGAATATGTTCTGGAGATGCTAATGGGAAGAGAAGTTATAATGAAACTGACACTGGGGACATTGGAGGATGCATGTCATAAGGGTGGAGGAAAGTCATGTGAGTTATAATGAAACTGACACTGGGGACATTGGAGGATGCATGTCATAAGGGTGGAGGAAAGTCATGGGAGTTCTCTATGGTGGGGGATGCAGCTCTTGAGCTGATAGTAGAATGGTAGGGATCTAAGGCAGCAGAGGCTTGTGACTTCTGAGAAGAAAACTATCACTGCAAAATAATAGAAAAAAGGGCAAAAGTAGCAGAACAAGAACTGCACAGAAATGTATAAATATAAACAGAAGGTGGCAACAATTGGTCAAGGTGAGATAAGAAAGCAGGGAATACAGGAGGAAAGAACTGAAGGAGGTGTTGCGGCACTACTGCATCAATACCAAACAAGGGAGAACATTGGACAATGGCTGGATGTCAGTACAGGACAAGAGCTGAAAGAGCTAGGGCTAACCACTGGTGGAGTAAAGGTGCACCAGGCATAAGGATTGCACATGAATGTACTTTGATGGAAACAAAAAAAAAAAAAAAAAAGATCAGATTTGCACAAATCAAAAAAAAAAAAAACAACAGGATTTACATTAGTGTTGTTAGGGAAATCTGTACCAAACATAATGATGACAAAAAATAACATCTAATCTTGACACCCTGTAGTCCCTTTACCGCATACTAAAGAATTAAATTAACACACAACTCTAGAAGGACTTCACGAATAATACTAAATTGTCAGAACCTGATTATACCCACACATAATGACTTCAAAAATAAAACCAGTCCTTCACAGTCTTTGTACGATTCAGATTAAGAAATCAGTCCCAAAGAAATATAATATATGGGATACTGGGTACCAATGACTGGATGCAGAAAATAATTGACCTGGATCTGCTTTGATCTCTTTTAAATCTACTGTAGCTGCAAACTGATCTGTAGGGATGGTGTTTGCAACAAAACTGTCTCCAGTAATAAGGTCACCAACCCAGGAGGAGGCCTTGTAATGTCAACAGTGTCAGGTGTCTCTAGCATTTCCACCAAATGCATTTCACTTCCATCAGAAAATATCTCCATATGAAAAGTACCTCTTCATTTGATGAAGAGAAACTATCTCTCTCATCTTCCAGTTATCCTTTAGTAAACATTTAGCTGAAATACTAGTCACTGAGAAGGTCTGCTTGAAGCTAGCCGACCACACCCCATCATCCAGGAGACCATGATACAGTGTTTTATTGATAGTGCAGCCAAACCTGCCAGAATTTGGACCACTTCAGCAATGGGAAGTACAATAAACTAGGAGATTGTTCGTCATCTCCTTCCCATGCTCCTTGTCCCTCAAAATCAAAATTCCTTATCATGTTATGATTCCAGAATGACTGGAAGGATTAACCAGTTTTCACCCCCCCATGCATTGTAACTGTAGCGTCCATAAAATCGCTCTTTTGCATTGATGCTTTAATAAAACATAATCCTGGATCAAAGAAATTTTGAACCTCCTACCCATCAGCATTGTTGCATAGAGGAATTAAGTCATTACTGTTGGCCAGGTGACTCAATGTTCAATTAGCGAATTGGGTGTTTGAGATTTGGGCAAGGAAGGGTAGGAGTGCCCATCTAGGAGGAGTTGGAAGATGCATATTTGTGTATGTCTTGTGGCTGATCCCTGATGGAGGTTGGAGACATAGGGACATGGGGGGGGTCTCCAAAAGGAGAATTGATAGGGGATATTGGCTGAGTTGTGGCTGTAGTAGGATGATGTACCAGCACTTATCTACTGTTATTCTTGTAGTCATGGGTTTGATTTCCTCAGCCTTCCTTTGTCTAATGAGTGACCAAACAAGTCACTTAACTGGATAGCGTTCCTGTGTTACTCTTGAAAAGAGTAACATGACTAGTGAGTTCAACTAGTGAAAAAAGCAGACTGGAGCTCTGTTCCAGGCATTGAAATATTAGCTCTAGTTAACAGCTTCAGATGCAAGGGGGGACATGCATGATAAAGAGCCAGGATAACAAGCTCATTAAAAAAAAGCCAAAATGCGGGGTACTAATACCCTAAGTCAAAGAAAACCGAATGTCCTCTTACATTATTTCATTGCCATAGTTCTTCCACTCCTCAAATGTGTCCTCTGCTAGTGGGACGACCTCTGTCTAAGGCTTCTGATAAAATGATCTAGTGATCACTTATGATGGAGCACTCCATACTGATGCAAGTTTACATTCTTAGTATGTCAGTCCTATAGCTGCATAGTCAGAACCACAAAATGTGTACGGCCTCATTTCTGGATGATCCAAGAAAAGACAAAAATATTTCTTGGAATGCTTAAAAATCTTCAAGTCAAATTATACAGTAACAAAACCATTAAATGAATATGTTCATACAAATAAGACAATGAAAGCTAACTATAACAGTTAGCAAAGGATTTTTTGGGTAAGATGAAAGACCTGGACCACTGGTTGTAACTATTTCCATTACTTAGACAGCCTACCATGGTACTTATCTTGAAGAGGTATAGCACTTCTGTGGGTTGTTTCTTTGGCCTACCGCAAGTGCTAATGAGTCATATGGTAACTAGGCATGTGCTCTTCTCCTGGAAATGCCTGTTGTAAGTGCTTTACACAGATGAGCAATTCATAGGACCACCCAGCTGTGTTAATCCTTACCACCAGCAATTGCAATTAATTCTGCAATTAAGTCTGCCAAAAGCTGATGTTTATCCATAACTTTCAATGGATGAGATCACATTAGAGGTAAGTGACTAGGATTTAGCAGATAGGAGATGTGTATGTGGATATCTGTATATATAGATAGATAGATAGATAGATAGATAGATAGATAGATAGATATAGATATAGATATAGACAGATATATTGTGGATTTACTTTGAAAGGTCAAATGTCATATGATCGAAATCCATTTTCATAAAATAAAAATAGTGAAAGCTTAAATATTCAGAGGGTGAAGTGAAACCCACCCAGGTGGGGGGTACATCCCCCTCACCCCCATATCCTCCTAACTATATATATATATATATATATATATATATATATATATATATATATATATATATATATATATATATATACCAACGCCGGGATCACTCTACAGTGGAGAAAAGGGCATATTGCGCAAGTGTTTACTTAACCTGGGAAAATTTCACCATTCAGGTATTTAAGCTTTCACGATTTCCGTCTCATGAAACTTGATTTCGATTATATGAAGTTTGAACTTTCAGACTAGATCCATAGATATACATATGCATACACGTGTGTCTGCATGTATGAGTGCATGCAACGTATGAGTGGTGTCAAGAGAGTATGACTGTATGTGTGTGTGTGTGCCTGGGTGGTTAAGTAGATAGGTAGGGTAGGGTAGGTGTGTGTGTGCATATTTTGGGGGGGGTGGTGAATGGGTGAGTATGCATGTGAGTCTGATTGGGTGAGGGTGTGTGTGCTGGATATAGTGGTGAGTGTCTGTGTGTGGGAGAGATAATGTCTTGAAGTAAGTGTGTGTGTGTGTGTGTGTGTGTGTGTGTGTGTGTGTGTGTGTGTGTGTGTGTGTGTGTGTGTGTGTGTGTGTGTGTGTGTGTGTGTGTGTGTGTGCGTGTGCGCGTGTGTATATGTGTGTGTGTGTGTGTGTGTGTGTGTGTGTGTGTGTGTGTGTGTGTGTGTGTGTGTGTGTGTGTGTGTGTGTGTGAGAGAATACCTATCAACTCCCCCATTGACTAATGAGCAGTGAATGTATTATTTAAAGAGACACTGAACACCATCTACCTCGCAGCTCCCCTTAGATTAAAGAGCAGTGGGACACTACACACCAAGGGACAATGTTAAATATCAGTAAAATAATTTAAATTTAAACTACTTTCAGAACATTTAAAAGAATAAAACTTTAATGTTTGTCCTTATTGATCAGCTGTAATAATTTGTTATTTATTATGGATGAGGAGAAATAAGAGGCAACGTCAGGGACGTTGTTTTAAATCTTGGAGAGATAAAAGGTTTGTGGTGTGTCCATGTGTCTGTGCTGGGGGTGTTGAATGGTGAGGTGCCTTTGCTAGCATAATGCATCAGCTACCAGCAGTGTTTGTCACAAGGACAGGAGAAAATGGCCTGTTAGTACTTCTGGTAATCACCAAGTGATCAAGTGATTCAGAAACATGCAAATTGTGGGGGGGGGGGGGTTGGCATAATGGTTAAGGTCTTTATCTCAGAGATGCAATTGTTATTCTTGTAGTCATGGTTTTTATTTCCTCAGCCTTCCTTTGTCTAATGAGCGAACAAACAAGTCATTTAACTGGATAGTGTTCCTATGTTACTCTTGAAAAGAGTAACATGACGGTTTAATTCAGACATCTAGTTATTGCAGCTAATGTGTCTTTGAATCACTGTTTTATGCGATCACTTTAATAAGCCATTTTGCCTCAGCCTTAATGCTTGAAGCCAGCCTGTCTTTGAATCATATTGTTGGTTGAATAAAAAGGTTTACTTTCAAACATTTTTGACAGTAAAAAGGATGCATCTTTCTCTTAAGCAATGAGAGAATTCCATACGGATGACCCTTTGTCTACAAATGCTTAAACTAACATATATTAAATAAAGACATCAGCATCATACTACTAACCAAGGTACAGCATCATACTACTGACCAACGTACAGCATCATACTAATGACCAAGGTACAGCATCATACCAGTGACCAAGGTACAGAATTACACTACTGACCAAGGTACAGCATCACACTACTGACCAAGGTATAGCATCATACTACTGACCAAGGTACAGCATCACACTACTGACCAAGGTACAGCATCATACTACTGACCACGGTACAGCATCACACTACTGACCAAGGTACAGCATCATACCAGTGACCAAGGTACAGCATCACACTACTGACCAACGTACAGCATCATACTAATGACCAAGGTACAGCATCATACCAGTGACCAAGGTACAGAATTACACTACTGACCAAGGTACAGCATCACACTACTGACCAAGGTACAGCATCACACTACTGACCAAGGTACAGCATCACACTACTGACCAAGGTACAGCATCACACTACTGACCAAGGTATAGCATCACACTACTGACCACGGTACAGCATCACACTACTGACCAAGGTACAGCATCACACTACTAACCAAGGTACAGCATCACACTACTGACCACGGTACAGCATCACACTACTGACCAAGGTACAGCATCACACTACTGACCAAGGTACAGCATCACACTACTGACCAAGGTACAGCATCACACTACTAACCAAGGTACAGCATCATACTACTGACCAACGTACAGCATCATACTAATGACCAAGGTACAGCATCATACCAGTGACCAAGGTACAGAATTACACTACTGACCAAGGTATAGCATCATACTACTGACCAAGGTACAGCATCACACTACTGACCAAGGTAGAGCATCATACTACTGACCACGGTACAGCATCACACTACTGACCAAGGTACAGCATCATACTACTGACCACGGTACAGCATCACACTACTGACCAAGGTACAGCATCATACCAATGACCAAGGTACAGCATCACACTACTGGCCAAGGTACAGCATCATACCACTGACCACGGTACAGCATCACACTACTGACCACGGTACAGCATCACACTACTGACCAAGGTACAGCATCACACTACTGACCAAGGTACATCATCATACTACTGACCAAGGTACAGCATCACACTACTGACCAAGGTACAGCATCATACTACTGACCAAAGTACAGCATCACACTACTGACCAGGGTACAAAATTACACTACTGACCAAGGTACAGTATCACACTACTGACCAAGGTACAGCATCACACTAATGACCAAGGTACAGCATCACACTACTGACCAAGGTACAGCATCACACTAATGACCAAGGTACAGCATCATACTACTGACCAAAGTACATCATCACACTACTGACCAAGGTACAGTATCACACTACTGACCAAGGTACAGCATCACACTACTGACCAAGGTACAGCATCATACTACTGACCAAGGTACAGCATCACACTACTGACCAAGGTACAGCATCATACCACTGACCAAGGTACAGCATCACACTACTGACCAAGGTACAGCATCATACCAGTGACCAAGGTACAGCATCACACTACTGACCAAGGTACAGCATCACACTACTGACCAAGGTACAGCATCATACTACTGACCAACGTACAGCATCACACTACTGACCAAGGTACAGCATCACACTACTGACCAACGTACAGCATCACACTACTGACCAAGGTACAGCATCATACTACTGACCAACGTACAGCATCACACTGCTGACCAAGGTACAGCATCATACCACTGACCAAGGTACAGCATCACACTACTGACCAAGGTACAGCATCATACCAGTGACCAAGGTACAGAATTACACTACTGACCAAGGTACAGCATCACACTACTGACCAAGGTACAGCATCACACTACTGACCAAGGTACAGCATCACACTACTGACCAAGGTATAGCATCACACTACTGACCACGGTACAGCATCACACTACTGACCAAGGTACAGCATCACACTACTAACCAAGGTACAGCATCACACTACTGACCAAGGTACAGCATCACACTACTGACCAAGGTATAGCATCACACTACTGACCAAGGTACAGCATCACACTACTGACCAAGGTACAGCATCACACTACTGACCAAGGTACAGCATCACACTACTGACCAAGGTATAGCATCACACTACTGACCACGGTACAGCATCACACTACTGACCAAGGTACAGCATCACACTACTGACCAAGGTACAGCATCATACTACTGACCAACGTACAGCATCATACTAATGACCAAGGTACAGCATCATACCAGTGACCAAGGTACAGAATTACACTACTGACCAAGGTATAGCATCATACTACTGACCAAGGTACAGCATCACACTACTGACCAAGGTACAGCATCATACTACTGACCACGGTACAGCATCACACTACTGACCAAGGTACAGCATCATACCAATGACCAAGGTACAGCATCACACTACTGACCACGGTACAGCATCACACTACTGACCAAGGTACAGCATCACACTACTGACCAAGGTACATCATCACACTACTGACCAAGGTACAGCATCATACTACTGACCAAGGTACAGCATCACACTACTGACCAAGGTACAGCATCATACTACTGACCAAAGTACAGCATCACACTACTGACCAAGGTACAAAATTACACTACTGACCAAGGTACAGTATCACACTACTGACCAAGGTACAGCATCACACTACTGACCAAGGTACAGCATCACACTAATGACCAAGGTACAGCATCACACTACTGACCAAGGTACAGCATCACACTACTGACCAAGGTACAGCATCATACCCCTGACCAAGGTACAGCATCACACTACTGACCAAAGTACATCATCACACTACTGACCAAGGCACAGTATCACACTACTGACCAAGGTACAGCATCACACTACTGACCAAGGTACAGCATCATACTACTAACCAACGTACAGCATCACACTACTGACCAAGGTACAGCATCATACCACTGACCAAGGTACAGCATCATACCCCTGACCAAGGTACAGTATCACACTACTAACCAACGTACAGCATCACACTACTGACCAAGGTACAGCATCATACTACTGACCAAGGTACAGTATCACATTACTAACCAAGGTACAGCATTATACCACTGACCAAGGTACAGCATCACACTACTGACCAAGGTACAGTATCACATTACTAACCAAGGTACAGCATCACACTACTGACCAAGGTACAGCATCACACTACTGACCAAGGTACAGTATCACATTACTAACCAAGGTACAGCATTATACCACTGACCAAGGTACAGCATCATACTACTGACCAACGTACAGCATCACACTACTGACCAAGGTACAGCATCACACTACTAACCAAGGTACAGCATCACACTACTGACCAAGGTACAGCATCACACTACTGACCAAGGTACAGCATTATACCACTGACCAAGGTACAGCATCATACTACTGACCAACGTACAGCATCACACTACTGACCAAGGTACAGCATCACACTACTGACCAAGGTACAGCATCATACTACTGACCAACGTACAGCATCACACTACTGACCAAGGTACAGCATCATACTACTAACCAAGGTACAGCATCACACTACTGACCAACGTACAGCATCATACCACTGACCAAGGTACAGCATCATACTACTGACCAAAGTACAGCATCATACTACTGACCAACATACAGCATCATACTAATGACCAAGGTACAGCATCACACTACTGACCAAGGTACAGCATCACACTACTGACCAAGGTACAGCATCACACTACTGACCACGGTACAGCATCACACTACTGACCAAGGTACAGCATCATACTACTGACCAAGGTACAGCATCATACCACTGACCAAGGTACAGCATCACACTACTGACCAAGGTACATCATCACACTACTGACCAAGGTACAGCATCATACTACTGACCAAGGTACAGCATCACACTACTGACCAAGGTACAGCATCACACTACTGACCAAGGTACAGCATCGCACTACTGACCAAGGTACAGCATCACACTACTGACCAAGGTACAGCATCACACTACTGACCAAGGTATAGCATCACACTACTGACCAAGGTATAGCATCACACTACTGACCAAGGTACAGCATCACACTACTAACCAAGGTACAGCATCACACTACTGACCAAGGTACAGCATCACACTACTAACCAACGTACAGCATCACACTACTGACCAAGGTACAGCATCATACTACTGACCAACGTACAGCATCACACTACTGACAAAGGTACAGCATCATACTACTGACCAACGTACAGCATCACACTACTGACCAAGGTACAGCATCATACTACTGACCAACGTACAGCATCACACTACTGACCAAGGTACAGCATCACACTACTGACCAAGGTACAGCATCATACTACTGACCAAGGTACAGCATCACACTACTGACCAAGGTACAGCATCACACTACTGACCAAGGTACAGCATCACACTACTGACCAAGGTACAGCATCATACTACTGACCAAGGTACAGCATCATACTACTGACCAAAGTACATCATCACACTACTGACCAAGGTACAGCATCATACTACTGACCAAGGTACAGCATCACACTACTGACCAAGGTACAGCATCACACTACTGACCAAGGTACAGCATCATACTACTGACCAAGGTACAGCATCGTACCAGTGACCAAGGTACAGAATTACACTACTGACCAAGGTACAGCATCACACTACTGACCAAGGTACAGCATCACACTACTGACCAAGGTACAGCATCACACTACTGACCAAGGTACAGCATCACACTACTGACCAAGGTACAGCATCATACCCCTGACCAAGGTACAGCATCACACTACTGACCAAGGTACAGCATCACACTACTGACCAAGGTACAGCATCATACTACTGACCAACGTACAGCATCACACTACTGACCAAGGTACAGCATCATACTACTGACCAACGTACAGCATCACACTACTGACCAAGGTACAGCATCATACTACTGACCAAGGTACAGCATCACACTACTGACCAAGGTACAGCATCATACTACTGACCAACGTACAGCATCACACTACTGACCAAGGTACAGCATCACACTACTGACCAAGGTACAGCATCATACTACTGACCAAGGTACAGTATCACACTACTGACCAAGGTACAGCATCACACTACTGACCAAGGTACAGCATCACACTACTGACCAAGGTACAGCATCATACTACTGACCAAGGTACAGTATCATACTACTGACCAAAGTACATCATCACACTACTGACCAAGGTACAGCATCATACTACTGACCAAGGTACAGCATCACACTACTGACCAAGGTACAGTATCACACTACTGACCAAGGTACAGCATCATACTACTGACCAAGGTACAGCATCGTACCAGTGACCAAGGTACAGAATTACACTACTGACCAAGGTACAGCATCACACTACTGACCAAGGTACAGCATCACACTACTGACCAAGGTACAGCATCACACTACTGGCCAAGGTACAGCATCACACTAATGACCAAGGTACAGCATCACACTACTGACCAAGGTACAGCATCATACCACTGACCAAGGTACAGCATCATACTATTGCTAGGGATTACTTTATCCTTTACACCCAACTTTCCCCCTTACCTGCATGCATCCGTTATGTTCAGAGAGACAGCTTAGACCCATAATCCTCTGCTCTAACCTAACTATGCTGCATTGTGTTAGGCTTACGATGCTATACATTTGAACTGGCACAATGTTACTCTCACCTCATACTGCTGTCAACACAAAGCTCATTCTGACTTATGTGTCAGCAGTTGTCTTATCCATGCTTGTAATCCAGATGTGTCAGGGAGGATGTATTGCTTTACAGGGTTTCATACACCTGTAGATTGCCACCAAAGACTTTTTGTGTGTGATTTTTGGCACCCATTTCTCTCCCAGTATGTCACCTTGATCTCAGGTGATTGCATTCATTCCTCCTTCTCCTGACACTAAAGGATAGATGAGAATCAAGAGTCATTGATCTTATCCTGTTGGCAGGTGCCAGGAGATTATTTTAAGTTTCTTCACCCTCCATCTGTCGTCCAGCTTACAGGATACATTGTCCAACACATTAAGTCCTATGGTGAATATATGCTTCCATGCACATATGATGTTCATTTGGAGTGCAACCCTTCCTTGACTGGACTCACAGATCTGTTTGCATATATGGTGTACTTCTGGGTCTTCTCCCACACAGCTGTCCTGTCGTAGGACGTAATGTGCTCCCTCACCCCAGCATGAGTGAAGTGACATTAAAAATACAACGTTCTTTCCCACTCAACTAATCCAGTATCTAGGTCACTAATTTAATCTGGGTTAGTCCCCTGTTTGGTATGGAGCCAGCAATAGTTGCCAATGAATATATGACTTAGTCCATGTTCTGACATTTGACAACTGTGACCATCAAACATGATACCTTTTAAAGGGTTTATATTATTAGAAGTTCCTTAATTTTTTAAAAGATCCTAGGTCGGGGCAGTGGCACACTGGTTAGTATTTCAGCCTCATGGAACTTTGTTCTCCAGTTCGATTCTTGATTGGGTTGTGATCTGCAGGGCATTTTCATGTCTTCCCTTTATGCAAGTGAGTCTTTCGCTACTCTTTTTAACTGACGATTGTCTAAATTAGTCTTAGGTTTGTGTGCAGTGTGTCACTGAGTATGTGTCCTTCAGTGGACTAGTGCCCTATCCAAGATTAGCTCCCTCACTTTGTGCCCAGTGAGTCGAAGCTATACTTCAGCATCCCATTAAGTTTAACTGCATTATATGGCCAGATGGTGATTGAAAGATTGATCCTAGAGCATGGCACTATGATCTGCTAAGGTTAAATATTTATTAAATAAGCCTAGCTTGTATAAGGTTCTTTTGCCATTGAGGACAATTAACAAGTACCTATTTTCTATTCACCTATTTAATATGTCATGAATGTTGGGTAATATGGTTCATATAAACATCTCCTAGACAGAAAGGGTATCCTTAATGCACTGTCCCTTGGTAGTGAAATGTAAATTTAATTTATTTATTTTTATTTATTTTCAGTTTGATAACTGGGGAGATCCACTGGGTCCAAGGGGCCCGTTTTCAGTGGAGGCCCGGGGAGAAAAGCTCTGTATTACATACAATTAAACAAGTATAGAATTTTACATGTATACAGTTATACACAGATTTATACATTTTGAAAACAAATATTTATATATAATGAGTAACAAAATTGAAGGGTGCAAAGGAGAAGAAAAGGAAAAAATGTGAGTACAGTTGATAGCATACATACATAGTTAGAGAGACATTAGCATGGTGAGCCATTTGCAGAGAGCAGTGATAGAAAGCTATATACAGTATTTGCATGATAATGAAAAACAGTTTTTTGAATTCATTCTCTGTGTATTTTTTCTTACTCTTATTGTTGATTCACATTTTTCTGCTTGCATGGGTACCTTAATATCTGCAGTGTTGGTTATAAATAAACAAAATGTGTCATGCGATTGCCTATATTGTTCTCCAA
>NC_056731.1:1977122689-1977147689 GCF_019279795.1 Protopterus annectens
ACAGGATTCCAATCTACATTAGGCAGAGCACCTCACTAACACTCTTCAAGAGAAACCTTGATAAGTGGATGGAAAACAGAAAATTTACCCCAGGGATCACTGCAGTGGCTCTGCTGGACAGAGACACAGGGAACTAATAGCTCTGCTGAACACAGGCACAGGGAACTAATCTCAGGGGGCAGTGAAAGCCAATACATTCTGGCTAGGCTTATAGATGCCCTCGGGCAGATAACCTAGTACTTACCTATGAACCTATGAGCAGTAGGAACTAGTCATGCAATATTCTAGTTCACCTAGGGTCAGCAAAATGGGAGTGGGAAATGGTGTTCAAAGAAATAAGAGATATGTGGGCAGGAGTTGGTATAATGTCAGAAAAGGGATGTAGTTAAAGTGGGTGGCAAACTTTACATTTCGGTCCAAAGCAGGTTAAGTGTTTTATGAATTCTTATAGCGTGCTGACATCACAATGCGGATGTGAATTATCAGGGTTTATGCGCCTTGGCAGTGTGACATTTCCCTGTGGTGCATTTGACTGGGGACATATGGCTGAAGTGACAGTCAGCTGCAGATAAATATGACTGTTTGCAAATTTCCTGTGGGCAAAGAGAGGAATATGTTGCCATGCCCACAACTTTAATAACCAAATGCACAGAGGGAAAACAATGTCCATGGTCCCCAAGGGAAATTGAGACAGCAGGCAGCAGCAGGCTAGCCAGAGGGCAGGTCAGTGGCAGTAAAAATGCAGTGCACAATGGGCAGTGCCTTTAACATCAGTGTGTGTGGACCACTACTCCCTTCACAGTGTCTAGGGAACATTACCTAAAATACATACTAGAGCATAAATGCGACTACTGTAGCCTGCAGGATTTCCTCCATGCTGTAGCACACTTCTACATGTTGTAAATACCTAAGTATGCCTAGGCGCCTGAACCCGAATTATCAAGATAGGTGGTAATTTTCAACTGCAGGATGCATCTTGAAGGTGTCTTGGGAAAGAAAACAATGGCCCTTTAAGAGTTAATTAATGTACTAATGTGAGTCTTTGCAATTATTTATTTATTTGTTTATTAGATAGACAGAAGGAATAGAATGGTAATAGGTCTACAGTTAGAAAAGCCTGCTGATGTGTGCCACCTTCATGGAGTGGTGCTATAATTTGTTTCCAGATAGATGGGACATATCTCTCAGCTATAGGTCCAGTTATCACTATGGATAGAGAGAAACCAGAATGGTAATAGGTCTACAGTTAGAAAAGCCTGCTGATGTGTGCCACCTTCATGGAGTGGTGCTATAATTTGTTTCCAGATAGATGGGACATATCTCTCAGCTATAGGTCCAGTTATCACTATGGATAGAGAGAAACCCACAGTATTAGCTGCTGTTTTAGGTAATGTGCTGGGAAGCTGGTCAACAGCTAGAGGTTGGTTTTAGTTTCTGTATTAGTTTTCTGTTAGTTGTTACTACTATTAATATGAGATAGTACTGTATAAAGTAGGAGTTGAACTAAACTCAAAACATAGGTGGTACTAATTTTACCCAACACTTGGGACTGGACTGATCCATCATAGATTTAGTTTTAGTCTTGACCGGTGGGACACCACAGTTTGCTTCTGATTAATACAAACAGATACTGTGCCCTCTACTTCAAAGTTCTCCCCAGCTGATACTTCAGACAGAGGTAAGAATGTCTGATCATTAGCTCTCTTTCTTTTCCTGTGCATTTTCAAAAGAATCAGAAAATCACAACTTGTAATATTAATTAAATCAAGATTTAAGGGTTTCCCTGACTGACAGCATGCACCTACTGAGCAAAGTCATTTAAAAACTGTGACTCAGATGCTAATAAGCTGTGACCTGTAGCTTATCCAATAAATAATGAGCAAACAAGGTGGGTACCGAAGCCCTTACTTGACTTCAGAATCAGTCTCTGTTCTTATGTTTTCATCACAACCATTTCTCTCCTCCAGACAAGAAGAAAATTATCATGCAGCATGGTCTATGAAAAAAACAAGTGCTTTACCTTAATATTACACTACTTTAAACAAAGTTCTCACTGTTCTATAGTTCTCCACAGATATAATTATTCAGATGGGATAACAAGACTCATCATTAGCTCAGTTGTTTTTTTTTCCACTTTCATTTCAGACTCAAACAGAAGCTCATAAATTGGAATGTTAATGAAAAAGTCAAAAGGTTACAATGAGATCAAGAATGCTAAGCAGGCAGACATCGTGAAGATTCTGGGTTTGTGTGATAAGACTGTGCTCTCCAACTTATCCATTAAATAATGGATATATTATGTGTGCAAAGAAGTCTTTACTTACACTCAATTTGTTGCGTTCTTCATGTGTAAAATGTGTGGGTACTTTTACCTGTGAGATACAAAAGCATGGACACGCACACACACACACACACACACACACGCACACACACACGCACGCATGCGCGCGCGCACACGCACACACACACACACACACACACACACACGCATGCACGCACGCGTGCACGTGCACACGCACACACACACACACACACACACACACACACACACACACACACACACACACACACACACACATTGAATGCATATATTACTTTTTAAAACCTTTCTAAAACACTCTATCAGGCCTGATTAGATATTTCTTTAAAATCAATAGCAATACATAATAAAGAACTTCAGAACATTGTTGATTTCAGTCTAATCAGCAGCTTTAAGTCACTAACAACATGCTAGTTTATTCTAAAATCCTTGCACTTTACTTGTAGCCAATGCCATCAGCTGACATGAGTGATCTATCTTGTGGAGCATGGATTACAGGAGTGCATTTCTGATATGTTATTATCTCTCCCTTCTTTCTGCTATCTCTCCTTGTCTTGTTCTGAATGATAACATTTCTTAATTATAGAGGATCACTAATGCTTAAATCTCTAGAGATGGCTACAGGAGGTTATTCTTTTTCATTTAACAGACCATGTTTCCAATGAAAGCCACACTCTGTGTACCTTGGCTGAAAATTACAAAACATCACAGACTGCTAAATTAAGCAAGCTTTGATCGTATGAAAACAGGTGAAATCTCTTGGATGCATTCCATACAGAATTAGGCATTTAGCTGTCACCTAGTATGTCTTCTTCCTAAAAAAATTGAAAGGAAAGACTCTTCCAGTTCTCTAACTGCTGTGCCGTAAACACTGACATTCTTTTATAAAACTCTCCTTAATGTTTAGCCTGCCCCCTCGAACAGACTTGCATTGTTTTCCTGTTCATCTGTAGCAACCACACTGCAAAAGTATTATACTGGCAAAAGCCTCCACAATTGCAAAATATTCATCATATCTGTTATTATCTGAGTCTCTTAAAATGGAATAAAAAATCTGAATTTCATAAAGGTTGCATTACATATCATATTTTCTTTCTTTCTTCTTCTTTTTTATTGTATAGTGCAACTTCTGTAATAATTTGCATGCATGAAAAATGCCACACCCTATGTGCTTTCCATTCATCGGTATCTTTTCTTCACAGCAACTGTGTATTGTTAGTGTTAGAAAAAATATATATCCTACTCACGCTGAAGGCATTTCAGGTCGAAGTAGAGCAAAGCAGTATGAAAATCCGGAAGCTACACCACGGCTGAGGCTTATGCAAAAAGGCAATTGGAACATTAAAAAAAATAGAACAATGAAGTTTATTTGAGAAGACAAAAACAAAAAAAGGCCTGTTTACAATGATAAGTGCTACTGGTGAAACTTCGCCCTCATCAGATCATAGTGTACAGAGGTCCCCATTGGTTCAAATAACAGTGAATAGCCAATCATTTTACTGTCAGTGGCACACCTACAAGAATTAACAAATCAAAAATACCAGATATAAGACCAGGAAGTGTGATAACACAACACACATCTAGGCAATCCTGAGTTAAGGAGAGGTTTCCAGCCTATTAATCATAGCCAGTACTGAAAGAATCTAGACAAAACATAATTCCTGGTTGAAGGCAGCATGTCATAAAATCAAAATCAAAAATATAAAATAGTCAATAAAAAATCTGTAAACAATGAAAAACTTGCATCTTCTTGGTTATTAGCTTAAATATGAACCAAGAAGATCCAAGTTTTTCATTGTTTATCAAATTATGGTCATGAATGCTGCAGAATCAACCTTTTGTTATAATATGATTACAGATTTTTATTGACTATTTTATATTTTCGATTTTGATTTGGGCTGATGGTAGCTGATACATACACTCACACTTCTCTAAATCTCTCAGGTTTAGGATGAGGCCTGATTTCTACCAGTATAATTATATACATTCCCCTAGCTTTGATAAGTTATTTAGCTGAAGGAAGTAATTACTCTGACTGTTCTAACCACACCCCTGTTTTTGATTTATAATCATATAAAAGTGAAGGAAATACTTTTTCATCTGATCAAGAAATGAGAAGAACTTTTAGCTCAGTACCTTTATAACATTACTGTAGATATGCAGGAACAAATGTTCTCTCTATGCTGTCCTTTGTCTTGATGAGGATGTTACTGATTATTTAAGTTCATCCATTTTAAACATTGTCAGTAAATGAACACTATTAAGACACACAAAAAGTTAAAGTCAAGTCAATTATTTGGTCTGTTTCTAATCCTGAGAAAAAAGTCACTTATACTTAAAAATGCGCTAGTAAAACTGCTTAGAATTCTACCGATACGCTTACATTTGAAGTAAAAATCATCTCATATCTAATCGAAAGAAGTTCTTCAATAATCAACAAAATGAAATCAAGGATTTGCCAAAAGTTGACTCCATTGTATTTTCATAAAAAGGTGTTCCACAAAGGTAGGTCTTCCTTAATCTGACTAGTAAGTCCTACCTTGTGGTGTTTAAGTTTGCAGCCCCTTAGTAGGTTGGATAAGGATCTGAGAAAAGTCCTGCCCAGATCAATGGCTCAACAAGCAAACTTTGGTAATCCATGCAAATGCATAACTACCCTGACTAGCATTTTACAAACTTCTATAAACATGTGAATTGAGGATCTGAGGCATTTTAATTTGTCTGAGGAGAATATAAAAACAGATGCTAGAACATCAGTCAGAAGGCCCAGGAATGTAATGGCCAGGGATGGTCCTCAAGCTTTTCCAGGGACAATAGGACCCCAATTCACTGCAAAGTTGTATGAAAATTGCCTTGAGTCATAGGAGTTTACTAGACTAATGACCACAAGGACCTTTATAAGTCTAGCCATGCATCCCAAATCTCTGACAAGTTCTGATACCCTTGATAAGTGTAAGCATGGCCCTGGGAGATGAACCAATTACAGGTTATCTGTTATCATTAGAGACATAGGTGCCAAACCAGGCATGAATTTCTGGTTTCCCCTCCAATTGTCCAAGTTGCACTTGAAATGGGTTAGGGAGGAACTCTGCTTCACATAGATGGGAGCCTGTTCCACAGATAGGGTAGTCTCTGGGATATGTACCTATCTTTCCAGCAGGTCCTATTTATATTACAGGCAAGTTTTGTCTTTAGAATGGGTAATTGTGGTGCTGTTTGTTTTGTTGATATGTATGAGATCCATCACAGTTGGGTCTGATAATGCCCCGTATGTCAGGCATAGATCTCCTCTCAAAGGTCTGTAGGAGTCAGAATACAGGGATAGGGCCTTGAGGTGGTCTGCATAGGACATTTTACGTACACCTTTTATTGTTTTAGTGAGCAACTTCTGTGGATGTTCCAGTTGTTGGATATGCCTGGTTAGGTATATACTAAAGGGGGCATTGTACTCAATGAATGCTGAATGCAGTGGAACAATGACTTCCATGGACTTAGATGCCATACCTTTGTTTATAAGTTGAGCAACATAGAATGATTTCCTCACCACTGCAGACACGTGATGGTTAAAGGCTAGATTACTATCTATGTGTGTCCTTAAGTCCCTGACTATTGGGTCAACTCTAAGGGGTGTGTTGTCAATATGATAGTTACCAGGGCTGGATGAAGATAGTTACCAGGGCTGGATGACTTCTCAAAGGATACTATTATGAATTTCTTGGCATTTAGGTTTAGTCCATGGCTCTGGCACCAGTTGCTTGTCTGTATCAGCCCCTCTTGGAGAACATTTGTGTCAGTGTGAGATTCAATGACAGTGCCTAACTTGCAATCATCTTCAAATTTAGTCAGCCAGAGACCACAGACAATGGCCTTGACGTCTGAGAACTAAATGTCAAAAAGGAGTGGTCCAAGGACTGATCCCTGATGGACTCTACTTGCGGCTGGCCTTTTTGTAGAGTTGGACTCCCCAGTCATAACATTCTGGGTCCTGCCTGTGAGACAGTTGGCTATCCACCATGGGTTTGTACCTAACCTTTTGAGTTTTTCAACAATGCGTGAGTGGGGTATTGTGTCAAATGCCTTGGCTGGGTCAAGGTAGGCAGTGTGAATGATCTTGCCCTCATCAATTGCTTTGGTTACCTTCTCAAAGAAGTCCACTAGGTTGAGTAGGCATGATCTGCCCTTGATGAAACCAAACTGGGTTGGGTCCAGTGTCTGGAGGTTTATTATATCTCTATTGATCATCTCCATGATAATTATTTCCATGGCTTTACATATAAGACTAGTGAGACTTATGGGTCTGTAATTTCCATGGTTTGTATATGTCCCAGCTTTGTGCAGAGGGATGACTGTTGCCTTTCTCCATTCATGAGGCACAAAACCTGTTTGGAGGCTACAGTTAAAAAGTAATTCCAGAGGCCCTGATAGCTCATGTTTCATGCTATTTAGAAGGCATCCTGTTATATTGTCTGGGCCTATTAATGCAGTGTTCTTGGTCTTAGAGAGAGCATTAAGGACCTGTTCCCTAGTGATAGCAGGGAGAGTTATATTTGATGATATCTCCTGAGGGAAGGTTGAGGGGGATGAAAAATTATTTAAAAGGATGCTGCTGCTGAAACCAAAGTCTGGTTAATGCACTGAGACTTGCAGTCTGTTAACATTTTCAGTACTGTATTAACTTATGTACAGTTACTAATAAAGTAACTTATTCTTATAACAGATGACAGATATTATACTGTTACACTTCACAGCTTTTAATGTCTAAGTTTTTTTTTTTATTTTTGTTAGTACAGATGATAACTTTCCATTCTTTAGTTACCTCAGAACATACGTGTTCCTGCATGTACTAGATCTAACAAAAATTAGAGATCTAACAGAATTCAATTTCCCTGTCCCTTTTTCACTTTTTTTGTGCCATTCGGATCCTGTTTATGAAAGCAGTATTTTGATGTAATCCAGTCTGCTGGGAACTTTGAAAGTCAGTACTTTGGTATTTGCCTGCTGTCATACACTCTATTGATAAGATGCATTTTGTTTTTTTTTCAAGGTGAATTATGTTTTAACTTAGGTAGTTGTTCCTGTCTCCACTTATTCTTGCATCTGGTTTTCAGGAGCAGGGAGGCAGTCTTATCTGTAGTTCTCCTTGAAGCTTGTACCAAGCACAGAACATTTTGCATCACACACAGTAGGATGCCAAAGCATGCATTTATTTTTCAGACTAAGAAAAGCTTAACCCTTTAATGTATATATGCTAGCAAACAGAAATGTACATGCATCTAAATGTCTATATCTTACTATATATATATTCTAACAAACTGAAGTGTACATGCACTATTATAAGTGTCTAAATACATACTTCTAACAGTTCTCCCTTTTTTGTTTTTAAAACACACAAAAATGTTTACATTGATATGCATCCTTTGTTCAGATCATAATTTCATCATGATTTACAGAAAACACATTAGGAAACAAAACCTCTAGTTTTCTTTTGATACAACATTACTGCCAGAATTGGGTGTATAATTCAGTTTAGCAACTTTTTTCCTTTTGCAGACCATTCTGTAAAATATTTTACCAATTTTGTGTTGTGCCTGCTTCAGTCTTTTCTGCTAACTTGATTAATTTATTTTTTTAACTCAAATCAGGACAGATGTTAGTATACAATTTATCTGACAGAATGTTAACTGACGATGATATTAGGTTATTGAGTAGAGGGATGAATTTTATTCCCAAAAGTACTAGTACTAGAACTGAAACGATAATAGATCTGAAATGATTCTGTAGGAATGTTATGCTTAAGTTACTTTATAAAGGATATAACTCAAGAGATCAACCAGACAGGAAATTTGTTTTTAAAAACCTTAGTGAATATGTCCCAGTGAACCATCCTTTAATAGAGACTTTCCAACGTCTCACTGAAGAAGAGCTACATAAATATTATAATGACAATCTAAGAAAGAGATCTCATTTTGGAGATAATCTTACACACAAAGAAAGGCTCAGTCTTAGGAGACTACAGAATGATAACACTATAGTTGTTAGACCGGCAGATAAGGGAGGCCGGGTTGTAGTTATGAACACTGACCATTATTATACATCCATGAAAGATATGTTGAATGGCAGTTTCTATCAAGTCATCACTAAAGATACATCAATAGACATTATAAGATTGATTGGAGATACATTATATGATATTCATTTGAGTGGACTCATAGATAGAGACCTCTATGGATATCTTACCATCATGAAACCCATGATTCCCATCATGCATGGGCTCCCTAAGATCCACAAACATGCTGATGACCCACCCATGAGACCGATAGTCTCTGGTCGTGGATGGGTCACTGAACACATTTCAGTTTATATAGAGAAGAATTTAAGGCCTATTCTGAATGATAATAAGTATGTCCAAAGGGACTCGAAACAGTTTCTCTTGGACCTTTATGATTGTATTGAACACTGCAATGGTTTGGATGGATGTATTTTTGTAACACTTGACATTCAGTCGCTATTCACTGTTATTCCCAATAATATTGGTCTTACTTATATATCTGATTATTTGAGAGCACATAGTGATTATACTACAGTGAAAATAGATTTACTAGTGCATTTTTTAGAACTAGTACTAGAAAATAACATTTTCATGTTTGATGACATTATTTATAGGCAAGTTGATGGTGTAGCAATGGGAACACCCTGCCCTAATAGTTACGCAAATATGTTCCTAGCCCAATGGGAGGAGAATGTTTTGTTCAAAGTAGAAGTGTTTATGCAATTTGTGGTCTTTTTTCGGCGCGTTGTTGATGATGTTTTTATTTTATGGAAAGGGACAGTAGAGCAATTGAGACTACTGCTGAATGACATGAATAGTTTAACCACTTATCTCACATTTACTTTGAATCACTCTGTGGATAAAATTGAGTTTTTGGATTTATATATCGAGAAACTACCCAGTGGTTTGATTAACACTGGTGTATTCAGGAAGACATGCTATAGTAACTCTCTGTTACTGAGATCTAGCATGCATCCTTCCTTTGTTTTTAAAAATATTATTAAAGGCCAAGCAATCAGAGCCTCTAGACTGAATCCAACTGATCAAGGTTTTAACATAGAGCTTGAGAATTTAAAGGGTAGGTTGATGGACAGAGGTTACAGCATTGATGAAGTAAATAACAATGTGAAAGACATACTTGATTTAAGACACACTGTTGCTATGCCATACTTTGGACCTACTGAGGATATAGATAATTTTAATAAGGATACCAACACAATACCTGTGGTGAAATTTACCACTACTTTTACATCTGATCACCATAAGATTAGAGAAATTATTAGTAGATTTTGGACAATATTTCAAATAGATGATGATATTAGGAATATTGTTGGTGATACTCCAAAATTTCAATATAAGAACAAGAAGAATCTTAAGAGAATGTTGTGCTATCCCAAAGAGATCAAAAATGAGATAACTATAGGACACACCTCACCATGTGGACACTGTAATTTTTGTTCCTACATTGACACTGCCATTAACTTCATGCATTCCGATACACAACGAGTTTTTAGGACTACTGTCAAAGCAGATTGCTTGACATGTAATGTGGTATATCTTAAATTTAGAGATAGAATAAGAGAACATGTGTACCACATTAAGAAAGGGTCATTCAATAATCTTTAGCTAAACATGTCAGTAGCTGTGACCAGTCACACACCTTTCTCTTTAGGGTATTGGAGGTAGTAACCCCAAATAAGAGAGGTGGTGATATATAAGGAGTCATATGGAAAGTAGAGAGAGTGATTGGATCATACGATTAAGAGCTGACACTGGCTCAGGTTTAAATGAGGGAGCCTCCATTAAACCAAGGCTAAGGAGACGTAGGAACATTAAGTAAGCAGTATACATTAGTCACTTATTTTTGACAAAGGTCTCTGTTTTGAGATTTGAGTTTTGTTACATTTAATATACATGAACAGTAATTCATCCTAGTTGTCTTTTTTCCTTAATACTTTGACATGCTTCACATGTGTCTGTGTATAGCCTGGTTTCCTACATATGTATAAATCATATTGCTTTGCTTCGGCACTCACATGTTCTATTTAAAAATTTTTTAAAAAATTTTTTAATGTTGAATTTTTTCATGATATGAACACATGAATCACTATATAATTCATTGTGGCTTTTAATGTGAACATATACATTTTTGTATATTGTCATTCATCATTGAGGATCATTCTTTTCTGATATTTCCCTTTTAAGTATGCAATGAGTGATTCAATAATGAATAATTAGCTTAATTGATTTATTGGTATGCCTATATTATGGGTGGTTTTATTCTGTGTATCATGATATAAATCTGAAGAAGCTCCAGTTAGCAAAAGCGCTTGTCTGATACAATAAAGCTTTTTGTGTATACATTACCAGACTTCGTGATTTATGAGGATTTATCCTGGTTGACTAGATCTTCCAGCTGGATGTTTACATGACTTTGGATATCCCATTCTGCTTCGCTCCTTCCCACTGTTTATTTTTACATTGTTTTATATACCTGTTTGGAGAAGGAGCGTTTACCTAAGAGGTGACTACATTTACATCGAATTATTTTTTTAACTGTTTACTTTTGTTAACTACCTCATACAAAGAATTTAGAAACAGACTACTTGAGGATTTTTTTAAAAGACACACATTTTACTTTCTGGAGTAAACATGAAAGTTTTGTTATGCCTTACTAAATGAGTGATATTACTAAGACAGCCCACAAAGGGTGTTTCTTTAGAAAAACTCAAACAATACAAATGAATTGAGGAGCAATATCTGTGAACATTTTAAAACTTGATGGCAAAATTGCCTATTTACAAAGATTTACAGAGTGTTGCAGAAAACATGGTTTATACACTGGAGAATGTTTTTTACATATTAAACCATTTGCTGTACAGCATACACTAAGCATATTTATTATTTACTATTGGTTTTGCTTCCACAGAATTTTTTTTTTTTTTGCATTTGTACATACATGGACTGTAATGCACAGTTAGTCCGGTTTGCAAACTTAGTGACATTTAATATTAAGCTGAAGCTTGCTAATTAAACATTTACTGACACATTAAATGTATTACTGTTTTCTGGCATTTTTGTCCCACTACTGTACATGTTGATGGTACTGTAATCACTTGATGACAATAAAAAGGCAAGGTTGTCTTTTAATAATTACTGAATCTTTGATGCAGGCTAATATATTTTTCTTCCATAGTTGTATTTCAGACCCTTCTGTAGTACTGTTTACACAATTAATGTTGAATTGAAAGAGTGCCCTTTCCCCTTGTAGTATGCAGCATTTTATTGCAGTATTGTTTTGTAAAGATACATCTGTTTCATGCTGTGAGAGTTGAACACATGCTTGACCTCTGGCTGTTTTTTAGACAGTTACACTCTGGTTTAAGGAAAGGTTTTTAACATGACATTTTTATCCCTCAGAAAAAGAGAAGTTACCTTGAGTTCTATTTGTAGTATCATGTACCCAGTACAACTTTATATTAGTAATATTACTTCTGTATACTTTTTCTGCTGGAGTCTCTGTTATTCTGATGCTATTATACAATTTCAAAAAACTGTAAAAAAAACAAAAGAGATGTTTGTTTAACTAACACATGCTTAAAACAGATATATTTAAACATTATTTACATTTGCTGTTGTTTGCCTTTTGCTCTTGTGCATTTTAAACAGTTACACTTCAGGTGAAAAGACAATACATGCATATCACTCTTGTGACTTCATGTCTTCACTGCTTTTAACTACTCTCATTTGATTTTTATGCACTAGAACTGTTCTGTTTTTCTTTATTTACATTTTGACATATTTTCTGGAGCACTAACTTAAAATAGTCAATTTGCTTTATTAATTTATCTGAAATGGTGATTTTAAATTATCTAACAGCTTAGCTATGAGAAGCTGTCCCAATTTGTATGCCATGAGAATGGCAGTCTTACACCCTACTTTACTGTCTAATTTATAAGCATTTTGGTTTAACTGGATGAAAGTTTTAAAATATTGGGGAATAAAAATCCAAACGCATTTAAGTAAGACATGTGTCCATACATCTGATCCTGCTGTGTATGCTACCCATTTTTAAATGTAAAGTAGTATGATGTAAATTATTTTCTGCCACCATAGCTAACTGCTGTTTTAGGTCTGGAATTTCTTTCTTTTACTCTTTACTAACCAGATTTGTCTTGACTTGTAATTCTGCATGGGCTGTCTGATATTTCTCAGTAACCTGTTCTGCTGACTCTAAAGCTTCTGTACATTTAAATTATTTTGTCAGTTCACCATGAACCTTCTCCCTGTCCTTATCTGTTTTATGCTGTACAGTGGCTTTATTAGACTTTTGTACATACTCTCTAAAACGTATAATAAGATCTACAGGAGATTTTGTCAGTAATTGATTTGACTGCTGTTTTAACTCTGAAATTGTTTCACATGTGGTGACAGGACATAACTGTTTAACATCTGGATATAATGTAAGCATATTACCCTCTTCTGTTTTTTTACTATTAAAAGATCTTTTTTTATGGTTTACACAGAAAACAGTTTCATATGATTTACACAATAATCATTTACTGTCATATCACACATGTTTTTGTTTAAGGTACCAGTCAAATGTAATCCATTTGCATAATGCTTGACTATCAGCTTGTCCTAATAAGGTTTTACATTTGGTAATATGCTATTTATACCAACTCTGTAGTCTGTCGCAAATGTTATCTTGTTGTCCTGATACATTAAGAGTAAAACTCTGTTTATATTTTCTACTATGACCTCTAATGGCATCCATACTGCATGTAATACAGAAAGAGTTCTTACTAGTCCACAGGGAGACAGGTGGCCAAACTGCTTACTGTAGATGGTTGGAAAACTTCTGTAGTTACTTGAAAAACTGGTGAAATGAAGCTATCACTTGTAGATTCAAAACCTGGGAATTCACCGGCTTGGAGAATTTATATCACTGTGACCATCCTGCATGGCAGTCTCACCCCAGATCCAGACATCTGGGAACTGTACTTCTACAAACTGTAGAAAACTGAAGTGCTCCTGTTGAGCATTTACACATATATTTTAGTTACTGTGCCTTTACTGGAGTGATCTCACACAAGGCACCACTCCCCCTGTATTCGGATACAGACTAAGCTTGCCACTGAAAAATTATTTAAAATGATGAATGCTGCTTGCTGAAACCAAAGTCTGATTAATGCACTGAACCTTCATGGAGAGAGGGGTAAATCTGGAGCTGAATTTATCAGCCAGGAGGTTTTCTATATCTTCTGGCTCAGTATAGATGGCTCCATTTACAATGAGCTCTGCACACAGTTGTGTATTGCCTTTGAGGTTGCGGACGCAGCTAAAGAATGCTTTGTGGCTGTCCTTGCCCTGGGAGGCCAAACTTACTTCAAATTTGGCTTTAGTAAACTTTATTTGTCCTCTGAGATGTTTGTTTAGTTTTTGTCCTGCTGAATGTTGCACCTCCTAATTTTTGCCATGGTTTTCTTCCTTCTGTTATATAGCCTATTAATTTTGTGATTCCACCAGGGTGGCTTATTTTTTTAGTTAATTCTGTACTTCTTCCTGGTGGGTACAGGTGCCTCTATGCAGATATTAGCATGCTTATCCAGGTTTCTTCGAACAGTTCTGCATAGACAGCAGTGTTCTCAGGGTTTATGGGGACTTAAAAAGTTCTCAATTAATAGCAGGAGGTTGGCCTTAGAGTAGTTCCTGAATATTCCAGGGTTAGCTGGGTGTCCAGGTTTTATTTTTACTTCAAAGCAGACCATTTTGTAGTTTGACCTTACTAAGGGAGACATTACAGTAAGGGGTGTGCAGCAGTCTTCCATATTAATGAGGACCAGATCCAATATGGTTGCACCCCTGGTCAGTGTATTGACTATCTGGTCCAAGGATTTTATGTTTACAAAATCCAGGAATCTCTGTGTATGTACATTTGGTGTCATATAGAATTCTCAGTTAATAGTGAGGTAATTAAAGTTACCCCATGAATATGGTATTGGGTTGAATGATTAGTGTTTTTAATAAGTTTAAATACATGGTATGGGTTTCCTGGGTCATAGAGGGGGACACATAGCTTGCAATGAAGTGAAATTGTAATTTACCTGTGGTGATTTGAACATGGAGCAACCCAAGTGCACTGTCCTGTTTAACCAGCCTTGAAGTATATGTATTTTTGATGTAAATAGAGACAGCTCCACCTTTATCCCTACCTCTGAAGTAGCTGGCCTAAATGTGTGGAATGCATTATAACCTTGCTCTCCAAGGCTTTACTCCATGTCTCAGTGACTACTCACACATCAGCATTCTCTAGGATAAAGAGAGCTTCTAGGGAGTGGAGTTTTTTGTTTAGACTCCTAGCACTGAGCAGTAATACCTTTAGATTTTCTTGGTTTTGATTTGCTATATAAGAAGTGCTTTCAGTTTGGCATTGCCTAAAAAAGGCACTGTTGACAAAGACAATGTTTTAGCAAATATTCAAATGCCTAGAGGGGAGAAGTGCAGACCATGCCTGGCAAAGCAGCATGGTCTGTTGACCATCTCCTTCCATGCTGACAAATATTGCACCCCCTTAGAATGAAACCAGAAACTAAGCCAATTAATAAAGTCAATCATCTTTTGTTCATATTGTTGCATCATCCTTGGAGAAGATAAAATGCTGCTCAGTACTAAGCTCATACCAGTCTGAGACACATATTCCAAGAGCTCAATGATGTCTCTCTTCATATAGTCTAGGGAGATATGTCTCAGGTAATTTACTCCCACATGGGCTATGACTGAGTCATATTGGTAATTGTGGGCCAATGGCCTACATGCCTGCGTAATGTGGCACATCATAGCCCCTGATAAGCAACAGACCATAATATTCTCCTTACTCAGCCTGGTGAGAAGGACATCAGTGTGTCTCACAACGGAGTATCCAATGACTAGAATGTTGGATTGTGTGGTGGCTTGCCTTATGGGCTTAGAGGTAGAGGCTCCATGAGATATAGCTCTTTGTGTTGATGTGGGTGTTGTTTTGAAAGAGCACATTTGGGGCTGCTGAGGGTATTTATTATGTGTACTTCATCTAAGAGGTCTTTGTGGTTTAGGAAGGTTACATGTACATGCCGCAGCATATGTGGGTTGGTATGTCTGCTTTGAATTGTGTGTGATGGGTGCAGTGTGTATACTACTGACAACAGCCATAAATATTCTGTCTAAAATTATTGCACAAGCTGTTGCATACGTTCCAATAATTAAACCAAAACCATTTTAAATTACTTTCAGATGATACCACTTCTCAATTAACTCTTACTAAAGCCATTATAATAATAAATAACTTCAATATAAACCTACTCAACCCTTTCATTTTTGGAATTGTTGACATCCATGCAAGAATCTCATGATCTTATTCAAGTAGTGAAAGACTACACAAAACATAACCTTTTTTCAAACAACCACCCTCTTTTTGACCTAATCAGAACAAACATCCCAAACTCAGGCTCACCTTTGTGCAGAGGGATGACTGTTGCTGTTCTCTATTCATGTTTGGATGCTACAGTTAAATAGTAATTCCAGAGGCACTGATAGGTCATGTTTCATGCTATTTAGAAGGCATCCTGAGATATTGTCTGGGCCCCATTGATGCAGTGTTCTTGGACTTATAGAAAGCATTAAGGACCTCTTCCCTAGTGATAGTAAGGGGAGTTATATTTGATGATATTTCCTGAGGGAAGTTTGGGGGGGGGTGTAAAGTTGCAGATTAATTTATCAGCCAGGAGGTTTGCTATACCTTCTGGGTCAGTATAGGTGTCTCCATTTACAATGAGCTCTACACACAATTGTGTATTGCCTTTGAGGTTGCAAGCATAGCTAAAGAATGCTTTGTAGTTGTCTTTGGCATGGGAGGCCAAACTTACATCAAATTTGGCTTTGGTAGACTTTAATTGTCCTCTGAGTTGTTTATTTAGTTTGATGAGAGTGCTTTTATCCTGCTGGGTGATGCACCTCCTAATTTTTGCCATGATGTTCTTTCTTCTGTTATACAGCCTACTGATGTTGTGATTCCACAATGATGGCTTGTTTTTTGAATAAGTTCTGTACTTCTTCTTGGTGGGTACAGCTGCCTCTATGCAGCTATTAACATGCTTGTTCATGGTTTCTGTGAACAGTTCTGCATAGGCAGCAGTCTTCTCAGGGTTTATGGGGGCTTTAGATTTTGCCAGGTTATTACTTAATAGCAGGAGATTAGCCTTAGAGCAGTTCCTGAATATTCCATGTTTAGCTGGGGGTCCAGGTTTTATTTTTATTTTAAAGGAGACCATTTTCTGGTCTGGCTTTACCAGGGAAGACATTACACTAGTCTTAGATACTGTAATAAACTTTTCTATGCTGAAGTTAATTTTTTATTAATTCACACAACACCTCTTTTATTGTGACTTTATGTTTGTTAGGCAAAGATGGAATACTTGCTGGCTAAGAAAGAAGTTAAGAAGGGAGTTGCAACAGCATAGAACAAGGCATCAGTGGCACTCTACCAGCTCAACAGAGCTATCCCAGGTAACTCTAGCTGGACAACTGGATACCAGCCAGCCAGTGGCTTATTGAACCAGGGCTGTTGGTCTTTATGGCAGACACACACTGGCTAACAGGGGCACATAGACCCCTCCCACTGTTAGCATGGATCCCTGGCATAGGTTTGAGTAGGTCAGGTTCTTAACCCACTTATTACTGGCAAATATCCATTTGACAACATTCAACATGATGAAATCACTTTGAGCCATTTTTTACACTGCTGAGTGGCTAGTCCTGTCAGTCTGTGAATCTTGTTCTCCTGTCTTGAGGTAACTGTGCAACACAAAAGATGCCCAAAGTAGTTGGTCTGTACAATTCTTTCCTCAGTAGGGCATAATGTAGAGTCTGAGCTGCTGCCCACAGCGTGATGCTTTTGGTGAGTTTGAGATGGAAACATTCAGCATTTTTTTTGGAGATGGGAGAAACCCCACAGAGACACAGGGAGAACATGTAAAATCCAAACAGGGATTGATTGGAGATCAGGACCAAACCTTATACATTGTACATGGGAAATGAAGACCATAACCATTATGCCAACTGATTTGGCTAATGAACATCAGGTCAGAATAAAAGAGGTACTGTGTGAATTAAGAAAAATGAACTCTACCATAGAAAAGTTTATTACAGAATCTCCGACTAATGTGTCAGAGATGGGCAGTGTCCTTAGTAACCACATGGACACACTGTCAGAAACAGAGCAGCTATAACTCTAGTTGGAAGTAGAAGATGACAGGCTCAACCTTTTGAAGGCCATGCTGCAAGATTAACAGGATTTAACCAGCCATAAAAATATCAGTCTGTGTGGTATCAGTAAGAGGAAGAAAGGGGGCAACTGTGATCTGCTCATGGCACAGCTGGACATCCCTTCCTCTATCAGAAGTAAACATTGAATGGGCATAAGATTACCAAGATAGAAAAATTCACTAGGGTTTTGTTGCAACATCTGTAACTAAAAGATATAGGCAACACTCCCCAGGGGAAGTTGGTAGACTCTCAGTCTTTGCCTACTACTCTGAAAGACATGCAGCCTGGTCTTGGGTAAGCAGAGGTTAAATCTAGCAGGACTTTGCTGGATGCGTTATCGAGGTAGAGATAGGACCATGGACTTTCTCTGACCATGCTCATGTAAAGATGAAATGCAAGTACTGGATGAGTCCAAATTGTCTAAACATTGAATAATCCCTGCCTACAACACAGAAAAGGAAAATTACAGTTACAGAATAAGGGAGAATATACAAAGGCAAATCAGAAACTTGACTCCTATTTCAAAATAAAGTGCTAAGAATACCAAAAGGCATAGTTCAGAAAATTGGCGAGTTGTAGAAAACTTATATGGAGGAAGACAGACAGAAACAGTGACAGTTTTATGTCCAAATGAGGGTTTTACAAATGGCGGTAAGGTTGTGGAGGAGGAAAAAGAAAGTGAAAAGGAATTAATGCAAGATACATAACAGAGGGAGGACACAAGGCTTGTAATAAGACAGATTGACATCCAGCAGCTGTATTTTTTCCACTTCATTGAAGGGACTGAGTACCCTGGTATGGAAGCTGCAGTCACACAGCCAAAACACCAGACAGCAACATACAGGTTGCTAGATACCCAGTCAAATGTGACGTGCCATCGGTGGTACTAGAGATGGACCATTACCAGGGGCTGTATCAATTATAGAAGGGAGGGTGATGTGGAAGGCATGATGCTCAATACCCAAGAAAGGTAAGAAAACCAGGCATGGTGCATGATACCCAAGAAGGGTAAGAAAATCACCCTATCATCCTCCTGTTGCCTATTTCAGTGTTATATCACAACTACATACTGTTTATTCTTATTTGACTTGTAAAACTCAATAAAGTAGGACCCTGTCTGCTGTGCTTTGATCAAGCAGGTTTTGTGGATGGCCGACATATAGCTGATAACCTAATTAGAACCCTGAAATGATTTAAAATGCCTATAGTAAAAATTGTCCAGCAGCTGCAATATGTTTGGTCACAGAAAAAAGTTTTAACCAGGTGGAATAATTATGCTTATTTTGCAGTCATAAAAGGTATGAATTTCCCACTGGAATTCATTGAACTGCTTCTGACTATACAGGAAGGGACGACTGCAAGGTGAAATTTTGGGCACTTTTATCTTATAATATCCCTATCGTGAAGGGCACCACACAGAGCTGTCTCCTCTCTTCTCTGCACTTTGCATTATATTTAGAGCTGTTGGCATCCACAATAAGAGAGTCACAGATTAGTGGATATTACTGGGGGAGGGGTGGTTCCCTACACCTGAAATGGAAATTGTATATGGATGATGTAATATTGACTGAGAATAATCCAAAGGAGGACTTGCAGAAGTTGTGAAAGATGCTGTCTAAGTTTGGCCTGATATCTAGGTACAAGTTAAATATAAGTACAGCCTAAGCACTAGACATAAACATTAGGTGTGTGTGTGTGTGTGTGTGTGTGTGTGTGTGTGTGTGTGTGTGTGTGTGTGTGTGTGTGTGTGTGTGTGTGTGTGTGTGTGTGTGTGTGTGGTATCCACACAATATCCTAATAGAAGTGAAGAGGAATCATGGAAGAAAAGTATTATGAAAGCTATCCAAATAAATAAATAAATAAATAAATAAAAAACAAAGGTGGTCTTACCAGGATGGAAGGTTTTGAATCTGGACTTTGATCAGGATGTCCACGTTCTGTAGTTTCATGTCCTCTATCATGTGTTATATTTAGGAAAAGCCTTTTAGCACCCTCTCATAAAAGCAGCAAATTACGAATGTAGAGGGATGGATGATGAATTTTGTGCGTGAGATAAGAGACCTTAGGTAGCATGGAAACGGACTGGCAAATACAATAAGGTGTTAACCATGACCTTTTATGATACATAACAAATCCTGTCATAGCAACCTAAGTGGAAGGATATGATAATGTAAAAGGACCCTTCAATGAAGAACAGGGATTTTTTTTCAGTTGGTATGGGGGAACAGAGTAGTTACATTCAATTTTTCATTGTTACAGGATGCTAGTTCACAGATGAAGAAGTTATTTTCCAGCGAAGTACACTCCCACTGGAAGCAAGACAACCTGCCAATAGAGGCCTCTAAGATAGAAGAGAAAGGAAAAACAGTAAGCTGGTGCAAAGGAGCAAACAAAATATGTTGTTGGCATCACCTAGGAGTGCAAGATGAACTAAAAGCTTGAGGAGGTTGAGAGGGATGTTGAAGCACCTGGAAAAAGTAAAATGCTGCATGAAGGAATGATAAGACAATTTAGTGAGCTCTTCTGGGCAAGGCAATGCAGAGAAGAATTGCCTACAATAGAGGTGAGAGTAAACAAAGATGGCGGCGTGTGAAATCGACATTTAATAATCTGTGCGGATCAGAGTTTGATGTATTTGAATAAAAACTAAAGGAAGAAGTGGCATCATTTTGTACAGAGGGAGATATCTGATACAAGATATCATGAGGATGACACATGCCTCCCCAAGGTGGCACTCAGTGACAGGAAATATAGGATTTTCTGTTGGACTCAGTGACCTGAAATATAGGATTTGTCTGTTGGAAGTGCCAGCATAAGTTTTTTTTCACTCCAAACAAACTGATTAAGATGTTCCTTAATGTTGAGCCAGGGTGGAGGAGATATCAAGAGGGTGTGTTGTGAACATGACAACATATTTTATGGAGTTGCAATTCCCTTGACAGGTTTACGACAGACATACAGAACATGCTGAGAAGTGTAGCTGACAAAGAGATCCTCCTGTCAAAAGAAGTGACAACAGGTAAGTTCCCACCTCCAACCACTCATGCTAAATCTAGTCTGGTAGCTAGCCCTACTCTCCCAGACATTTGTCAGCACTGAAAAAGTTAAACACCACCAACAAGAAAGGAGTTTGTTGATTAGTGCTTTCAGGGGTGAAGAGGAAAGCTTTGAGAAAGGAAAAGAGTGTTAGGATCTATGAGAAGTGGTTAATATGGAAGCACTACACTGGCCTATCAGAGGGACAGAAAATGACCCAGTTCCAATGAGTTGCAACTGTAGCTATATAAAAAGGGTAGTAAATTAAAGCTTCCTATTGAAATGCTGACATTCAAAATACCGAGTGCTAAAAGCCAAAAAAAGGCCAAAAACGCAGTAGAAGTGTGAGTCTTAAAAATCAATCTTCTCCTTGAAACTTCTTTTTGCAGGGGAGCAAGCACCCCATGCAACTCACATCCCCTGAATTTATATATATATATACCAACTCCAAGATCACCATACCTCAGAGAAAAGGTAATATTCCAAAAAATGGCATCTTGGACTTAGAATATAATCTAAGGCTGTTGTTTCAGCCATTCAATATCCATATGGAGCAAGTCCCAACATTTCAAGTGGCTTTCTTAAAAGTAAACCCTCTCAGGCACTACAGCGTGTAGATGAGTAATAACTTGCATCTCAGAAGTGTGTGATCAATGATGATTTTCGAGATAATTCTACTATGAGACCAGATTAATGCCAAATGCCATTATAAAACTATAGAAGACATGCATTTTATTTATTTAAGTTTTCTTGTGCAGGATGGAGTGGGTGGAAAAGAGTGTCAGGACTGATTTGTGACAGACAAGTACCAGTAAGAGTGAAAGGGAAGGTCTACAAGAGGGTAGTGAGACCAGCTATGTTATACGGGTTGGAGACAAAAAGGCAGGAGTCAGAGCTTGACGTGGCAGACTTGAAGATGTTAAGATTTGCACTGGGTGCGACGAGGATGGACAGGATTAGGAATAAGTATATTAGAGGGTCAGCCCAGGTTGGAAGGTTTGGAGACAAAGCCAGAGAGGCAAGATTACGTTGGTTTGGACATGTGCTGAGGAGGGATGCAGAGTATATTGGGAAAAAGATGCTAAGGATGAAGCTGCCAGGTAACAGGAAAAGATGAAGGCCTAAGATAAGGTTTATGGATGCGGTGAGAGAGGACATGCAGGCAGTTGGTGTGACAGAGCAAGATGCAGAAGACAGGAAGAAATGGAAACAGTTAATCTGCTGTGGCAACCCCTAACGGGAGCAGCCGAAAGAAGAAGAAGTTTTCTTGTGTTTGTTCTCATCTTGTTTTTAATTATCATTTCTATCATTTTGTGTAGATAACAAAGGAAGAATGTATGAACTAAACAGTGAAGAGAACATGACTACTGGAAGTAGGCCAGACTCCTATGTCACATGAGTTTGGGAAGCAAGGTAATGGAGTCAAACACTAGTGGAGTGCTCTTAAAGGCACTGTGCATGTGGATTGCCAAGGCTGTATACAGTTTCACTGATACTGAATAAAAATGCTTTTGATTAAAAAAGGGGAGGATTGCACTCATTAGTTATAGTGAAGAAGACATCACTTAATTTATTTTGGGAAGCTGTCATTGAATGAAATGCCTGTTAGTGACAACAGCTTCATCTTTAGCAGGATTTGTAACCTTAAAAAAAGGTGTAAGTCAGACTGAGTAAAGGGTATCCATTTGTTGCAGCAATAAGGTAATGCTGATGAAATTAAACAATCACTGATGGGTGGAAGGCTTCAGAGCAATTTTACAAATATTCTGTGTCTGCTTTGCAGTTATGACACTTCCCATAACAAGAAATATCAACCAGGCCTTCTGGAATTTCCTAGGCAACTCAAAATGCATGACATTATAAAATATGAAGCTGCATGATGGCTTAAAAAAAGAAAAGAAAAAAAGGAACATCACACATGGTTATTATGTTCCTGCCATTTCTACACACACACACACACACACACACACACACACACACACACACACACACACACACACACACACACACACACACACACAGATACACACACATGCACTTATGGTCCAAAACAAATACATACAGATAGGCAAATACTAACTCATGTATGATAGCATATATTAGCCCAAGCAACTGTCATCACATGTTCAAAAAGATTAATAGACTAGATTCCCACAATAGGTTTTATAAGAATACATCAATGTCCAAAAGAAAGATTACATTGTTAATTACATTGATTGTACTGTATGCTTCATGTTTGCTCTCTGACAACTAAAATGATAAATTAGCAGCAGCTTGGGGGAGGTATAGAAACATTACAAATTACTTGCCTGCCATTGAGTAGTGAGATAAGCAAAGTCACTGTTTGCAGAGGATATTTGCCAGGCAGAGAATTGAATTGTGTTGTGATGATGGGTTAATCAGTTGCAGTACCTAAGGTCAGGAGGTGACACGAGGCAATATTTGAATTTTAAAGTCACTGTGGGATGCTGGGATATACCACTGAATACAGTCAGTTGCGGAAAAGTGTGTGTGTGTGTGTGTGTGTGTGTGTGTGTGTGTGTGTGTGTGTGTGTGTGTGTGTGCGTGCGTGCGTGTGTGTGTGTTTGTGTATGTGTGTGTGTGAGAGCACTAGCCCAATGATTTTATTAAACTAAACTGATTTTATAATGAACAATTAAGAGTTACTAAGAAATATGCTTTGTTTAATTGTGTTGTTTTTCTTTCACAAACACTGATTTGCTTTGTTTTCTCATTGATTAGAGTTTGAAACTAAGACTAATGTTATTATTGGATAACTGACTTTTTTGAGGAACTGAGAGAATATCAGTATCATTTCACATGAGCTGTATATTAAGGCAGAGGATTTATAATTATGTTTGTGGACAGAGCGCAGGCAGTGTAATTTAGAATTTTTGGGAAAACTGGGAATATTTTTTGTTTGTTATTGATTAATTATGTAAATTTAAGGTGCAACTGCTTCTTTTCAGGGTAGCCAGTGATAACTGCTAAAGGAACTTGCTCAGAGTTGCGTGGTATACAAATACAAATAGTTACTAAGGGAATCAAATCAACAAAAAAGGTGGAGCTCCTTTGAAGCTCAATCTTGAGGTGATTTGTGACTATCTTTCCCTTACATTCTGCATCATGGCATGCTGTGACTTATTTTCCCCTCCATTAGTTTCTACAGTCTGTGCCCCTGTTGTTTATAATTCTCTTTGTGAAAACATATATTGTAATTTATTGCCGTGATGTTGGTGTAGGGAATAGATGGGGATGAATTGAATTTACAGACTTTAATGGCTTCACCATTAACTATATATGAGTGTAAGCCTATTAAAATCTATGTATGCCCCTCAACATTTTCCGTGGGATGACGTCAGTTAGGGAATGCACTAAATGAATTTGGGCCATAGTTTAATAAGAATAATTTGCATAGCTTTTTATTAATAAATTAATTTAAAAAAAAACAGCTCAAACAAATAAGGAACAATAGACAGAGAAAAGCATCAGGGCTGCCACGGTGGTGCAGTGGTTAGCATTGCTGCCTCACAGCAAGAGGTTCTCCGGTTCGATCCTCGGCTGGGGTGCCTTCTCTTGCGGTCTGCATGTCCTCCCTGTCTGGTCGCTGCTCCTCCCGTTCTCTCCTCCCCTCCACATCCCAAAGACATGCTGCAGGTGGATTGGACACTCTAAACTGGAGACAGAGAAAAGCATCATAGCACTTATTAGATTCTGCACTGCACATAGGAATATTGAAAAATCCTTCGATTGTCTGCACTGAAATGATAGACAAACTAGTAATAGGGGATGAAATTCCTCAGCCACGACAATGTTGTTTATGCTTCAGTTGGCAGTAGCCAATATTACAGTATTAACACATGGTTCAACAACTGTCAGTCACAGTTACTTTGTTCATTCATTAATTTATTAATCAAATGAGTAAACTGATCTAAACAACACATTTAATGTCAAACCCATGACAGGATGTCAACATTAAATAAAGCAAACAATAAAGTTTAACAATATGATAAAATAAAATAAAATGTTATATGAAACGTGGAATGAAGTCTATAAAACATAACTCAGATTAACACATTTCAACCTCAAAATCAATCCTGTCACTCATATAGCTTATTAATGGACTTGGGCAACAATTTGAAAGAGATGATAATGAGACGCACAGGATTCTACTGACTTGGAAACATACAGTGAGTGGTTCTATGACTTTGGTATCTGGCCTAGCCCCAGAGCAGTCACCTAGAAAAGCAATTACATTTTTCACCTTCTTACTGTGACCTATTATTGTTTCT
>NC_056731.1:1977152689-1977237689 GCF_019279795.1 Protopterus annectens
AGACTGCATCAAGGCCCTATCTCTGCATTCATTCTCCTACAGGATTTTGAGGGGACATCTATACCTGGCATACAAGGCATTGTCAGACCCCACTCTGATGGACCTCCTGCATATCCACAAAACAAACAGCATCATAATTACCCATTCTAAAGACTTAAACCTTGCCTGTGATATAAATAGTACCTGCTGGAGAGACAGCTATGTATCCCATGGAACATACCATATGTGGAACAGTCTCCCCTTCCATGTGAAGCAGAGTTCCTCCCTAACCCAGTTCAAGTACAACTTGAACAATTGGATGGGGAACAAGACATTCATCCCTGGTTTGACACCTCCATCTCTAATGGACAAAGACAACTTGTAAATGGTTCATCTTCCAAGTCTCTGCTTGTAAATGGCTCATCTTCCAAGTCCTTGCTTACATTTATCAAGGGTATCAGAACTTGTCAGAGATTTGGGATGCATGGCTAGGCTTACAAATGCCCTTGTGGTCATTAGTCTGGTAAAAACCTATGAACCTATTGGTGTTCCACACCATAAGACAATCATGTATATTCCCCAGAAAAAATACCTAGGTATGGCCAATAAGCTGTGTGACAGCACACTGTGACAAAGTTGGTACACTACAGCTACACATCACTGGAAGATGTGCAGGGAGGTACATGACGAAGGGTGGAAGGGTGCATTGTACACAGTTATTGGAATGTAAAGGCTGGGAAACATGCAATTATTATTGCCTCTATTGTGCATATCCTTCACATACCCAGTACTTGTGGTAAATTCAAGGAAGTAGTCAGCACTGTGACCACATGCTGGTGGATGCACCACTAACCCTCTACCGCAGGACACAGGTCACATACCTATTGGTCTGATTATAGGATGTGATGTCCATATTATGCTTGGGTAGTGTTTCTGTTTCCTGATTCAGTCAATCCCTCCATGTGTCTCGTTAATGTAAGTGTTGTCATGGCTGTGGCAGCAGTCTCTGGTATGTGCTGATGCTCTCTGTATTATACTAATATCAAAGCTGGAGCCAATAATTGACCACAAACTGTAGTCCTTCAGGCAGCTGTTTGTACACAGCATGGGTATGTCATCTGTCATGTCCATCACTTAACTAATGGTCAGAAAAGGGCCTAGCAGACACCCCTGATGTACCAGCCTGATCATTGGACCTGAGATATATGTCACATAACACATTTCAACATAGTGTGATGCCATGTATGTCATACACTGATCTACCCATTTGGTGATATAGCTGTTCATGGCCTCATATGACAGTGTGGATTTTTGTCAAATACTTTGACCTGTTGAAGTTTCTCAAGATGATACTGTTATCATCATGCATGCCCTTGATGAACTCTTTGAGGATATCTATGAGATGTAATGGACTTGATGTAGCAGTAACAAATCACACAGGTCTGTTGCACACACCTGGACTATTACTACTGTATATGTTGAAGATGCCTATGATGACATGTTGGTCTACCTCACAGTCGAGGAGAGTCAAGATGTCCCTATACATGCATGCATCAGGTGCTGTCTCCCCAACTCAGCTGGATGTATGTTGATGTCCAACCTTGTATGGGAACATAGTACATGTGGAGGGTGTGCTGAACTATGTATTCAACCATATTAAGATGTGTGTGCTGGGTCATGCCATAGGTGAATAGTGATGTTGTCGCAGCACATGGATTCCATGTGACAGGCCTGGATGAAGTTAAGACAATGCACACTGCCTATTGTGATCTGGCCTAGGATTTTGATGCAATCACATATGCAGGTATCATTGAGGAAACCCCCAAGCAGGGGATTAAACCTTACATCAGTTGATAGGTAAACAACTGGCTCACTGACAGAATACATCATGTGAAAGTTGGTGAATCAATCTGTATCAGAAGAGCTGTCACTACTGGCAAAACCTGGGGATCTGTGCTTAGCCCTTTACTGTTGAAATGTATTTCTTGACAGTTCAGGCTAAAGTACATGGCCTTTGACTAACCAAGTTTACTGATTCTTGCATATTGTGTGCCATCATTCAATCCACCAGTGGTGATAGCATAGTACAGGAGAAGCTAACACACACAACTGACTGGTGCCAAAGGCATATGATGTACAAATAAATGCAGAAATATGTGCTTGTAATGTTGTCCATCTGAAAAGTGAGCTTCCATGTTAATCACAGCATTGACAACAGTCCTGCTATGCAGAAACCCATGATGCAAGCACTGGGAACACCTTTAGACAGCCAACCTAAACATTGGCTATTGCTATTGGAAGGCTATGCTGTGTACATCATAAGTCGCCCCATGATATTGTGATCTTAGGATTGTATGACAGCATTGAGTCAAACCTCATTACAACACTATTAGAGTATAATGCACATTCTTCCATGTACCTCACCAGACATATGTAGCAGCTGGAGAGACCACAGGTCTTTCTTTGCAAGATAACACAGGACCCACCAATCATTCCATGATGTATGTGGATAGATTAAAAGCCATGTCACTGTAAACCTTATTGTATAGGATGAGGTGAGTTCTGCCTGGCTTAGGCCAGTCTCTGACCCTGCCCTTGTGGAGTATCCAAAAATGTGATATAGCTGAATAGTATCCCACATGCTGGTATAAAATGCTCTCTGTAATGCCAAGTAACAGCATACACACACACACACACACACACACACACACACACACACACACACACACACACACACACACACACACACACACACACACACACACACACACACACACACACACACACACACATTTGACTGCAGTGAGAATAGAACCCTACCTACCTACATACACATACTACAAACACAGTACTTAATGCAAGTGCCATGGCTCAAGTCTAATTTCTACAGGAGTGCAGGTGAACTTATAGTAGATGATATCAGCAGATCATGTGGGAAACAAGAGGTTGAGAGGCCTGTATGAAATGGATGTGTAGGCATGAGCAAGTATCAAAAAAACTGGCAATCCATGTAATTGGAGGAGTAACTGTAGGATACACAAATCTGCACTGCTGTCTATACACACACACAACTGACAAGGGAGAACAGAACCTCTATCTAAGTATACAGACAACAGAACATAGTACTTAATGCAAGCACCACAGCTCAAGTCTGATTTATACAAGAGTGCAGGTGAACTTATCATAGGTGACATCAGCGGGCCATGTGGGAGTCAAGAAGCTGGGAGACCTGTATGAAATGGATATGGAGGCAAGAGCAAGTATCAAAATAATGGCAATCCATGTAATTGGAGAAGTAACTATAGGATACATGTCTGCTCTGCTGTCTAAACATACACACACACTCACACACACACACACACACACACACACACACACACACACACACACACACACACACACACACACACACACACAGTTGACAGCAGTGAGAACAGAACCCGTAACTATCTAAGTACAGAGATTACAGAACACAGTACTTAATGCAAGAGCCACAGCACAAGTTTAATTTATACAGCTGTGCAGGTGAACTTATAGTAAATGACATCAGCATGCCATGTGGGAGACAAGAGGTTGGGAGGACTGTATGAAATGGATGTGTAGGCATGAGCAAGTATCAAAATACCTGAATTCCATGTAATAGGAGAAGTAACTGTAAGATACACATGGCTGCTCAGCTGTCTAGGCACACACACACACACACACACACACACACACACACACACACACACACACACACACACACACACACACACACACACACACACACACACACACACCAATTGACTGCAGTGAGAACAGAGCCCCTATCTATCTAAATTCACAGACTACAGAACACAGTATGTTATGCAAGCACCATGGCACAAGTCTGACCTATAGAAGAGTGCAGGTGAACTTACAATAGATGACATTAACAGGCCATGTGGGGGTTAACAGGTTCTGAGGCCTATATAGGCACATAGCTAGGTTACTAGCCTAATAGCACCAGGGTGTTTAGAAGTCTAGCTTTGTAAAAACACAGGTACCCTTATTGAGCATATCTGGATGGCCATTTTTAGTAGAGCATGTTCATGAGCAGCACCAACTGGCCCTGTCCATGAGGGACATAGTTTGCAGCCCAGAGGTGACTTTACGATCACCCAACCAATAGTCTAGGTTACGCTTGAACAGGATCTTTGAGGAGCATTGCTTCACATGCAGTGAGAGCTTATTACAGAAGAGTGTGAATCATTGTGGGATATATCTGTCTCCCCAACATGTTCTGTTTATGTCACAGGCTAGGGTGAGAACCCTTGCAATCATCAGTCTGTGTCGGCCCCTACTGTAATATGTTGCCATCATTGGAGGCTCTATATGAGCATGTCCAGTTAACAGTCATCTGCAAACTTGATAAACCACAGGCCATCTATTGTTGCCTATGCTTCAGTGAAGTATTTCCCAAATAGTTGAGGACCCAGCACAGATCCTTGTGGTATTCCACTGGTGAGTGAACTAATGTTGGAGGTGCAGTTCCCAACTTTGAGAGTGTGTGTTCTGTCATTGAGCCAGTTGACTCTCCATCTAGTACTATATGGCCTAATTCCCAAATGAGAGATATTTACTATTTGACATGAATGGGGGATAGTGTCAAAAGCCTTGGATAACTGAACATAGGTGGTATGTCATGTTATCCCTCATCTAGGTCTTTGGGGGTCAATATCTAAGAAGTCCATAAGGGTCAATAAGAGAAATCTACCCTTGACAAAAGCAACATAGGTAGGGTCAAGTGTGTTGAAGGTCACCTATGTCCCTGTGAATATGGTCCACACTGATTCCTGCAGTAGCCCTGCAGATAAGGCTTTTTAGGCATATCAGTCAATAGTTGTAGTTCTGCATGTTACCAGACTGATGTGCATTGCATAGCACACAACATTTCATATGACATTTTGTAGTATGGTTGATATATGTGTGGAAAAAATACTGAGACCCCAGGGTTGTAGTGCTTAGGGAGGGTGTCAATATCAAGGTGCAGGTACTCCACGACTATCGAAGCCAACCATCAACCAAAAAAAGTCAATAAAGAAATTATTTTTTCATTTGGGGACACAGCAGGTACCTTACCCTGAGAGATTTCTGTTTATTTATGCTTAGGGAGGGTGCCAACACATGGATGTATTTTAAATATATGACATATAGTTAGATAGAACACTCAGCTTGTAATGTTTTTACATGTAATTTCATGTCATACAAAGGAAATGGACAGTAAATAGCAATAATACAACATAATCTAAACATTTCCAGAGTGCAGCAAGCAGCAGGTTTGCGCAATGGTTAGGAAAGTGAATATGCATGCCAGATACACATTTGTGTACTGCTAAGCATTGTGCAAATGTGAGCCACATAGGTTCAGAGGTTCATGCATGTGTGCTAGGCTAATGGCCCTGGAGCCTTTACAAGCCTAGCCCATAGGATTATCCTGGCATCGTACCACCTGACCTTAGTTCCCAGTGCCACTGTTGAGTAAAGCCACTGGAGTATTCCCCGGGGTGAATTTTCTATTTCCCATCCACTCATCAAGATTTCTCTTAAAGAGGGCCAATGAGGTGCTCTGTGTGACATGTATGGGAAGTATATTCTATTGCATGGGCAATCTCTGGGTTATGAACCTGTCCCTCCAACATGTTCTGTTGAGTGGTAATGAGGTTGAGGTCTCTGGAGCATGTGGTGCTGAGGGATTGGGATTTCTTTAGATGTAGCATTTCTAACAGAGCTGGGTCAGACATGGCTTTGTAAGTCAAGGGGCGATTGTCTCTAAGTAGGTGATATGAGACAGAGAATTGTTGGAGTTTTTTTGAGTCTGTCCATATAGGACAAGTGTTTAAGGCCTAGGATCCTCTTTGTCAGGTACTTTTGGAACCTTTCTAGTTGTTGCAGGTGTTTAGTGAAGTACATGCCAAATGGGGCATTGTACTCGATGATTGGTCTAATGATGGAAGAGTAGAAGGAGACAATGACCTCTTTCTTCCTGAATGCAAAACCCTTAGTACTGAGATGTGCCACATAGAAGGACTTTGTGACTACAGTGGCAATGTGGTGGTCCAGAGACATTTCTGTCAATCTGTGTACCCATATCTCTTATAACACCTTCTGTGTTCAATGGACTACCATTGATGTGGTAGTTCATGGGAAATGGGTTTTTCCCAAAGGGGATGATGACACATTTTTTGGCACTAAGCTCGAAGCCATGTTTTTTTCACCAGTTGTTGGTCTCAGTGAGGCCTTTATGTAGGATGTCAACATCACTTAAGGAGTTAACAATAGCTCCCAACTTGTAATCATCTGCCAACTTTGTCAGCCAGATTCCCTTCATGTTGGCCTGGATTTCAGAGAATTAGATACCAAACAGGAGAGGACCCAGGGCCGAACCCTGTGACTTGTTGGCAGTCTGACTTGGAGTCAGCTACTTTCACACTGTGGGTTCTATCTGTGAGCCAGTTTGCAACTCATCTAGTAATATAGGTGTTGATGCCTAACTTAGTGAGTTTTTCTATGATTCCTGAGTGGGGAATGGTATCAAGGCCTTGGCCAGATCAAGGTAGGCTGTATGAACCACCTTGCCTTCATCCACAGCTTTGGTGACTGACTCAAAGAAGTTGACCAAGTTGAGCAGGCATGATCTACCCTTCACAAAACCAAACTGTGTGGGATCCAGAGTTTGGAGATTCCCTATATCCTTGTTTATTAGGTCCATGATGATGCGTTCCATAGCTTTGCATATCAGGCTCATCAGGCTAACGGGAAGATAGTTCCCAGGGTCTGTAGTCACTCCTCCTTTTTGGAGAGGGATGACTGTAGCAGTGTACCATTCGGTAGGGACAAAGCCTGAGGTGAGGCTGTGATTGAACAGGGCACGCTGGTGAGGTGCCAGTTCACTCTGTAGTTCATGTAGAACACACCCAGGGATATTGTCAGGTCCCATAGAAGCTGTATTCTTGGCCTTGTGCAGTGTTGTTTTAACCTGTGTAGCAGTAATACTGGGTGCCTGGCAATCTACTGGTATTGTGATTGGTCCTTTGGGGGGAGAGAGGGGTAAAGTTGGCACTGAATCTGTCGGCCAATATATTGGCAATATCTATTGGTTTGGTATAGGAGGTACCATTGTGCAGCAGCTCAGAGCAAATCTGGGTATTGCCATGAATAATCTTTATATAACTATAGAAGGCATTGCAGTTGTCTTTACTATCTGCTGCAATTATGTTTTCGTAGCTAGCTTTAGAGGATTTGATGAGGGATCTCAACTTTTTGTTGAGGCTGATAAGGGAGTTTTTCCAGTCTTGGGACTTCACCTTATTCTGCATCAGTTTCTTTCTTCTGTTGTAGAGTTTGTTTATGGCAGGGAACAACCAGATTAGCTTCCTTTTTTTGTAGGAGAGCATCTTGGTTCTATTGGATATGGCGACATCCATGCATTTGTGTACATGTTAGTAGAGTGCATTGGTGTATGATTCAGTGGTCATGCAACTATTCTCCATTTGCTTGGGTGCTGTGAAGTTAGCCACCTCTGTTTTTAGGAGCCCAAAGTTAGCTTTGGAGATGTTTATCATGGAGGTTACCATTGCAGGGGGTAGGGATGTGGATTTCCAAAGTGATTATTTTGTGACCTGATCTAACCAGGGAGGAGTTGACTATTGGCATAGAGCAATGGTTGCCCATGTTAGTAATGACCAGGTCAAGGATGCTGCTCCATCTAGTGGGGGTAATTAGCTGGTCCAGGGCATTGGAATTAATTAATTCCTGGAAACACTGGGCAAGTGTATTGGTACATGAGTAGTTTTCTGAGTTAATGGGGAGTAGTTGACGTTTCCCAGTATAAGAGTGTTAGTTGGACCCTAATATTCTCCAGCGTGCTTAAGAGCATGGAGTGTGAGTCTTGAGACATGGTTGGGGTCCTCTAGCAGGCTATGATCTGAATCGCTGTCTTATCCAGTGTTAACTTCACCTGAAGTATCTCTGATGCGTTATGCTGGGCTGCCAGTCTGGAGGTGTGTGCATCCTTTATGAATATGGAAACACCACCACCTTTGGAGCTTCGGTCCAAGTTCTGGGTCAGAAAGGTGTGGAATGAGTTATAGCCTGGTAGTGCAGGGATGCTTTCTGCTTCCTTGAACCATGTCTCTGTTACAGCACAAATGTCAATGTTCTTGATTTTAAAGAGTGCTTCTAGTGAGTGTATTATGAGGTTCAGACTTTTAGCACTGAGCTGCATGACCCTCAGATTGCATTTGTTTGTAGTTGTTATGGTGGTAATTTGGTCTTTGGAACACTGCCTAAAAAAGGCACAATAGTGTTGGCAAGAGCCTTGGCCAGTATCCGGAAGCCCAGGGGTGAGAGGTGCAGGCCATCTCTGGCAAACCATCGAAGTCTGTCAATCATGTCATCCCAAGCAGACAGATACTGCTTTCTCTTAGAATGAGACCAGAAACTTAGCCAATTGTTGAAATCAATCATTTTCTTCTTGTACTGTGATATCATTCTGGGTGATGGTAGAATGCTGCTCAGGGCTAGGGTCATAGCCACCTGGGCTACATAATCTGAGAGCTCCTCAATGTCTCGTTTCATGTAGTCCAGGGAGGTACGTCTCAGGTAATTCACACCCATATGTACAATGACAGAGTCATATTTGTACCTGTTGTTGAGGGATCTGAGTGCATGCACTATGTGGTGGATCCTGGCACCTGACAGGCAGCTGACTGTTACTTTCTTCTTATTCAACCTAGTGAGTGGGACATCAGTGTGCCTCACTATTGAGTTACCTATGACTAGTGTGTTGGGCATGCTGTTTTGCCTTAGGGGCTTTGGTTGAGTGGCACACTGATTAGGAGAGTTATGTCTCTCATGATTAGTGTTGTGTTGCAGTGGATGAGTTCATTTCTACCTTGGTGGTCTCTACAGTTTGGGTAGATTTTCATTGAGAGCCACCATGAAGGTGGATGTGTGGTTTGTGTTTTTTTGTGAAGGCAGTGCTGGTCTGTGTTCTGGAGGGCTATGTTTTCCATGTGGTGTGGTGCAAGTGTTGACCTTCTCCTCTTGAACAGCTATTCCGGTCTTAGCTGGAGAGTGCGTGGCTTCCAGTCTGGATATATAAGTGCATCTCTTGCAAGTCTGAGTGTTGGGAGGTAAGAGGTGAGGGTTATTGGTATACATGAGGCAGTTGCTACATTGCCTCAGGATGCCCAAGTTCACCAGTTTAATTAGAGAAAGCACAGTAAACTGACCTTTAGACATGCCTGGAGGGGCGGGCATTAATAATAAGTACTTGAGCTGTTTCCTTGTAGAACGTTTAGTACTGGTAGCACTTTTGTGTGCTACAATAATTGCTACAAGAAGTCTGGAAAAGTGCGAGACTCATAATAGGTTCATAGGTTCATAGGTTCATAGGTTGGTACTAGGCTATCGGCCCTAGGGCCTATGCAAGCCTAGCCATAACAATTCCCTGGATATTTCTTCCCACAATATTTACTTCTCTGGACCCCTGTCTAGCAGGGCGACTGACATGATCCCCGGGGTGAATTTCCTATCTCCCATCCAATCATCAAGGTTCCTTTTGAAGAGGGCCAATGAGGCACTCTGCTTGACATGTATGGGCAGACTATTCCAGAGTATGGGGAGTCTCTGGGTCAGGAACCTATCCCTCCTGCAAGTTTTGTTCATTGTGATAACAAGGTTTAGATCCCTGGAGTGTGTAACTCTGAGGGATTGGGGTTTCTTTAAGTGGAGCATATCCAGCAGCTCAGGGTTTGACATGGCCTTGTATGTTAAGCAGAGATCGCCTCTGAGTAGACGATATGCCACAGAGTATAGCTGGAGTTTTTTTAGATGGTCAGCATATGGCATCTGCTTTAGGCCTGTGATTCTTTTAGTGAGGTATTTCTGTGGCCTTTCCAGCTGTTGCAGATGTCTTGTGAGGTACATACCAAACGGGGCATTATACTCTATAATGGGTCTAATGAGGGATGAGTACAGTGGGACAATGACCTCCTTTTCTCTGGCTGAAAATCCCTTATTGATGAAGTGTGCCACATAGAAGGATTTCCTGAATGTTGTGGAGATGTGATTATCGAAAGTGAGACCACTGTCCACCTGTGTCCCTAGGTCTCTCATCACACTTTCGATGTTTAGTGTCCTGCCACCTATGTGGTAATTCATGGGTACATGTTTTTTTTCCAAAGAGGATAATTATACATTTCTTGGCATTAAGCTTGAGCCCATGGCTCTGGCACCAGGCATCTGTTTCTGTAAGGCCCTTTTGTAGAATATCCACATCATTTGGGGATTCAATAATGGCTCCCAGTTTACAGTCATCTGCAAACTTTGTTATCCAGAGACCCTTAGTCCTGGCCTGTACTTCAGAGAAGTAGATGCCAAACAAGAGTGGTCCCAGGACTGAACCCTGAGGTACTCCACTTGTCACTTGTCTGGAGCTGGATTTGGAGTTGGCTACTTTTACAGTCTAGGTTCTGTCAGTAAGCCAGTTGGCAACCCATTGAGTGATGTAGGGAATTATGCCCAGCTTAGTATGTTTGTCTATGATTCCAGAGTGGGGGATGGTGTCAAAGGCTTTGGCGAGGTCCTGATGGGCTGTGTGGACCAACTTACCCTCGTCCACAGCTCTGGAGACTGATTCGAAGAAGTCAATCAGATTCAGGAGACAAGATCGGCCCTTCACAAACCCAAACTGGGTGGGGTCCAGTGTTTGAAGGTTGCCAGTGTCTTTGTTTATAAGTTCTATGATAATGCGTTCCATGTACTTGTAGATCAGGCTTGTCAGACTCATGGGACGGTAGTTCCCGGGATCCAAGGTGGATCCTCCCTTGTGAAGCAGGATAACTGTAGCTGTGCGCCACTCAGTGGGCACGAAGCCTGAGGTGAGGCTATGATTAAACATGACACTTAGGTGAGGTGCCAGTTCATTTTGTAGTTCATGTAGTACACAGCCAGGGATGTCATCTGGTCCCATGGATGCTGTATTCTTAGCTTTGGAGAGTGCTGTTTCTACCTGTGTGGCCATGATTATCGGAATTCAGCAATCTTTTGGTATTGAGATGGGCCCTTTAGGGGGTGAGAGGAGGGTGAAGTTGGCACTAAATCAATCTGCCAGGATATTGGCAATATCCTTGGGATCAGTATATTTAATGCTATTTTGCTATAGCTCAGAGCAGATCTGAGCATTGCCATTTAGATTCTTGACATAACTATAGAATGCCTTGTGGTTGTCTTTGGAATCTTTGGCAATTTTATTTTCATAACTAGCTTTTGAGGATTTTATGAGGGATCTCAGCTTCTTACTGAGGCTGGTAAGGATGTTTTTTGCATCCTGGGATTTTCCTCTTTTCTGCAACAGTTTCTTCCTTCTGTTGTATAGTTTGTTTATAGCAGGGGACCACCAGATTGGCTTCCTTTTTTGGAAAAGAGCATCTTGGTTCTATTTGGCATGGCACGATTCATGCACGAGTGGATGTGTTCGTACAGTGTCTTAGTGTAGGATTCTGCAGTCGAACTTCCAGATCCCATCTGCGTGGGTGTTGTGAAGTTTGTCACTTCTGACTTCAGTAGCATGGAGTTGGTTTTGGAGATGTTTTTAAGGAGGTTTCCTTACTGGGGGTGGGGGTGGGATGTGGATGTCAAAGATGATTTGCTTATGGTCAGACCTGACCAATGAGGGGGTGACCATTGGTGTAGAGCACCTATCTCCCATGTTGGTAATGACCAGGTCTAGGATATTGGAGCCCCTGGTGGGACAATGGATTAGTTGATCCAGGGCATTGGAATTTATGAATTCCAAGAACCATTGGGAAAAGGAGTTGGTACCCAGTAGTTTTCCCAATTAATGGCAGGGTAGTTGAAATCACCCAGTATTAGGGTGTTTGGTTGTATCTTAATATTTTCCAGTATGTTTAGAATGGTGTAGTGAGAATCTTGGGACATGGTGGGGGATCTGTACAAGCTACAATTTGGATTGCAGTCTTACCTAGTGTTAGTTGCACCTGGAGAATTTCAGATGCGTTGTGTTGGGCAACTAGCCTGGAGGTGTGAATATCCTTGGTGAATATGGACACTCCTCCACCTTTAGTGTTTCAGTCTTGGTTTTGTGGCTGGAAAGTGTGGTAAGAATTGTAGCTTGGTATTGCAGGGGTGCTCTGTGGAGCCTTGAACCAGGTCTCAGTTACTGCACAGATATCAATGTTCTCCATTTTTAGGAGTGCCTCGAGAGAGTGCCTTTTAAGGTTTAGACTTCTAGCATTGAGTAGCATTACCTTCAGATTTTTCATGCTTCTATCTGTTACGGTGGTGGTTTTATCCTTTGAACCTTGCCCAAAATAGGCACTATAGGGGTGGCAAGAGCTTTAGCCAGTAACCTGAATCCCAGGGGTGACAGGTGCAGACCATCTCTGGCAAAGCATCGTGGTTTGTCCATCATGTCTTCCCAGGCAGACAAATACTGGATCCCCTTTGAATGACACCAGAAGCTTAGCCAATTGTTGAAGTCAATCATTTTGTCCTTATACTGTGGTATCATTCTGGGCGAAGGCAAGATGCTACTCAGGGCTAGGGTCATACCTGCCTGGTTCACATGATCCAAGAGCTCTTCCATGTCTCTTTTCATGTAGTCCAGGGAGGTACGTCTCAAGTCATTCACTCCAGCATGGACAATGACAGAGTCGTATTTGTACTTGTTGTGGAGTGACTTGAGTGCATGTGTTATGTGGTGGATCCTGGCACCCGACAGACAGCTGACTGTAGTTTTCTCCTTGTTCAGCCTGGTGAGTGGGACATCAGTGTGCCTGACTATAGAGTCACCTATAACTAAAGTGTTGGGTACATTGTCTTGCCTTAGGGGCTGTTGTTGGGTGGCACACTGGTGTTGTGATCTATGTGTCACTTTGGTTGTGACTGGTGTTTGTTTGTGTTTCGGCTTCGGAGGTCCTTGTTTTTTGGGCAGGTTAATGTTAAGGACCTCCACATATGTGGGTTTAGTGTTGCTATGTGTGGGTGTTGATGGTGTGGGTTTTGAAGGGCTATGAGTTGCTAGAGGTGTAATGCAGGTTTTAACCTTCTCCTCTTGACTGTCTAGCACAATCTTGGCCGGAGAGAGCTTTGCTTCCAGTTTGGCTATGTAAGTGCATCTCTCACAGGTCGTATTGTTGGGTGGTAGGAGGAGAGGATTGTCTGTGTACATGAGACAGTTGCTGCACTGCCCCAGTATGCCCAGATTCACCAGGTAGACAGGAGAAATCACCAGAAGCTGACCCTTGGACATGCCTGTTTAGGTGCTTTTTTGTAAAGTTTAAGAGCTGTTTTCCCTTACCTTTGCAAGGTACTTTGCAATTATTGGCTGTTTAGTGCCTATGATTAATTTCTCCTTATTGACAAGGAGAGCTGAGTGCTTGAATCAGTTTCAGGCTTCCTAGTGCTTTCCAGCAGGTTCTAGAGCAAGTGCTAGTCACAGGGGTTAGATTTTAGTGCTACTACTGAGAAACCAGCTAGTTCTAAGGGAAAATTTGAAGAGCAGACTTTCTGGCACCTGGACTAGTTCAACTGTAGCCTCGCAGTGCTGCACGATGTGAAAAATGTGCAAACACATGCATTTTTAAGCCAGAAAGTTGAAAGGGATAGAAATCAGCCCAAAAAGGCTAATACAATTACAATTTCAGAGCTGGAAACCACTCCTCTAGCGTTAGATAGGCAGTACAATGCTCACCGGTCCCACTGGTAAGCAGTAGGACTTCCCTCCACCACAGCAAGGACTGGATAGCTCTGACTCTGAGCACAGAAAATAAAGTCCTGAGACAAGCAAAGCCTGGGATATGGACTGGCCAGAAAAGGTGGGAAACGAGCAAACAAGATAGTATTTTTTTTTGTTGAAACAGGCTAAACAATGCAATAATACAGTAAATAAACACAGAAAAGGCTAACACACTTGAGTGTGTAGTCCTAAACAGTAAATGCAATTAAAACTCTACAAAATTAGCAATTTAAAACTTTTTAAATGAAGCAAGGTAAGTGCACAACTGAAAAATGATTTAGGAGGCAGTAACAGCAGAATAAGTAGCTAGTCTACATATACAGAGAAGTCTATATATACAGAAAAGCAGCTAAAACACACAAACACTTCAGATGGAGTGCAACCTAGAGCACTTGAGTTGTAGCAATATTAAGGCAATTACAGTTGTAAGAAATGCTCTAAAATATACTCTATATTTCCAAAATGTTTGAGAAGCACAGTCAGAACAAAGGAGATTCAGGCAAAAAAAATTTTTTTTTTTTTGAAAGGAAAAAAGGAGAACCAGAAGTCCTTATCAAATGTTCTCTCTGTATTAGATAGAATGAACTAATGACACTAGACTGGGAGGAGTGTCCCAGATCAGATTTACAGGAGGGGCAGGCAACTGCAAAGCCAGCAAGTATAACAGCAAGACACCAACAAGGAGGGCGGGTGGGGACAATACTAAAGCTATTAGCCTACAGACAGTAAGCACTACAGAAAGCCACAAAATGAAAGTTTTTAAACAGATAAAGGAGCAATGAGACTCTACAGAATGCTTTTTAACTACAAACAAATCAGTTACCCATGCAGATTAGTTAATAGCAATAAAAATACACTCAAAAACTGTGCAGCAGGCAATAAAAAGCGCTATATATAAATGGCTAGAAACAATAATCAGTATAAATAATCGAAAAAAACAGGATACTTATATATCTCAGCTAAGAGTTGTAGTCAGCACCTTTCCTCCACTCTGCTCAGTGTGTATAGACAGAAACCCTCTCAAAGTTAGGGCTTAAATACCAGAAGATACAACCTTAGACAACTTTTTTTTTTTTTTTTTTTTACAAAAACACAAAAGAACCAGCCCCCACTAGCCAGCAGCCAATTAACACAATCTAGCCAAGGTAAAGAAAGGTTTCAGCTAATTCAAGATGGCCTGTTCATGTGCTTTGAACAATCACTGTATAAACAAACAAGCCCAGAGCCAGCAATTCTGACTAGGACATACTAAAGCTATTAGCCTACAGACAGTAAGCACTACAGAAAGCCACAAAATGAAAGTTTTTAAACAGATAAAGGAGCAATGAGACTCTACAGAATGCTTTTTAACTGCAAACAAATCAGTTGCCCATGCAGATTAGTTAATAGCAATAAAAATACATTCAAAACTGTGCAGCAGGCAATAAAAAGTGCTATATATAATTTGCTAGAAACAATAATCAGTATAAATAATTGAAAAAAAAACAGGATACTTATATATGTCAGCTAAGAGTTGTAGTCAACACCTCTCCTCCACTCTGCTCAGTGTGTATAGACAGAAACCATCTCAAAGTTCTGCAGGAGAGGAGATAACTAGTACATCTAAGGGAAAAATTGAATAGCGGACTTTGGCAACACTCAGAAGCTTACAAACAGTCCTGGATACAGCAAATCTGTATCTGGACTAGACTAGTTACAGGAAAGGTGGTAAAAGTGTAAAAGTGGGCTTTTAAACCAGAAAGTTAAAAGAGATGGAAAAACTGCCCAAATGGCCAATAAACTACAATTTCTGGGCCAGAAACCACTCCTCTTCTGGTAGATAGGCTACCTAGTGCTTACCACTCCACTGACAAGCTATAAGGCTTCCCTACAACACAGAAAAGCTTGAGGGACTCAGAAGCTTACAAACAGTCCTCGATACAGCAAATTTATATCTGAACTAGACTAGTTAAGTCAGACAGTACCAAGTCTCTGGAATACATCTGCTACTTACCTGACTCTGTGGCGGCATGTGTTAATGCGGTTAATGCAATGATGCATTCCTTTTTGGTGCCATATGGTACTGGGTTCAAATACAACTGAATCTAGCACTTTTAGGGTTTTTTTCCCACGAAACAAACTAAGAACAGACAAGTTGGTACATGAGCGTCAACTGAAAAAACCTTTTTAACAACTGAAAAATACTTTATTAGTTAAGCATTTTCGTTCTTACAATGAGAACTTTATCAGAACAGCCATTAATTAAAAAGAAAAGTTTAAATAGGAAAACCATTGCATCACATTGTGATGACCCACCACTAGATCAGTAACCAAGAAGCCTCAATCCTCACTACTGGCAACAGTGGGGAACATAAACTTGGAAGATAGCAAGTTTAACCCACAGTATTTCCAGATGCAGCTCTCTGCATCAAGTGCAATTTCCCTTAAGAGCATACAGAGACTACAGTCAGTCCAGGGCTGGTTTCTCACTCTTTCTCCAGATCCCCAGTAAGGCTCCCCACTGGCACAGCTATGGAGTTGAGATCTCAGCTGAGTGACCAAGCCAAGACCTCTAGCACCCTCTCTGTCCAACCAGTGCTTTGTGGCCCTGCTGAAGTAGCTGCCACGCACACTCTTTGAGGTTTGATTTACACACACACACACACACACACACACACACACACACACACACACACACACACACACACACACACCTGGGAAAGGCTGGCACAGGTTTACTAGCTATGCCCTCTTCAGGCCAGACTATAAGGTAGTTTTCACTGCCACCAGTCAGACACTCCTTATCAGCTACATTAAAGCCCTTAACAAAGGGCATCCAGTGTTACTGTATAATGTAACTATCAATACAAAAGGTAGTTTGACCAAGACAAGGTTATTAGGAGTGGCCCACAGTGTCACCAAATAAATATGCAAGTACTCTCAGAACTTAAATATCTCTAGACAGACCAGCCTCAATGAAAGGTTTAAATATATTTAATAACAAATATTAAAATAACAAGAAATACTCAGAATATATTTACAGCGATAGCAGAGTCCAAAATCAAAGGACATATTTAAAACAACATTGCAGGACAGTCTCAAATAAATAAAGAAAAACATCTAAATTAAGCTTTGCTATATTCCTGAATATATCAAAGAGAATTACTATAACCTAGAAACTTACTCGGAGCAAGGCAAATGTGTGGTTAATGGGTCTTCTTGTCAGGTCAAAGACAGACTACAGAATGATGTCTCTTTCTCAGAGAGTTCTCACATTAATATCTCAAATATTACTGCTGGGATAACTTGCAGAATGACATTATTGCTTGTCATCTGACTCTTAGCTCCCAGCCTCAAAGCAACCAGTGATGGCAGCTGGTTGCATTTAGCATCTGTTCTGTTCTGCTCTGTTTTTTCCACAGCTGCCATGGAAAAGGAGTGCATTGTTAGGACCCATGGTGCAAATTTGGTGAGGATGAGGGAGGCACGTTGTGTGTATGCAGCAGAAAAGTAGTGTTATTCTAGCATTAAAAGTTAAAGATAGCTTGTTTGGTATTTTATAGAGTTGTATCAAATTGAGCATGCATATCTCAACTGGAAAAGCAAGTATGCATGCATTAATCTGTAGTACAAATCAAGAGCACACTATTAGACTTTAAATAGAGATGGTGGGTTTAAATACCACACTTCCTAAGTACACAGTACTGTTAATTCCATAATTATGTGTAACTTGAAGGTTTAAAGTAAAAGATCTATGCCAGTGGCACACATGTTGTGCTGTAAACTGCAATCTCTATAATTGGAACATGCATATATGCAATATATGTACATATAAAGGAGTACTTGCAGCAATCTGTAGTATAGTGGGCATCTCTTTGCAGCTGGTAGTTTTAAAAGTAATAGTTATCTGTTAGGGGTGTTAGTCTTAAGAGTAAAGGTTAAGATAATGCAGTCAAATAATTGTATTACTACATTGTATTTTACATATGAAATTACTATTATCTCTTTTTTCTCACCCTAACCCTTATCTGTCTTCTTTTTTGTTTTATATTATGTGTTGTCAAAATGTGTCCATGTTATTCATGTGTACCATATCATGAAATGCTCCACAGCACAATGTGGCAGGCTTGTCCAAAAGGTTCCACCTGCCCCCACTCCACCAGCCCTGTCACCATTGCCCAGCACATCTGTAGCCAACCTGGCAGCACCACCTCTGCTGCCCCTGCACTAAATGGCCCAACAGATAGTCCTGCCCTGGAGGACAGTCCAGTGATTCCCTCCAGGAGCAGTGGCAAAAGTGGTGAGTTCATCAACAGTGCTGAGCTGCCAGGGATGGTGTGTAGGGTTGTGCATCTCACTGTTGGTGCATACCTATGATGGACGGAGGGGCTGCTCTCACTTATTTTATGTAAGACCAGGAGGAGAAGGGGATATTGAGCAGTCCAGCCAGTATCAGAGTGAAGTGACACTGATGAGAGTCCAGTGTGTGAGGATTTAATTCTCACAGTCACCCAGCTTGATGACCATGGGCCACCCCATCCATGGTATCCACCAACCTCATGTTCATCACCATTACTGTGCCTTGTCTTGTTTGTCTTGTCTGCCTGCAATTGCTTCATCATCTGCTCAACTTACCATACCCAGACATACCTGTGTCCCTTCCGCTATATTCCTCTCTCTCTCTTTCAGAAAAAAAAAAAAAACAAACAAACAAAAAAAAGGAGGCATCTGTTTCACAAAAAAAATAGTCCCATACATAGCTCTCCATTTCACACACATGCCTTATTGACACTCTTGATTTGGTCCAATTGGTTATACAACATGATTGTTATGGTCACCCCTATCTCTGAAGGTGACAATCCAAATTTAGCTAATATTCTGCATATATTATCAGTTTTTACTGTTGAAGAAATGGAGAGCTATGGTTCTTTCCTACCTCCCTCCCGTACTTTCCTGTATTGCTTTCAATTTGTTCTTCCCCCTGCTTGCTACCCATTCACCGCTGTGCTATCCTCCTCATTTACTTTCTTTGATGCATTATTGTGTGATGGTGTGCAACACACACCAATGCGCAGCAAAAGCAAGACAAAAGAACTTAAAAGTGTTAGTGTTGTATTCAAAGCCAGTATGATCCGGCCCCAAAAAGGAATATATCACTGCATTAGGTGCATTAACACATGCTGCCACAGAGTCAGTTAAGTAGTTATGTGTATTCCAGAGACTCAGTACTAACTGTCAGCCTTTAGCAGCCCCATTTCACCTCTGTCCTGTCTTTCCCATTTTTTTCTTCAATGCATTATTTCATGATGGTGTGCATCACACACCAAAGTGCAGTAATGATAACATGAACAAACTTAAAAGTGTTATGAAGAGTTGTACTGAAACTCAGTACAATCTGGCCCCAAAAAGGAATATACCACTGCATTAACTGTATTAACAGCTGCTGCCATAGAGTCAGTTAAGTAGTAGGTGCATTCCAGAGACTTAGTACTAATAGTCAGAGATTAGCAAAGCTGCCACTGGAATAGTTACATGATATTCCCTTATTTACTAATCATTCTTAAGGTCTCCCTTTTGCCTGCTGTATAATGCTGTGGAAACAAGATAAGCACAGCTAAAACTTCCATTCATTCCTCTGTTTCCTATGATTGTGCTAAGTGGCGCATCATGCAAACAATGGCCAAAAAATAATAAAATAATAATAAAAAACTACAAGAGAAAACACAATTTGCACACAAACAAAGAGGAGGTTGGATGTTAATGAAACAAAACCTGTGAATTGTGTGCTGCTGACTTGCATTTCAAACCTTGACAGATGTACATGTAGCACCTTGTAAGTCTAACCTGACACACCCACCTGATTTAAGCATTCATAGTTGCCATCCTTTAAACACAAACACTGAGGGAGTGCCTGCACACTATGTTTACATCCCTACTTTGATCCAGATTTTTGGGATTCAGCAATTATAATGAGTTCAGATCTCATTTGCATTTTCACCATGATGATAGCCCTGCATCTACACCAGACAGCAACCATGTAGCTAGGAAACCTAAAAGGGAGGAGCCCAACTGCTTATGTGTTGAACACAGAAGAGAAGATATTACTTTGCGATATAGCTGCACAGAGGAGTACTGATTTTTAGATAATATGCCTACATTTTGTCAGCTACATATTGCATTTTCTGACATGTAACTATGAACAGTCTGTTTAATGGTTTTTATATTTATTTTGATTGCCACACCCTTTTATCTGTCTGCATTACTTACAATGTGTGCTGTTCATTTGGTGGTGGTAGAGAAAAGCTGCATTTCTGTTATGGCACAAAAATGGATTATGTTGCTATTGTTACTTTCCTTTTGTTGCATCCAGCCTGTATCTAATGCTATCACATGTTAAGGTCAGTTTTGTACAAAGTGTACAAATCTCACACCTATTGTGTCCATGTAGACTCCTTTCCGTTGCTGTATTCTAAAAGTTCTGAAATTCACAGTGAACACCATCATGGAGTCTACACTGTTGCTTTATAGCTTGTTAAATAGCTCCAGCATATTAGATTGGTTAATTAGCATGTAATTAAATTGCTTATGTTGTAATTAGCATGCTGCAGTGTTTACCTTGTTTCTTCAGGGGTGCGCACCTCTACACTGTGCTTACTGAATCTAAAAGTTTTTGAGGCCATGTGCGCATCGCATGGCAACATGGACACTGTGGAAACCGACTGTGTATGCTTTATTGAATCCCCCTGTTTGCGTATATTTATGTCTTGCTCAAAAAGAGAATTTTGCACAGCAAAGAGGAATGTGGTTTAAGTATCATGAGACAATGGCTGTATAGTTAATAAACCCCAGACACAGAAAATGGCAGCAGGCAGGGTCATAATAAAGCCTGAAGAGATGACTGTAGTATAACTTTCACTTTAAAATTGTATAACTTTGCAATTTACAGGGAATACCTCAGCAAATGGAATGAAAACGGTTTTTATGCTTTTTATTGGTATCCTGCCTTATTTTCAACATCTATTTTTCATTGTATTTTTATTACTGTCATCCCTTATATTTAACATTGTTTTTACTTTATCTCCCCAAAACTGCTTATGTTGTATGTTTTAGTACAGAATACTAAAATATTGCAAAAGTTTCAAAGATGCTTTCATGAAATTACATGATGCAACTTGATTGTGTGCATGCGTGTGTGCGTGTGTGTGTGTGTGTGTGTGTGTGTGTGTGTGTGTGTGTGTGTGTGTGTGTGTGTGTGTGTGTGTATGTGTGTGCGTGTGTGTGTGTGTGTGTGTGTGTGTGTGTGTGTGTGTGTGTGTGTGTGTGTGTGTGTGTGTGTGTGTGTGTGTGTGTGTGTGTGCATGTGTGTGTGTGTGTGTGTGTGTGTGTGTGTGTGTGTGTGTGTGTGTGTGTGTGTGTGTGTGTGTGTGTGTGGTGTGCATGCATGTGGTGTGTGTGTGTGTGTGTGTGTGTGTGTGTGTGTGTGTGTCTGTATGTGGTGTGCATGGATGTGTGTGTGTGTGTGTGTGTGTGTGTGTGTGTGTGTGTGTGTGTGTGTGTGTGTGTGTGTGTGTGTGTGTGTGTGTGCATATATGTGTGTGTGTGTGTGTGTGTGTGTGTGTGTGTGTGTGTGTGTGTGTGTGTGTGTGTGTGTGTAAGAGAATGTGTGAGTGTTTTATAGCTCAAAACTGTAGATGGAATAAAATCTGGAGGATTACAGATGTGTAAAGACCAGGGACTAACTTCTAATGAACAACAACTATTATTTTAGTCCATTATACTGCGGTGGTGGTGCTGCAGTAGTGTTGTCCCCTTACAGTTAGACGTTGCCCGTTCGATTCTCAGAGTGTCTTCTGTGTAGCGACATGCGTGAATGGGCATTCATTCATTGAAGGTTGTGCGTTAGGCCTGGCAAGCCAGCACATAAAACTCTACTGCCAATCATTAACGGACCGGAGTTCCGCAGTGGCGACCCCTAACCGGGAAAAGCCGAAAGACACAAAAAAAATAATTAGGAAGAACACAACACAGATTAGGAAGTGTCTAATGACACCTTCAAGTGCAGAAATTTAGTGATAACATTTTATGTAGACTATATGTGGAAACCATCAGTTGGAAATATACATAATATACAGTACATAATATACAGTAGCACATTAGGAAGACATCTAAAGTCCCTTAGCAACAAATTTCCACACTAAAAAGAAATGTATTTGGAGTTTCAATCTTTTTTCATTGAAAAGTCTCATCTTTTAATGACAAATGTTTGCAGTTCTACCTTCAGTAACAAACTTAGTCACTGTCACTTCTATCTGGCTTATAAAGGTACTATGGTCTAGAGCCAACTTTTTGATAAAGCATTGTAACTTTGTGTTTATCTGTAGAAAATAATTATTAGGGAAAGAAATTACACACTGACCTGGATTCCCAAAGACAAAAGGAACTTATCAGTGGAACTTCATTAAGACTAAGGTGTGGGGATGACCTGTGTAGTGTGGACTCACTTCCCTGCACAGAGTAGTGCATAGTGGTCACACATTGAGGTGTTGTGGCTCTGATATTAACACTGATCAATGGCCTAAAGTGAGATACTATACATATGCAAACTAACGTGATTCTAAAACATGCAGTACAATGAATGGCTGTAAATATGCATGACATAGACTGAAGACCAGTGAGGAGAAAATGGGCATTATCCTAAACAATTTGCAGTAATAAGGGGTCTTGAGTATCTAGGTGGTAGTGCTGCTTTGGTGGAATGGTCATAGCATTGTTGGGGGAATTTCTTGAAAAAGAAACATGGGAATGGGGCCTGTGCTTTCTTCCCATAACAACATAGGTCTACGACATAATTGCAGGACAGCATTATCCTCAATACAAGACAGTAGGCTGCAACAATAATTGTTTATGGAAGGGCGTTGATGGATAACAGAAAACATCCAGAATTCATAGTCTAGTGGGATGCACAGTAATCCCCCACAGCTATGGAAAAACAAAATCACTTACTGTTTGAGCATGGCTTGCAAGCTGGCAGTAGATACTTGTCTGCGTAGTATACCCACTGTGCTGTTTAGACTCTGCACTCTGCCTCACACATCACTATCAGGCCGTTCAGGAGTAATCCATACTACCTCTGCCCTGCCATGCTTAGGCCATCATTACAATTGTGGGGACTAACTGAAGGTAGGCAGTATACATGAGTCCTGCAAATTTACACAGCTCACTTTTCAACTGCAAATTTGCAGCTACTGTGAGATTCACAGCAGCTGTCTTTTCATGCTTTGGGAATCAGGAGTAAGACGTGGGTCTGTCAATTAAAGGCTTTCATGTTTTTTGTTTTGGATGTCACAAGACAGACAATTTCTGACATATGACTAGGTTTATTTCTACTTTTTAAAGGTTAAAGTACAATTAATAAAAAACACGATTGTCAAGCACCATCCAGATGATAAACATTCTGAGAAATTAGTGTTTTCCAAAATTGAAAGCGTGTAAATGAAATAATAAAGAATCTTGGGTTTCTGGGGACTTGTGGGTACACTACTTGTGCATTAAGTTTATCAATGACTCACTCCCCACTTTTTATAATTAACTCTAGTACCATTACATTGCAAATAACATTACAGTTGATTAAGGGTATTTGCAGAAAAAATGCTTTGTAGGCATCAGTTCATTCAAATGGGATTTAAATCATCTTGTTTCCATGAATTATAAAAGTCCGCTTTTTCTCCTATTGCAAATGTTACTGTAGTATTATCACTACACAACGTTATGGTACACAAAACTGCAGAACATTCAGAATCTTATGTAGATTACAGATACTTTATACAACTATTGTTTCAAAAATTACAGTGATTGTTTTCATCCCAAACAACTGCATACTGAATATCTACAAATCCATTTCAAGATTTCTTAACCATTTAATTAAAAACAACATTATTCTCTTTGCTCCTTGCCTCAGACAAATGAACTTTTTTCTTGTTGCCTGGTTTACCTTCATGGTAGACCCATAACCACCAGGTGAGATTCCTAGAGATCAAAAGCTAGGGAAGCAAATCTGAATAATATTTACTGTCAGTCTTATAACTGGACTCTGCTTCCCATAGTCATTTGGTGCATAATGTAGAAGTCTTGCCCAACAACATTCTTCCAAAAAGCTCAATGCATTTATTTAAGTAAGAACACAAATAAAATCGAGCCTTTACATTCCTCAGTAGAGCCAAGATAATATGATGCAATAGCTATACATACACACCGATGAGGTAATTCCATCTTTTGCGAGGATATAAGTGTCTGACAACTTCGGATGCATGTCTCAACATAGACGCTTTCAAAATCAGAAAACATGAAAGCATAGTTCCTGAAGAAAAGCACCATACTATAACTAAAGAAAATGCATACTTCTGATCTGTGGTCTATATAGTCAAATATATACATATGTGAGAAATGGCACTGTGGCACAAATCATGGATCATTTTTTTATTTGTCAGTCCTTTGTGCACATACGATCCAACCTGCCACCTCTACAAGATAAAACAAATGAGCACAAACAATGCATGCTTTTTATTTTTTTTTCTCTGGGTTATCTAAATAAATTGGATTTGCCATATAGGTTCTGATACTAATTGCAACTGAACAGCAGGCTATATTATCTGTATAGCTTACAGGGCAATATTTAATAGTAGCACTTATTCTGACTTCTTCTATTCCAGGATGCTCTAACTCTGTATCTTATCTTCCTATGTACTAAATGTGCCACCTCCATATTCTTGCATGATGGCGCCATGTTGGTAGTCATAGTTATTATGGCAATGCTGCTGGATATAACAATGGGTTTCAGTTGTAAATGTGGTGTGCTTGGGTATCTGTGGATATTCTGCAACACTAAACCGAACTGCACTTTTAGTCTATGCCATTGTAAGAAACCATTTCTTTTCAAATAAACAATATACTTTACTACCATCTAAATTATAATACACTAGACAAATCATGACGAGTTTGCTCACTCCTACACTGACAACATTATTATTCCATCCTGCAAGATTTGGTGTCTGTTTACATGACTCATACTTTGCAGATTATGGAGATTTTATGGGAATAAACACAAAGACGATTGTACAATGTCAGTGCTTCATTTAAACTAATATGAACGTAGCTTAACAGGACATGTTTTCGCAGTGTAGACAAATAAAACAATAAAAGACTTTTCATATTAATAATCTTCAACATCTGATGTATGACCCCCTCTAATTATACTTCACTGTTTTCATACTTCTGCTGTGAGTGAATGATCGCAAACTGCTGAAGATTGGAATCCGTGAATTGTATTCTGTGAAAAGGAAATGGAAAAACCGCACACTTTTTAACTGTTTTTCCTCAGGGAACAATTCTTCCTGTACTCCTAATATGGGGGAGGGGTAAGCTCCCTCGAAAAAGAAATAAATTAACCCCCAAAAGACCATCACTGCCAGCACAATTTGCCAACGGTGATTTCCTGTGGACAAGTTCTGATTCGCAAAGGTTTGAACTTCAGGCAAATGATACAGTAACTGAGAGTTCAGTCTTTATTCATCCATGTTTTCATCACCTTACAGCTGAAGAACAACTCATATGACTAGCCACAACATCCCATCATGCTATTGACCAATGAAGTAGGCAGAACAAATTAAAGAAGTCACTATATCTTCAATTCTTGATACCTGTTCAATCACAGATTGGAACATTAAAAAATTAGGAAGCATTTTGTTATGGAAAGATAATGCTGCAAATAAGTATACTGTTAACATATGTCAGTAACACAACGGAAAGCAGAAAACAAACTCGCTGAAGATAGCCTTGCATATCCTGTCTTGATTCTAGTAACTCCTCTGTCCAAGAAAAATATGTCCCCACCTTATGGAAAAAAAAATCCTATATAATAAAGGTGCCTCAGCAACCAAACTCACAAACTATAGATCAATTGTCATTCTTTCACCCTTATCCAAAATCTTGAAAAGATATATTCACTCTCAACTTGCTACATATGTTACTTCTTATAACCTTCTCATTCCCAAACAGCATGGTTTCGAACCCAGTCACAGTAAAACCACTGTCCATCTGTGGTTCAGAGTATAATAAATCACAATAGAAATGCAGGTCCTCAAACTTTAGCCCAAGGCATTCCACACAGCCAGTCATCAAACTCTGTTCCTATGGGCTATTACCCTCCTCACTTAACTGGTTTCTTAGTTACCTCACTAATAGGCCCTAAGCAGTGAAATTGTTAGATGTTTTTTCCTCTTTTCTTCCTATATCCATTGGAGTCCCACAAGGCTCCATCCTACGACCTCTACAGTATAACTTATTTATCAACATCCTAAACAGAGAAATCAAAGAGGCAGTCATAATACAATATGCCAGTGTCTTAACTCTAATATGTGCTCCTAGATGTTATCCATACTCCAAACACTCCCCTAGAAATCCTTCTCCAGAAAAGCTTGGCTCAACAACTCACAACTCTTCCAGAATCCAAACAAAACAAAACAAAAAAAAATAGACTGCTACTGGTCACCACCAACCATCTCTCCTCCCAAAAAGCTACCTTTAATATACTGTCATCCAACAAGACAGATATAGAACTGAAAAAAATCCAGAGACCACAGACCAAGTGCTTAAACCAATTTAATTAAGTGCTTTTCATTTGATAACATGTAAACCAATTTAATTAAGAGCTTTTCATTTGATAAAATGTACAAACTTCTTCAGATAACAAATTATTAGAACTTCATTCTTTTAAAAAGCTTCTTGTATCATATGAACATCATCATCCAATCACACTATATAGTAACAATATCCCACCCATAGCAATCCACCAATTCAATTTCCATTTAAAAAGCATAAAACTGGAAAAATAGAAACAGTACTAAAAACAATGCCCAACAAGTACACACAACTTGTATCAAGAAAATATAACATTATACATGTATGTTGTTGAATTAAAAAAGGAATTAATTCCAAAAAATGTCCTTCATCCATAAAATGACAACAGTCTATAAAGAAAATCATTACCTTAACAAACTCTTGAGTTTCAAAAAACACTTTATTGAACAAGTATTATTAATACCTGGATATGTGTATGCATTTAAGTGAATTTGCCAATATAATTCGAGCTCCTCAAGTATCAGGGCAACTAGCCCACCTCGGGCATCATGGAAAACATGATCTATAAGCCTAAACTTGAATGAATGGTCCTTCTTTAATGAGATGTGCTTAGCCAAAGCATTGTCCTGCTTCCCTTTGCTAATAGCATATTGGTGTTCATACACACGTTCACAGAAGTTACATTCCGTCTTACCAATGTAGTAAATCAGACAACGCTGGCACCTTGCCAGGTACACTACAAATTTGGAGTTACAATTTCACCTACTTTTTCGCCTGTAGACAGTGCCATTGATACTAAAGGAACTGCCCACATCCAAAATTTACAGAATCTACAGGACTCACATCTAAACATCCCTAAGTGTGAAGACAACCTAGGGAGTCTAGTTTCTAATAGGTTTTTCAAGTTATAACCTCTTTTAAAAATAATATTGGGATGACCACCAGCCTTCAGGAAGAGGACTGGATCATTTCTTAATAAGTCCCAATTCTTGTGCAAAATAGAACACAATATTGAAGTATTTGCACTATGTGTTGTAATTAGACTCAATGTATAACTAGTGTGTTTTTTATCCACTAAGTAAGACTTCAGATCATGTCCCTGGTCGAGCTCAGCTATACTAAATTGGTCCATAGCACTCAGAATAGGAACATAGACCTCATCAGATATCTTAGTTTTTACTTCATCTATCAAAGAATCGATCAACTTATTGGGATAACCTCGACTCAAAAACATCTTTTTTTAACAAAGTGCATTCAATGTCAAACTCACTGTCCAAAGAGACAATTCTAGCCGCCCTTATCAATTGACCTTTAACCATCGAGCGCTTTTGGTGATAATGGTGGCTGCTAGAAAATGGAGAAAGGAGTTAGAATAGGTACTTTTCCTAAATATTTTAGCTACATAACGCTGCTTAACATAGTCTTTTCTGAGGTTGATATCCAAATAACAGATCTCATCCTTGTTGAAACTAAATGTAAATTTCAAGAAATTAGTGGTATTGTTTAAATAATTTACTAAATGTGTAGCTTCAACTAAGTCCCCCTTGATGATTATGAAGATATCAAGGAACCTGGTAAAAATCAAAATTACCTCCTGGATTTCCTCTTTACTAAAGACATATTCGGTTTCCCAGTAAGCCATGACCAGGTTAGCTACACTAGCCCCACACAGTGAGCCCATAGCCACGCCAGTGTTTTGAAGATAGTACTCTTTATCGAACATGAAGTAATTGTTCGTAAGAATAATGTCCAATAATTCACTAACCAACTCAATTTCTGCTTGTGTTGCCCCTCTCTTACCTAGCATATTACCAATCCACTCAGTTCCCTCCAAGTGTGGAATTGAGTTAAATAAATCTTTGCCATCAATAGAAAGGAAATTGTGGTCCTTATTGAACTCTAATTCACTGATCTTCAAAAAGGACCACGAATCCTTACATATCTGGTTTTCATCCATCAGGTATTTTTTTTAAAATGGAATCAACTGTTTTCACACATGGGTAAGTCAGTAAATTACTTCCATAGACTAAGTGTCTCATTGGGGGGTTATTAAGATCCTTATGGATTTTTGGGATGCCGAAAACTACTGGTGTTCTAGGGAATGGCATACACATATAATTATATTTTTCTTCATCTATTCTAGCTTCCAAATATAAGTCATCATAGGTTCATAGGTTCATAGGTAGGTACTAGGCTATTGACCCAAGGGCCTACATAAGCCTAGCCAACAAGGTTCCCTGGTTTATGCCACCCAAGAAAGTTATTTTCCTGTGCCACTGTCGAGCAGAGACACAGAAGTGATCCCCGGGGTGTATTTCCTATTTCCCATCTACTCATCAAGATTTTTCTTGAAGAGTGTTAAAGAAGAACTTTGCTTGACATAGATGGGTAGCCTGTTCCAGAGTATAGGAAGTCTCTGGGACAGGAATCTATCCCTCCAGCATGTCCTGTTTATTGTGGTGACAAGGTTTAGGTCCCTAGAGCATGTAGCTCGGAGAGATTGGGATTTCTTTAGGTGTAGCATATCCAACAGCTCTGGGTTTGACATAGGTTTATATGTTAGGCAGAGATTACCTCAGAGTAGGTGATATGCTACGGAGTAAAGCTGGAATTTTTTGACGCGGTCAGTGTAGGGCATTTGTTTGAGGCCAGTAATCCTCTTTGAGAGGTACTTCTGTGGCCTCTCCAGCTGCTGCAGATGTCTTGTGAGGTACATTCCAAAAAGGGCATTATACTCTATAATGGGTCTAATAAGTGTCGAGTAGAGAGGAACAATGACCTCTTTTTTTCCTGGATGAGAACCCTTTTATGATGAGGTGTGCCATGTAGAAGGACTTCCTGACTACTGTGGTGATGTGACTATCAAAGGAGAGACTACTGTCTACCTGGGTCCTAAGGTCTCTTATCACACATCCAGTGTTAAGTAGATTGCTGCCTATGTGGTAGTTCATGAGTACAGAGTTTTTACCAAAGGGGATGACACTGCACTTATTGGCATTGAGCTTGAGGCTATGGTTCTGACACCAGGCATCTGTCTCAGCGAGGCCCTTCTGTAGGATGTCCACTTCATTTGGGGACTTGACTATGGCTCCTAGTTTGCAGTCATCTGCGAACTTCATTAGCCAGAGGCCTTCTGTGTTAGCCTGTACTTCAGAGAAGTAGATACCAAACAGGAGAGGTCCCAGGACGGAACCCTGTGGTACTCCACTTGTCACTGCTTTGAGGTCAGATTTGGAGTCTGCAACTTTTACAGTGTAGGGTCTGTCAGTGAGCCAGTTGGCAACCCATCTTGTGACATAGGGATTTATACCTAGTTTAGTGATTTAGCTATAATTCCAGAATGTGGGGATGGTGTTGAAAGCCTTGGCGAGGTCAAGATAGGCTGTGTGAACCACCTTACCCTCATCTACGGCTTTGGTGACTGCCTCAAAGAAGTCGATCAGGTTCAGGAGGCATGATCTGCCTTTCACAAACCCGAACTGGGTGGGATCCAGAGTTTGGAGGTTACCAATGTCTTTGTTTATGAGTTCCATGATGATACATTCCATGGCCTTGCAGACCAGGCTCATCAGGCTAATAGGTCGATAGTTCCCAGGATCGGTAGTGGCTCCCCCTTTGTGGAGTGGGACAACTGTTGCTGTGCACCATTCAGTGGGCACAAAGCCTGATGCAAAGCTATTATTGAACATGGTGTTTAAGTGGGGAGCCAGTTTTTTCTGAAGTTCATGTAAAATGCAGCCTGGGATGTTGTCCGGTCCCATGAATGCTGTGTTTTTGGCTTTAGAGATAGCAGCTTTTACCTGCATAGTTGTGATTACAGGGACTCTGCATTCTTCCTGTATAGATATGGGCCCTTTAGGGGGTGAGGGGGGTAAAGTTAGCACTGAACCTATCTGCCAGGATGTTGGCAATATCAGTTGGTTCTGTAATTATCATGCCTTTGTGCTGTAACTCAGAGCAGATCTGGGTGTTGCCATTGAGATTCTTGACATAGCTATAGAATGCTTTGTGGTTGTCCTTAGAATTAGTGGTGATTTTGTTTTCGTAGCTAGCTTTGGAGGATCTTAGAAGGGATCTCAGCTTTTTACTGAGGCTGACCAGGGAGCTCCTCCACTCATGGGATTTTACTCTCTTTTGCAACAGTTTCTTCCTTCTGTTGTACAGTTTGTTCATGGCAGGGGACCACCAGACTGGCTTCCTTTTTTTGGTGGATAATGTCTTGGCTCTGTTTGGGATAGCATGATCCATGCACATGTTATAAGTGCTTATAGAGTGCTTTTGTGTAGGATTCAGCAGTTGTAACTGTATTGTCCATCTGCATGGGTTTCATAAAGTTCACCACTTCTGTCTTAAGAAGCATGAAGTTGATTTTGGAGAAATTTTTACCGTGGTTTCCTTAATGGGGGGTGGGGGCAGGATGTGGATATCAAGGGTGACTAGCTTATGGTTAGATCGGACCAACGAGGAGGTGACTTCAGGTGTGGAACACCGGTCACTCATGTTGGTATTGACTAGGTCTAGGATATTGTTGCCCCTGGTGGGGGTGTGGATAAGTTGATCCAGGGCATTGGAGTTTATGAATTCCAGAAAGTGTTAAGCTAAGGAGTTGGTACATGAGTAGTTTTCCCAGTTAATGGTGGGGTAGTTGAACTCACCCATTATTGGGGTGCTTGGTTGAACCCTAATATTTTCCAGTACATCAAGAAAAGAAGAGTGGGAATCCTGGGGCATGGTGGGGGATCTGTAGCAAGCTACAATTTGAATTGCAGTTTTGCCCAGAGTTAGTTGCACTTGGATAACCTCGGATGCATTATGCTGAGCAACTAGCCTGGAGGTGTGGATGTCCTTAATGAATATGGACACACCTCCGCCTTTGGTGTTTCAGACCAGGTTAGATGGCTGAAAAGTGTGGTATGAGTTATAGCCTGGTAGTGCAGGGGTGCTCTCTGGAGCCTTGAACCAGGTCTCAATCACTGCACAGATATCAGTGTTTTCCATTTTAAGGAGCACCTCGAGTGAGTGCATTTTGAGATTTAGACTTCTAGCATTGAGTAGCATTAACCCCAGTTTTTGCTTGCCTGTTCCTGTTACAGTGGTGAATTTGTTTTTTGAACCTTGCCTAAAAAAGGCACTATAAGGGCAGCAAGAGCCTTAGCCAGTATCCGGAATCCCAGGGGTGATAGGTGCAGGCTATCTGTGGCAAAGCATCGTGGTCTGTTGACCATGTCATCCCAAGCAGACAGATACTGGATCCCCTTAGAATGACAACAGAAGCTTAGCCAATTGTTGAAGTCAATCATTTTGTCCTTGTACTGCAGTATCATTCGGGGCGATGGCAGAATGCTACTCAGGGCTAGGGTCATACCTGCCTGGGCTATAAGATTGGAGAGCTCTTCCATGTCTCTTTTCATGTAGTCCAGGGAGGTATGTTTCAGATCATTCACACCAACACGGACACTGACAGAGTCATATTTGTACTTGTTGTGGAGTGATCTGAGTGCGTGTGTTATGTGGCGGATCCTGGCACCCAACAGGCAGCTGACAGTAACATTCTCCTTGTTTAGCCTGGTGAGTGGGACATCAGTGTGCCTGACTATAGAGTCACTTATGACTAGTGTGTTGGGTACGTTGTTTTGCCTTATTGGCTGTGGTTGAGTGGCACACTGAGTCTGTGGGCTATGTGTCATTTGGGTTGTGTTGGGGGATGGAGGTTGCTTGCATTTCTGCTTTGTAGGTTTCTGTTGCTTAGACAGATTATTACTGAGAGCCCCTGCAAATGTTTTGTGTTACTATGTGTGGATTTTGGTGGTGTAGATATAGTGAGACTATGTGATGAGTGTGGTGTGGTTCAAATGTTTACCTTCTCCTCATGACTGTCAAGTTCAGTCTTGGTTGGAGAGAGCTTTACCTTCAGTTTGGCTAGTAAGTGCATCTCTCACAAGTTGTAGTGTTGGGTTGTAGGAGTAGAGGGTTGTCTGTGTACGAGGCAATTTCTACATTGCCTCAAGATGCCCAGATTCATCAGATAGACAGGAGAGAACACTGGGAGCTGACCCTTGGACATGCCTGAATAAAAAACTATTTTCCTCTAGATAAGTGAGTACAGGAGCTGTTCTCTAAGCAAGTGAGAAAAGTAAGTACAAAAACTGTTTTCCTCTATGTAATGAGGAAGACTGATTGTTATAGTAATTAGTAGCTTATTTAGTGCTTACAAGTTCTGAACAAGGGCTGAGCATGAATAAGCAAATTTAAGTGCTAAAACTAAGAATCTGTATCTGCACTACATGAGTTACAGGTCAGAAACAAGTGCAAATGCAGGCTTTCAAATCAGAAAGTTGAGAAAGATGGAAGAGATTGCCCAAATGGCCAATAGCTACAATTTTTGGGCCAGAGCCACTCCTTATGTGGTAGACAGTTTACCTAGTGCTTACCACTCCCACTGATAAGCTAGAAGGCTTCCCTCAACACAGAAAGGCTTGGGGGGTTCAGAAGATCACATACAATCCTGGATACAGCAAATCTGTATCTGGAACACTAGTTACAGGGAAGGTAGGAAACAGGCTTACAGTTTTTTTTACAGAAAAGTAGCAAAAACAGTAGTAAAAACAATTCACATGCAGTGCAAGCTACCACACTTGAGTATGTAACAATATTAGACCAAACACAGTTTAAAAAAATGCAATTAAATTAAAAAGGACTAACAACAAGTGCAGAAAGAGTTTATTAGGTAGAATGTGGTAAAGAGATGGGACTGGGGGAGTGACCCAGATAAAATCTACAGTGGGGCAGGGAACTTCAAAAGCCACCAAATTTAAACTACAAACCAAAAACAGAGTGGGTGGGACAAAACAGTTTCAACAGAGATCTAAGCAACAACTAACAGTACAAACTCTAAAATCAAAAAAATATACTCAGCTCTGTATATTTGCAGATCAGTTTCTCAGAACAGGGAGACAACAGTTTCAACAGAGATCTAAGCAACAATTAACAAACTCTGTAACCAAAAAAATATATACTCAGCTCTGCATATTTGCAGATCATCTGGAAAGCAGTCTCTCAGAACACAGGTTCCAGCAATTAAATGCAGACTGTTACAAAGAGGTCAGATTTGACTTCTAATCTGCTGGTAAGCTATATTCAACTCATTTAGAGAAACAAGTTGATAAGCTTCAGTAGCCAGTATTTTCCTCATAATAGCCACATAATCCCAATGATCCATAATAGTTAACCCACCCCCTTTATCAGGTTTACAGACCCTAATATTCGATGATCTCAACAAATTTAATGCTTCCCATTCTAATTTTGTAACATTTGGTTGTTGAACATTATTCCTATTATTGTTACTGCTGTTGATGACAAACTTCATGACACCCATGCAGACAGGAACTGAAAGTTTGACTGCTGAATCCTACACTAAGGCACTGTATGAGCACATCCAGTTGTGCATGAATCGTGCCACCCCAAAAAGAACCAAGATGCTCTCCTCCAAAAAAAGGAAGCCAATCTGGTGGTCCCCTGCAATAAACAAACTTTACAATGAAAGGAAGAAACTGTTTCAGAAAAGAGGAAAATCCCAGGATGAAAAAAAACTCCCTTACCAGCCTCAGTAAGAAGCTGAGATTCCTCATAAAATCCTCCAAAGCTAAGTTGCGAAAATAAAATTGCCAAAGATTCCAAAGACAACCACAAGGCATTCTATAGCTATATAAAGAATCTAAATGGCAATGCTCAGCTCTGCTCTGAGCTACAACAGAATGGCATTAAATATACTGATCCCAAGGATATTGCCAATATTCTGGCTGATCGATTCAGTACCAACTTCACCCCCCTCTCATCCCCTAAAGGGTCCATATCAATACCAAAAGATTGCCAAATTCTGGTAATAACAGCCACACAGGTAAAAACTGCACTCTCCAAAGCTAGGAATACAGCATCCATGGGACCAGATGACATCCTGGGCTGTGTACTACATGAAATACAAAATTAATTGGCACCTCATCTAAGTGTCATATTTAATCATAGCCTCACCTCTAGCTTTATGCCCACTGCGTAGCACACAGCTACAATTATCCCATTCTACAAGGGGGAATCCACCTTAGATCCTGGGAACTACTGCCCCATCAGTCTGATGAGCCTGAAATGCAAGGCCATGGAACATATTATCATAGAATTTATAAGCAAAGTCACTGGCAACCTTCAAGCACTGGGCTCCACCCAGTTTGGGTTTGTGAAGGGCCGATCTTGTCTTCTGAACCTGATTGACTTCTTTGAATCAGTCTCCAGCACTGTGGACAAGGGTAAGGCAGTCCACACAGCCTATCTGGACCTTGCCAAGGCCTTCAACACCACCCCCTTACTTACTGACAGAACTTACACTGTAAATGTAGCCAACTCCAAATCCAGCTCCAGACAGGAGACAAATGGAGTACCTCAGGATTTAGTTCTATTACACTCTTGTTTGGCATCTACTTCTCTGAAGTACAGGCCAATACTAAGGGACTCTGGCTAACAAAGTTTGCAGATGACTGCAAACTGGGAGCCATTACTGAATCCCCAAATGATGTGGATATTCTACAAAAGAGCCTTACAGAAACAGATGCTTGGTGCCAGAGCCATGGGCTCAAGCTTAATGCCAAGAAATGTATAGTTATCCCCTTTGGGAAAAAACATGTACCCGTGAACTACCACATAGGTGGCAGTACACTAAAAACTGAAAGTGTGATAAGAGACTTAGGGACACAGGTGGACAGTGGTCTCACCTTCGAAAACCACATCGTTACAACAGTCAGGAAATCCTTCTATGTGGCACACCTTATCACTAAGGGCTTTTCATCAAGAAAAAAGGAGGTCATTGTCCCATTGTACTCATTCCTCATTAGACGCATTATAGAGTACAAAACCCCTTTTGGTATGTACCTCTCAAAACATCTGCAACAACTGGAAAGGCTGCAGAAATACCTCACTAAAAGAATCACAGGCCTAAAGAAGATGCCCTATGCTGACCATCTAAAATAACTCCCGCTATACTCTGTCATATATCGTCTACTCAGAGGTGATCTCTGCTTAACTTGCAAGATCATGTCAAACCCTGAGCTGTTGGACATGCTACACTTAAAGATATCCCAATCCCTCAGAGCCACACATTTCAGGGATCTAAACCTTGTCATCACAATGAACAAAACATGCTGGAGGGATAGGTTCCTGACCCATAGACTCCTCAGACTTATGGAATAGACTACCCATACATGTCAAGCAGAGCGCCTCTTTGGCCCTCTTCAAAAGGAACCTTGACGATTGGATGGGAGATAGGAAATTCACCCCAGGGATCACATCAGTTACCCTGCTAGACAGGGGTCCAGGAAAATAAATATTGTGGGAAGAAATAGCCAGGGAATTGTTATGGCTAGGCTTGTATAGACCCTAGGGCCGATAGCCTAGCACCAACCTATGAACCTATGATGTTACCTCTGCCAGTAAATGCATACCGTAAATCAACTTCACATAACCATTCAAATGCAGAGGTAATATCAACAGCAGTAACAATAATAGGAATAATGTTCAACAACCTAATGTTACAAAATTAGAGTGGGAAGCCTTAAATTTGTTGAGATCATCAAATATTAGGGTCTGTAAACCTGATAAAGGGGGTGGGTTAACTATTATGGCTCATTGGGATTATGTGGCTCAGATGAGGGGAATACTGGCTACTGAAGCTTACCAACTTGCTTCTCTAAATGAGTTGAATATAGCTTACCAGCAGATTAGAAGTTACATTGATGACATATTTGGAAGCTAGAAAAGTTGCAGAAAAATATAATTATATATGTATGCCATTCCCTAGAACATCAGTACTTTTTGGCATCCCAAAAATCAATAAGGATCTTTATAACCCCCCGATGAGATCCTTAGTCAACGGTCGTAATTCAATGACTTACCCATGTGCGAAAATAGTTGATTCCATTTTAAAAAAAATACCTGATGTATGAAAACCAGATGTATAAGGATTTGTGGTCCTTTCTGAAGAAGATCAGTGAATTAGAGTTCAGTAAGGACCATGGTTTCCTTATGATTGATGTCAAAGATTTATATACCTCAATTCCACATTTGGAGGGAACTGAGTGGATTGGTAATATGCCAGGTAGGAGAAGGGCAACACAAGTGGAAATTGAGTTGGTTAGTAAATTATTGGACATTATTCTTAGGAAAAATTACTTCATGTTCGATAAAGAGTACTATCTTCAAAAAACTGGGGTGGCCATGGGCTCAGTGTGTGGGGCTAGTGTAGCTAACCTGGTCATGGCTTACTGGGAAACCGAATATGTCTTTAGAAAAGAGGAAATCCAGGGGTCATTTTGTTTTATACCAGGTACTTTGACGATATCTTCATAATTATCAAGGGGGACGTAGTTGAAGCTACACATTTAGTAAATTATTTAAACAATACCACTAATTTCTTGAAATTTACGTTTAGTTTCAACATGGATGAGATCTGTTATTTAGATATCAACCTCAGAAAAGACTATGTTAAGCAGTGTTATGCAGCTAAAGTATTTAGGAAAAGTACCTATTCTAACTCCTTTCTCCATTTTTCTAGCAGCCACCCTTATCACCAGAAGTGCTCGATGGTTAAAGGTCATATGGTAAGGGCTGCTAGAATTGTCTCTTTGGACAGTGAGTTTGACATTGAATGCACTTTGTTAAAAAAGATGTTTTCTAGTCGAGGTTATCCCAATAAGTTGATCGATTCATTGATAGATAAAGTTAAAACTAATATATCTAATGGGGTCAGTGTTCCTGTTCTCTGTGCTACGGACCAATTTAGTATAGCTGTTCTAGACCAGGGACATGATCTGAAGTCTTACTTAGTGGATAAAAAACACTAATTATACATTGAGTCTAATTACAACATGTAGTGCAAATAGTTCAATATTGTATTTTATTTAGCACAAGAATTGGGACTTATTAAGGAATGATCCAGTCCTCTTCCAGAAGGCTGGTGGTCATCCCAATATTATTTTTAAAAGAGGTTATAACTTGAAAAACCTATTAGAACTAGACTCCCTAGGTTGTCTTCACACTTAGGGATGTTCAAATGTGAGTCCTGTAGATTCTGTAAATTTATGGATGTGGGCAGTTCCTTTAGTATCAATAGCACTGTCTACAGGCTAAAAAGTAGGTATAATTGTAATTACAAATTTGTAGTGTACCTGGCAAGGTGCGAACGTTGTCCAATTTATTACATTGGTAAGACGGAATGTAAGTTCTGTGAATGGGTGCATGAACACCAATATGCTATAAGCAAAGGTAAGCAGGACAACATTTTGGCTAAGCACATTTCATTAGAGAAGGACAATTCATTCAAGTTTAGGATTATAGATCATGTTTTCCATGATGCCCGAGGTGGGCCAGTTACCCTGATACTTGAGGAGCTCGAATTATATTGGCAAATTCACTTAAATGCATACACATATCACGGTATTAATGATACTTGTTCAATATAGTGTTTATTGAAACTCAAGAGTTTGTTAAGGTAATGATTTTCAATTTTCTTTATAGACTGTTGTCATTTTATGGACGAAGGACATTTTTTGGAATTATTTCCTTTTTTAATTCAACAACATACACGTATAATGTTATATTTTCTTGATACAAGTTGTGTGTACTTGTTGGGCATTGTTTTTAGTACTGTTTCTATTTTTTCCGGTTTTCAAAGAACTAAGAGGTTTTATTCTTTTTGGCTCTTTAAATGGGAATTGAATTAATGGGTTGCTATGGGTGGGATATTGCTACTATGTAGTGTGATTGCATGATGATGTTCATATGATGCAAGAAGCTTTTTAAAAGAATGAAGTTCTAATAAGTTTTTATCTGAAGAAGTTTGTACATTTTATTAAATGAAAAGTGCTTAATTAAATTGGTTTAAGTACTCGGTCTGTGGCCTATGAATTTTTTTTTTGTTTAAGTAGTTTATTTTTGTTTGAGTTTTTCAGCTATAGAACTGACTATAGACAACTACCTGCAATGTGATTTCCACCACCAGCAAGCCATAAAGAAGAAACACCAAAAACTATGCTGCCTCTATAAAGTAAAACACTACCTGACTCTGCTAGACAAAACATAGACACTTCTTTTCTACTCCCTACACAATGATATGCCTCTACTGACCTAACCAATCTGAACATCTATTAGCCAAACTAAAACAATTCTACATTAAAGTAGCCAGATTTGTAACCAAACAACACTATAGATCACATCAATGTCTCTCTAAAACATAAAATATGTGAAATGAAATAATACTTTGTTGTACTCACAATTACAACCATCAAATTACTGCAAAATCCTGAAAAATCACCATCTTTCCACCTTACACTACTGAGAGACCTCCATGCTGCACTGAAAAATGATTACTTTCCATAACTAAACCTAACAACAACGCAAGATACTTCCTGTATCACACTGCATTGCTAACAACTGCAATACCATCCCACTCCACTTAAGAACAGTCTGCAACCCGAAAAACTTTATAAATACCAAATGAAGCAACACCTGATAGATAAATGGTACTACACCTGCAACTCACCCTGTTAAACTGATACTAATATTGCTATACAAAGTCATGTCATACTTCTCTGCTATATGTAACTTAATGTACTATTATCATAACTATATCCTCCTCTATCATGGCATTCCCTTTATCTTCCTTGTACCTCCCCTCTTTTCGTTTTTATCTTTTAGCTGCTCTAGCTCTGTGCCATATCTTTCTATGTTTTAGATTTTGAACAGGTCATTATAGTAACAAATATTCTTATGTAAAAGCTGACAATCTATGCATAATGATTATATTGCACAGCATGCACTTCCCTGTATTAAAAAAAAATCATATACTGATTCTACTTTAGAAATCAGAAACATTTTATTACCTCACCCTGCAATAAATAGATAAATTACCTTGAAAACTGATTAAACTCAGCCTAAGAGAAAAGGTAAGCCATAGGTTATATCACTTGGCAAACATTAAAAACCTTAATCTATTTTTGTCTTTGAAATTCATCCATGAATACTCAATTTATATTAAACCCAGACATGATTCAGTATCCCACAGGACAACAATGTCTGAATGAATCACATCTGCTTATTTACAGTAGATAAGACCACAAATGGAAAAGTTGTATCCTGGCCGCACTTTAAATGATATATGGGCTCATGTGGCACAGTTAATACAATAGCATCACAGACTTGAATGTCTGGGCTACAAAAAATAAAACCAATTCAAGCACACTATGTTCTTCTGCAATAGATAGCATACTGAGAACTATGTATTAATGAAAAACTAAATATAACCTGACCATCCACAGCATCTGCCTATAAAAATGGACAGCGATAGACACCTTAACTAAAAGATAACATTAAGTAGATGACGGTTGAAAGAATTCAAAATAAATTACATAAAGGATCATAAGCAGGGGGAGATAACATCTCCAAAATGAAAACCTTACCCTTTTGCAAATAACAATGATAAATACAGAAAACATCAAGGACATGTATCAGGCCTCTCAACATGGCTCATAGCCCTCTCCCAGGAAACAAATCCATAAATTCTAAAATCACTCCCTCAAAAGAAAACAAAATAGCTACTTGCATACAACCTTCCTCACTGCAGCAACATACTCTGTAGGGCTTGATTAAACCAGTGATTATCCTGCAAACCATTTAGATCAAACCAGTGAGTATCCTGCAAACCCTTTAGACTGTGGTCATGAACACCAAGATTATTTATAGATTCATAGTTTCATAGACTGTTATTAGGCTAATGACCCAAGGGACCTTTCTAAGTCTAGCCAAGTTTTCCCAAGAGAATAATAATGCCCTGCATACAAACAGGACATTGAGGGCCAGGCCTTTATAAACTACCTCTGTCCATAAGGGACATGGGTGTCAGGCCTGGTGTAAATTTCCTATTTCCCATCCACTGGTCTCAGTTGTACTTAAAGTGGATAATAGATGAACTCAGTTTCATATGAATGGGAAGCCTGTTCCATAGGAGGGGCAGTCTCTGGGAGGCATATCTGTCTCACAAGCATGTTCTTTTTATGTCACAGACAAAATTTAAGTCCTTAGACCTTGTACTTCTGGTATTCTTTGACTTGTGAATATATAGGTAATTCATAAGTGTGGGGTTTGTGAATGGTTTGTAAGCCAGGCATAGATCACCCCTCAGCAATCTATATGAGAGTGAGAAGAAGGAAAGGGCTTTAAGGCACTCTACATAATGTAGGTTTGTTATGCCTTGTATTCTTTTTGTAAGGCACCTTTGAGGTTGCTCTAGTTGCTGCATATGTCTGATCAGGTACATACCAAAAGGAGCATTGTACTCTATGATTAGTATGATTTAGTCCCTCAGAACAAGAAATAGACCAGAGCATTGCTTACAAGCCTTGGCTCTGTTTATATTTGCAGTGCCTATAGACCATTTTCAGCTTGGGGGATGACCTTAAAGTTTTCTCATGTTTTTCAATGGAAGGATACAAGGTTTCCCTGAATAATAATAACTAATTAAATTCATTTACTCTCCCATTTTGATAATAGACCCAGAATACTGACTACCTTCAGATAACTAAAGGTCTAGCCAATATTTTCTTTCAGCAAAGTTAAAGAGGAAGCTATTGATTTAGCACTCTGTTCAAGCAATTTCAGTGGCTCATTTCTCTTAATCTTGGTTTCTTTGTATTTGAAACCAAAAGCATCATATAACAGTAAATGTTTTCTTACAGAGTTGCTGCCTGTTTGTACATGGTTGTGGATAGGTGAACAATATAATCTCACATAGTTATTAAGCACAACCTCTATAGTCAAATTCCACGTACTCTTTTCTGAGATTACAAATTGCAGGGACCACCTGGACTCTCCATCTCTAGCTTTCTTGCATGCAGACTGCAGACTTAGACAATGCTTAAATTGCTTGATGTTCACAAACAATTTCCATGTATTTGCAGCCAATGATTGCAAGTGTGGAAGATCCAAATATTTACTTAAGTCACAGGCAAAACTCTCCTCAAATACAATGGACAGTGAAGATCCCTTTACTTCAAACAGGATGTGCATTTGAGGTACGAGCATACTTACCCCCACGTCCTGCAAATATTTTGGACTTGAACCTGGCACTAGTTACAAGGAAACAAGTTGATCACTTAATTGTTAAGTGTATCCTTAAAATAGATACCAAATCTGTCATAATCAGTGATTCTATGATTATACTCACTCACTCACTCACTCACTCAGCACTCAAAAGTGGATAAGGAGAGACAGAGTGCCATGTCTCCTTCAGCTAAGATTAGTCATGTTGATAAGGCCACTGGATTCTCATGATGATTTTTAGCCATGAATATGGAAATCAGTGACCCTAGATGCTCTTGTCCCCCCGCCTTCCCGTGATGTACAGGAATATTGCCAGCCTTTTGTATGTCCTTACTCTAGCTGGTAAATCCTTTCCAGTTAGTGGGATCCTTTCTTCACCAAGGAGGGAATCAAGGAAGACAACTAAATATGTCAAAAGATTTACTGGTTTCAATCTTTGTTTTAAATTATGGCATCAACCAAAAAGGAGATTTAGTACCAGACCTATTTTGTAAGGGATATACCACACCTCTTCTCAAAAGTGGTTAGAGTACTGAAAAAAAATCTTCTTTCTCCAGTGTCTTTCCACAGTAGGTCATATTAGTGATCATTCCAAGTTAAATTCTGTACATTAAAATAAAGTGACACTAGGACTCATCAATAGCTTCAGTCTAAATAAAAATATAAGCTGTGATTGAAAGAACTAAGGTATGTGCCATCACAGAGATGTAGCTCAAGTGGCAGCCCTGCATTCCGGAAATACTTGGTTAAAATTGAAATTTACTCATCCTACTGACCAAGTAGGTGGAGTGTCAATTTTCCTGAATAAATCTTTCAAAAGTAACTAATGGAAACAAAGTGAGCACATTAAATATTCTATACTCAGCTTACAATAAACAAAACAAATTACAATTTTTAACATTATCAAATCACCTACATGCTGCCACTAGAACAGGCACATTTCCTTGATAAACTTACAACCTTCCCCATAACAGAAAATACTACTGGATGACTTAAATTGTCCCTGTATTCACTGGGAAAAGTATGCCCCAGCTAATAATTAGGTTTACATACTTCTAAGTTTCATTAGTAGTGTTGAGCTGATGTTACATTAACACCAAAGGGAGAAACATTATATAACATCAAGGTTAGCTTCTGTTTACAAGGAAAAATTATTCTTCACAAAACAATACAGTTTGTGGATAAAAACAAGGAGTTATCTGTTTGTCTGTTTGTTTGTTTGTTTGTTTGTTTGTTTGTTTGTTTGTTTGTTTGTGTGTTTGTTTTAGATCCTATAATTACCAGACGGCTAAAAAAACATGTGAATTCAAGTTCTGTAATCATCAGATGGGTAATCATTGAATACCCCTTTACCCATACAGTATTAAAAACTGGCAATGTCCCTAATACCTGAAATCTAACTATTGTAACCATCAGTCAACAAGAGAGGTTCATCAGCACACACCAATATTTATAGACTGCTCAGAATCACAAGCACATGGTACAAAGTGATGGAGACTCATCACAAATCTTATTTACGCAGACACAGGAAGTCTCCTTCTCCATGTCCTAACCCAATATGGTTTGTCAAAGCTAGATCACGTATGCTTAACCTTCGAAATTTCTCTTACACAGTGACTGCCAATACAGATGAAGTCTTAAATGAATTTGACACTTGACGCTATACTCCTTGATGGAATCATACACAAATTCAGGAATATAAAGGTACATAAAGCCATAATAATGTGGATTCACAGTTAGCTACAAGGTCATACACAACAGACAAGAATAGGAGGATTCTGTCATTGCACTGCCATGTCATTAGTGCAGTATTATATAGCAGCTACCAGGAGAAAAGCATATGGAATCACCACCTGATCTTTCATGTAGTCAAAGGTTGTATCACAAAGGTAGCTGCTGCCCTTTATATAACTCTTATTAACCTGTTGTAGAATAATTCACCTTACTCTGTAGTCTACTCCATGATGTCTGGTGCAGTTACGGACGGTACAAAGATTCCTCACAAAAAGAACCAAACTCTGCCAAATGTGTCTTATAGCCAAATACTACAGCAGCTAATCTTCTCCTCTCTACTTTATTGTCTTCTTAGGGGAAACCTACACTTGACAGGCAGAGTATTAAAGAGTCCCCAGCTATTTGAAAGCCTTTGTTCAGAACACCTCTCTAGTGACCCAGACACAAGAGGAAACTTGGCTTAACTAAAAGCTATCATTAACTTTACTGAAAAAATGTGACATCTTTATATTTTAAGGGTGCATGTGCCTAAGGAATAAACTTTCTGTTTCAATTAAATTGAACCCATCAACCCAAAACTTAAGGGAGGAACTGGATAATTACATGGACGCTCATAAGCTCCAGCATGGGATCTACCACATCCAGATCCTTGACAGCAAAGAGGTCTCGAGCTTGTTCACCATCCCTATGAACATATGAACCTGTGAAGCACAAAAGTATTCCACTTGATTGAACTTTTACGACTATTAGCCTCATAGTCCATAGAGACTAAATCAAACACTAACACTGGAAATGATAGAATATGTGTTTCAAGAATAACTTCCACCTTTTTCTTTATTCTAGTATCCAACTGTGATTTTTCAGTACCGACCACAATTACTTTGTGTCCTCTAGTGCGTGGGCCTTAGCCTTGGCAACCAAAATTGTTCTGCATTCATCCCCACAGGACTCTCTTTTTGAACACTAAAAAACGCAATGGAGAGGGGCAAGATACATCCCCTTCAAAAGCCCACTGCCATAGACAAGAATACATGCAGAACACTGCACAATGAAAGTGATTATGTAGCAAATAGGTGTAAGGAAACCAAACTGTAAAAACAAGGAGCTAGGCATAGGGGCTAATGAAGATTTTCAGGGTGAACATAAGCAAGGAATCATGAAGAGCTGTGGCAAGTTATTCAGACCTCATTCTCCTTTGCAATATGCGGTTTCATCATAGTCTATAATTAGCTGATTCTTACGTCAGCTCTGCATAAGGTATACAGGAGAAAATGATTTGCTTAAGGCTTGGCTGGACCATCAAGCCAGAAATGTTATAGACTACTGACCACAGCAGTAGATTGAACATGACTTTGCTATTAACTAAGCCCAGTTATGTTTAAAGCTTTCAATTGGCAGTATAAACTTCATCAACTAAAATCCCCATGGTTTAATGTGACCAATGGTATTTTTTTCTCCCATTATAGTGATGGTGATTTAGGTCTAACAAGTGAACCTAGCACTAGAGGTCTCCCTAGTAGGGTTGGGATAGAAATAATCATAACCTGATTTCACATCCTGTTGAAAAATGTGAAGTACTCTTGTATAAAAGTGTCAAACCATGCAAAGGCCTAGGAGTGTGGCAGTCTACAGAGATGCTCAGAAGTACTAAGCTATGTTGCACTACAGTGTTATTCAGGATGGCCTTCCTAAGTTCAATCTGGTTGAGATATTTTCTTTTAGACTATCTGGGAGTTCAGTAACTTCTGCATCCAGTGATGGTGCCACTGATCTCAGATGGAAATATTTTGAACTCTTACTTTTAAGCTCCAGTAAGGGTAATTAGTGGTATATTAACATTTATCAGATGAAATCGTAGATAAGCAGAGTGGGGGTGGGTGCATATAATGACTATGTTTGGAATGAGGAAGAAAACATAACATTAAGACCTAATTAGCCAACTAGTTAACTAACTAATTAAAATTAACCAACTTACTTAATGTCTTGTGCTTTCCGTGTTAAGAGTATGTCTACACAGTACCATAAAACCCTTTTTAGCTACTCAAGACAGTTAATTTTATGTACTACTTACATTTACTCTCACTGTAACTAGCTGACATATAGTTAACGAGCTTATATTCTCAGAGACTTTCTCTTTGTCTTGAAAACAGTACTTGCAGCTCAGAAGTGATTAGACAATAATAGCAAAATGATCTTCATAGAAAATGTACCTAATGGCACACTCACTTACTCATTCACCTAACAACTTAACTTACTATAAAAATTTTGAATCTAGAGACAGGCAAGCAGTACATGTGATGTTTAACTGCTATTAAAAAGTCAGCATGCATTTCTGTCATTTAGTCATGATTTGTATCACCTACATAACACTAACACAAAATGCCCAACTAACCCCCAGATTTACTATTCTCCTGTGCAGGACAAGCTTAGTCCTGCACGGAAGTGGCCATTTAGGAACAGGACGGCAGCGCACCATGCATATTAATGAAGATGCGCTGCCTGAGCTCCTAATCTTACATGGAGCAGAGCTCTCAAAATATGCATGCCCCTGCAATGAAGAACAGCAGACATGTCCTAAAAGAATGAGTGAGACCACTCATAGGTGTACGCATACCCCCAGCAACATCCCCCCACGTGTACAGGAGCAATAGTGAAAACAAACACTATAAAGATATTTTATTTTTTTTATGAAACAGATTAAATTTAACCATAGGTGCGCAGGTTTGCCCATTGCTTAGCTACGGTTAATGCAAGTTAAATGGCAGAAGATGATAAAAAGCAAAATATATGCAATAATCTAGTGGTTAGAGCATTTACCTTATGAGCAGTTATTCCTGGTTCGAGTCCCACTGCAGTGCAAACCATTTTCCATGTCAAATCACTTTATGACCAATATTTTTAGTTGCATAACTACTATATAACATAGATTTGTGAACTGGAGTACTGTATTAAATGCAGATGTGAGGTGTCAGTGTCATAATCTTGCAAAGTCCACAGATAATACATGTGCCCCATACAGTATATGTACACAGGAATCAGGGATACAAATAGAAGGTAAAATGTGTAATGAATGATAACTCTATATGGGTCTATAGCAGATTGTCGAAGTTTTAATACTTTGAATTACTAAAGATCGAACTTTAGTGATCGAAGTACTAAAACTTCAAATTATAATAAAAATATTTTTAAAAGGAAAAAAAAAAACAAACAAAAGGGTGCAAGCAGGGGTGCTGCGCACCCCAAACCTCCCACTCTTTAACTATAGCAACTCTGAGATCACGCTACAGTGTAGGAAATGGAAATCTTCCATTTCCACACTGTACTACACTGGAGTACCATCTCGGAGTTGGTATATTTAAGTACCGGGGGTGTGAGGGGAACAGCAGGGCTTGCCCTCCTGCTTTCCAGCCTTTAGGTTTTACATTTGTTGTTTTAAAAATATTTTTATAGTAATTCAAAGTTTGAGTACTTAGATCACTAACGTTTGATCTTTAGTGAATCGAAGTATTAAAACGTCAACAATCTGATATAGACTTCTCCATACAGCTTCCAAATCCTCCACCTTCCCAAGAACCATTGGATATTGCTGTCTAAATTAGTGCAATGGTAAGTGGGAGTAAGCACTAGTAAGCAAGTATAAGCACTATTAAGCAGTAGTAAGCGGGAGTAAGCATATGTAAGCACTAGTAAGCAGGTTTCAGCCTATTTGCACAGGGGTAAGCAATGTGCACACAGGTTAAACAATATTGAAGTTAACTCTCTGTAAGCATATTTAATCAGAAGTTAGCATTGCTTACCCTCATGCAATCCCACGCAAACCTGCTTACAAGTGCTCAAAAGTGCCTTAATCACTCTGTATCCAACAACCGCTGTTCTGCTCAGCTGCAAAAAAAACAGCCTTTGCAGGTCTTGAACCCAGGACCCTATACACTATAATCAAAGTAGTTAACCACTAAGCCATCACAACAATACACAAAATTGAGGTATCACCAAACTAATCTACACTATAGTAAAATCAATCTAAACATGTGAAAGGAATCTATATACAGTCTTATGTTCTATAACCTACTACATAATATAAGTATGTGAAATGGAGTACTGAAGTAAGCCCAGATGTGTGAGATGTAATTGTAATAGAGTATTGAAGTCCCCTAATAAACACAAGGATCCCATACAATGTATGTACACATGAATCACGGACACCAGACACACACACACACATATATATATATATATATATATATATATATATATATATATATATAAAACATGTGATGAATAATAAATCAATGCCAAAAAGCAAATATAATGCTAAGTAAATATTAAGCAATGCTAAGCATTGCAGAGGCCAGCTTAGCAGGTTTAAGCAATGTGTAGGCCAGCTAACTTAATTTGCCCAGTGGTTACCCATTTAAACAATGCCAACCTTAGGTAAGAAGGTTTGCCCATAGCTTAGCCTTTTCAAAACCATCCAGTCACTGAAAAGTGCAGGAATTGGTCCTATTTAAACCCAACAGGTGGAAATACATCTCATAACTGGTTGTAGCTTCCACTTGTAGGCACCATGTCTGGAATGGGAGAGGGAGTGCGCTTTTGGGTGCAGTGCTGGGGCATCCAGGAGTCCAGAGTCATGGCAGGACTCCTTGTCAAAGACCATGAGCAGAGACTGCTGCAGGGCCAGTACCAGGGTTCCCAATATAAAGCAGAAGCCTTGGACCATCTCGTCCGTGACCTCACCAGTGCCACTGACATACCCCGAACTGGTGAACAGGCCAGGCATCACTATACTGACCTGAAGCGGCGAAAGGGGGATCTCTTGGATCAGTGGATACAAGAGGCTAAGATGACAGGGGAGGTCCCAGCAGTGTGTAAGTATCACTCCACTACCTGTTTAATAATTGCCAGCTCATGTATATTATGGATAGGTATGGCTGAATATTCCCCTTATGTCCTTCACAGTGGCAAGTGAGCATGCTGCGAACCAGGAGGCCCATGGCTGCTCCTTGGAGAGGTTGCAACACTGGGCAGGTTAGTAATACTCTTGCATGTGCTGTCATAGGAAATAAATCTAACTGTATTAGTATGTCAATTGCCTTTATACAACCTGTATTGTTTAAGGCAAGCACTGCATACACCAGGAATATAGCAGGAAGATTCTCATATAGGCTGTATGTAAATAAAAGCATAATAGCCTGACAATGAAGGTCTAACTGCTGGACTGAATGTGTTTACTCTGGTATTTATAATGTAGATTTGAAATCACTTAATAGTACTGTTGTATTAAGCACTGTTAGCCACACCGTAGAACATAAATAAAAAAATGTGTAGGAGTGTCTGCATATGACTGGTGTAATTTCCAGAGGTCAGATAGTACAACTGGGAGAGACATAGACAGAAAACAGTGAAAAAACAGACAGCAAAATCCAAATAGCACACACAAGTGAGATATGAACTATTTTATTTTTAGCGCACACAGCCATGGTTCAAATCCTGGGAGTGGTAGTAGTCTGCATGCGGAATCATACCCCACAACTGTACAGATATGTCCAGAATGTCTGGTACATTGGCCCATATCTGTTGCCTGTCACTGTGTTCCCCAGCGAAATCAGTGGGATGATCCCAGATGTATAGACTGCAAACAAGAAATACAACTGATTGCTACACATCTATAAGAACAAACCTGTTACTCTAGCAACTCCCCAAACTGTTCTGAGAGTAATAAGCCAAGGATGTCTCATCTACGCCCCCATGTTGCCAAGCTGAGACCAGAGTGTGTACAGTAACAGAGTGAGATGTAAGTGCATAATACTAATGTAAAACTGGTACGCTCTGTGGCAACAGTCAGGTAGTGCTAACAAACATTGCTCCCAAAGGTCCATCAGATACGAACACTGTACCCAGAAATAAAAGAGTGATACCCTGTACTGGTACTGTTTACTTTGGTATTGTATGGCATTGTTAGTGTTGCAGCTGCTCTGAATAATAAGGTAGTACTCATCACTGTCACCCACACTCTGCTACATAATATAATATAACTGTCTAGGAAATCCTGTATAAGAGTGATGTAATACAAAGTCAGAATGTAAAACCACAGGAGAATTATACACAAAAATCAGATAAGAGATATACAGCAATATCCATATAGCAGACACAACTGTGATGGACAGTGTTTTAGTGTTAGCAGACACAGCCACAGTCTGAATCCTGGGAGTGAAAGTAGCATACAGAATCATACACCACAACTGTACAGATATGTCCAGAATGTCCAGTATATTGGCCCATATCTGCTGCCTGTCACCCTGTCCCCCTGGGAAATAAGTGGGGTGATCCCAGATGTTTAGGCAGCAGACAAGGAAATACAACTGATTGTCACACATCTATAAAAACACACCTGTCACACTAGAAACTCCCCAAAATGTTATGAGAGTGTTAGGCCAAGTATGTCCCCTCTATACCCCCATGTTGCCAAGCGGTGACCACAGTGTGTACAGTAACAGAGTGAGATGTAAGTGCATGATACTAATGTGAACTCTGGTACTTTGTGTGGCAATATTCAGGTAGTGCCAACAAACATTGTTCCCGCAGGTCCGTCAGATGCGAACACTGTGTCTGGAAATAAAAGACTGATACCCTGTACTGGTACTGTTTACTCTGGTATTGTATGGCATTGTGAGTGTTGCAGTTGATCTGAATAATAAGGTATCACTGATCACTGTCACCCACACTGTGCTACATAATATAACTGCCTAGGAAATCCTGTATAAGAGTGTTGTAAGTCACTAAATGCTGAAGAGAGCAATAGTCTAGGTATGTTCCGGTTCACCTGCATATGGTCAAGACATGGACAGTCTGTGCAGAAAGCGATGGACAGGTATGTGCGCAACATCAGCCTGGAATCTGGGAGTATGTGTAGAAATAGTGTTAACAAACATTTCCTCCACAGGTATACCAGGTAAGAGGGGTATACTGCAGGTAAAACCAGTCCATGTATATAGTTGTCGACAGCCATATCACTGTCCAAACTAAGGCAATAGGGTAGTGTAGTGATACTTGTAAGGTAGAGATAACAGCACTGACTAGGAAATTAATGCAAACTACAGGAATATACTAGTTGTTAATTGACATCTTTCACCTCACACACCATATCTCCAACAATACACTAAATATCCACCTCAATTGGTACGTGATGAATTCACTGTAATGATGGGACATATTTCCTGTTGTTTGATAATTATTTAAATCTCACCAAAAAAACAGTAGCCGAACTTAACAAAAATAAAAACTAATAAAAACACGACCAAAACCACCCAAAAACTTTAATAAATCATTAAACAGTAAGCGCTTTCATCACCTATAGTGACTTCTTCAGAATGAATAATGATACAAAGCACTGAACATTTAAAGTGCATTCTAACAGGGTGATAATTAAATAATTAGAAAACAATCAATGCATCATATATTCTTTAAATGTACTTCAAGCCCTTTCTTTTTAAGTAAGCGGTGAACTCATCTCTATTATTTAAGCCAGGTGGAAAACAGGCTTTAAGCCTCACTTGTCATATATATTCTTTCCAGCTTAATTCACTCTCTGCATCAAACCTTCTGTCATAGTTGTAAATTTCTTCCAGAACAATAAACTTAAACTTAACATTACATTTACTCGAAGCATAATGCTTCACTAATGCATTCTTTAAGTCATCTGTTTCAACAGCATATTTGTGTTCATACACACGTTTATGTAATTCTCTAACAGTACGTCCTACATAAAAAGAAGGGCATGATTGACATAAAATTAAATATACAACATACTTGCTCTTACAACTGAAAGACTTGCTGAAATTGTACTTAAGACCATTGATATAAACTTCGCTGACATCCGTCAGTAAGTAATCACATAACTTGCAGTTAAAACACTTGAACATCCCTAACTTTCTGATATTTAGATTAATAGGTTTCTCCATCTTACTCTGAAATAAATTCTTAAAACTTTTGCCTTTTTTATAAATAAACTGGGGTCTGTCTTCCAATCTATCTTTAAACTCAATAGAACTTTGTAATATTTTCCAGTTATTAATAATTAGCTTCTTAATATTATAACTATCTACTGAATTACTAATTTGCATACGAACACCAAACTCTCCATTGTTCATGGTGGTTTTCTCAAAAATGGCTTTATTATATCTTAAGGAATTAACTTCACTTAAAGCCTTATGAGTAACATCAGATGGATAACCTCTATATTTAAATTTTTCACACATTAAGCTACTCTCCTTATCAAAATCACTATCATATTTAGTAAGTCTGTTAGCACGTAATAACTGACTTTTAACAATATTATCTTTCATTCTTTTCGGATGCATACTACTGTGATGTAGATAGTTATTATTTTGAACCTCTTTTTTAAATATCTTGGTGTAAATATTTTCACCCCTCTTAATCACCTCTACATCCAAGTATTTTATACTAATAGTATTATACTGTACTGTAAACTGCAAATATGTGTTGATGCCATTAAGATATGTTATAAAATTATTCAAACTAACTTCATCCTTCATCATTTATCAGAGAAAACACTTCCTAAAATATTGATTCTTTCCCAGCCTTGCATAAATAAATTAGCGTAGCTGGGCACCATAGTGGCACCCATAGCAACGCCATTAATCTGATGGAAAATACAATTGTCAAATTCAAAACAGTTATAACTTAAGATAATATCTAACATTTCCATCAGTAAATCAACTGTATTTTTAGAATACATTTTGGAATTGAGTAGTTCTACCCTTACTGTCTCCGGTCCCTCGACATTTGGTATCATCGTATTTAAAGACTGGATATCCATAGTGACTAATATAACATTTTCTGTTATTATCAAATCTTCCACCTTCTTCTTAAAATCAAAAGTATCTTTAATAAAGGTAGAACCATTTTCAACAACTCTTTGCAAATACCTGTCAGTAAATATAGCTAAAGCCTCAGTCTTACTATTAACACTTGATACTATTGGTCTTATAGATGGATCATTCAAACACTTATGAATTTTAGGTAGACCAAATACACAGCTTAATTTAGGAGTACCGGTTCTTAAATACTTTCTGATTTCATCTGTGATCCTATTCGTGTAAACTCCTCTATCATAGAATCAATAAACGCAAATGACTTTCTCACTTCAGAGAAAAAAACTTTTTTATAAAACTTAGTGTCAGATAACATATCACGCATCTTGAGTTCATAATCCCGCTTATTTAACACCACCAAAGCTCCACCTTTGTCTGCCTTGGTAATTAAAATACCTGGATTATTCAAAAGACACTTAAGAATACTATTTTCATGTTTGTTTAAGTTATAATACTTAAAACTAGCAGGCTGGCTTAATAAATCAATAATCTGCATTTCTGTCGTCATTAAAAAAATTTCTAATTATTTTATTAATGGGGATTATACAAACTGGGTCTTTTAAACTCATTCGAATTAGGAGTATCTTTTTCAAAAATCATCTTAAAATTTAACTTTCTGACGTAGTCTCTAAGTGAATTAATAACATCACATTTATCAGTTCTTGAACTGGACACAAAATTCCATCCTTTAGATAACAAGCAACAAACTTCTTCATTCAAAAAGAATGAAGACAAATTAACGATTTTAAATTTAATGTCACTACTGTCTAGTACCTCCGTTGTTGATATCTCGGATTTTTCTATCTCCTTTTCTGAAAGTTGTTGCGATTGTTGTTGTAATGATAATTCCCTACAGGGCAGTTTACTGCTGTTACCTCCGCCCAAGTCCTTGTACCCTGTGCTCCTGTTTGATAAACAGTTACTGGTTGTTGCACTCGTGCACTTTGAAAATTTGTAGAACTGGAAGTTTGACAAGTAGATGGCTGTACATCCCTATTAACATTGTTACCATTTTTAGCCAGCAAATGCTCTGAACGGTGAGGAACATCATCAGCCACCTCATTACTGTCTCTAGTTGTTTGAGCCAAAACGGGGAGCTGATTGGTTGATTCCCTCACATGACTACGACCAGGAATCTGATAAGCTATACCTTTTGCGTATTCATCAGAATCATGCAAAAATTTCTTGGTCTTACATTTTTTGAGTATCTCATTCTCCTTAATGAGTTTATCTTAGATACAACAGAACTTGGCATCAACATTATCTTTTGTAACTGTATCATTTAAATGAAAAAATTCAAGTTGGATTTTAGTATTGAGGTTATCCATCCTACTAATGTTATAACCTCTAAGCATCTCAACATATTGCAAACCAACTTTCTTATTTAAAGAAATCCAATTATTTACGAATTCACCATCTTGATCTTGTATAATTGGCATCACTGTCACACGTAAGCCCCTCGGCACATGCTGCGCTCGCAAACAGTTCTCAAAATATAGATTGTCCCACTGAAGCCTCTTAAGCTTCAGTAAATCTTTTTCTAAACAGTTAAACAGCTCACCAACATTAGGACTGTTGTTTCCTCCATCTGCCTGATTAACTTCAGCAAACAGATCAATAGGAGACACCAAAATGCTAGATAATACAGCATCATTCCTGCTATTCAAAATAACAGCTCTGTTGCCAGCTCCATTCACTGTATTAATCACACAGCTACCAGGCATATTTTCCACAGTTCTGTTTTCTTCAAGCCAACGTACAAATGCACCATTTGGAGTATCTGTTAAAGTGCATCCTGAAGGTAAAACCAAAAAATTCAAACCACTTTGGGTGTCCATAAAACCAAACACAATTAAATAACACCAAAAAAAAACAGTAGCTGAACTTAATGAAAATAAAAACTAATAATAAGACGGCCAAAAACACCCAAAAACTTTAATAAATCATTAAACAGTAAGTGCTTTCATCACCTATAGTGACTTCTTCAGACTGAATAATGATACAAAGCACTGAACATTTAAAGTGCATTCTAACAAGGTGATAATTAAATAATTAGAAAACAATCAATGCATCATATATTCTTTAAATGATACTTCAAGCCCTTTCTTTTTAAGTAAGCAGTGAAACAGGCATTAAGCCTCACTTGTCATATATATTCTTTCCAGCTTAATTCACTCTCTGCATCATACCTTCTGTCATAGTTGTAAATTTCTTCCAGAACAATAAACTTAAACTTAACATTACATTTACCTGAAGCATAATGCTTCGCTAATGCATTCTTTAAGTCACCTGTTTCAACAGCATATTTGTGTTCATACACACATTTATGTAATTCTCTGACAGTACGTCCTACATAAAAAGAAGGGCATGATTGACATAAAATTAAATATACAACATACTTGCTCTTACAACTGAAAGACTTGCTGAAATTGTACTTAAAACCATTGATATAAACTTCGCTGACATCCGTCAGTAAGTAATCACATAACTTGCAGTTAAAACACTTGAACATCCCTAACTTTCTGATATTTAGATTAATACGTTTCTCCATCTTACTCTTAAATAAATTCTTAAAACTTTTGCCTTTTTTATAAATAAACTGGTGTCTGTCTCCCAATCTATCTTTAAACTCAATAGAACTTTGTAATATTTTCCAGTTATTAATAATTAGCTTCTTAATATTATAACTATCTACTGAATTACTAATTTGCATACGAACACCAAACTCTCCATTGTTCATGGTGGTTTTCTCAAAAGTGGCTTTATTATATCTTAAGGAATTAACTTCACTTAAAGCCTTATGAATAACATCAGATGGATAACCTCTATATTTAAATTTTTCACACATTAAGCTACTCTCCTTATCAAAATCACTATCATATTTAGTAAGTCTGTTAGCACGTAATAACTGACTTTTAACAATATTTTCTTTCATTCTTTTTGGATGCATACTACTGTGACGTAGATAGTTATTATTTTGAACCTCTTTTTTAAATATCTTGGTGTAAATATTTTCACCCCTCTTAATCACCTCTACATCCAAGTATTTTATACTAATAGTATTATACTGTACTGTAAACTGCAAATATGGGTTGATGCCATTAAGATATGTTATAAAATTATTCAAACTAACTTCATCCTTCATCATTTATCAGAGAAAACACTTCCTAAAATATTGATTCTTTCCCAGCCTTGCATAAATAAATTAGCGTAGCTGGGCTCCATAGTGGCACCCATAGCAACACCATTAATCTGATGGAAAATACAATTGTCAAATTCAAAACAGTTATAACTTAAGATAATATCTAACATTTCCATCAGTAAACCAACTGTATTTTTAGAATACATTTTGGAATTGAGTAGTTCTACCCTTACTGTCTCCGGTCCCTCAACATTTGGTATCATCGTATATAAAGACTGGATATCCATAGTGACTAATATAACATTTTCCGTTATTATCAAATCTTCCACCTTCTTCTTAAAATCAAAAGTATCTTTAATAAAGGTAGAACCATTTTCAACAACTCTTTGCAAATACCTGTCAGTAAATATAGCTAAAGCCTCAGTCTTACTATTAACACTTGATACTATTGGTCTTATAGGTGGATCATTCAAACACTTATGAATTTTAGGTAGACCAAATACACGGCTTAATTTAGGAGTACCGGTTCTTAAATACTTTCTGATTTCATCTGTGATCCTATTCGTGTAAACTCCTCTATCATAGAATCAATAAACGCAAATGACTTTCTCACTTCAGAGAAAAAAACTTTTTTATAAAACTTAGTGTCAGATAACATATCACGCATCTTGCGTTCATAATCCCACTTATTTAACACCACCAAAGCTCCACCTTTGTTTGCCTTGGTAATTAAAATATCTGGATTATTCAAAAGACACTTAAGAATACTATTTTCATGTTTGTTTAAGTTATAATACTTAAAACTAGCAGGCTGGCTTAATAAATCAATAATCTGCATTTCTATCATCATTAAAAAAATTTCTAATTATTTTTTTAATGGGGGATTATACAAACTGGGTCTTTTAATCTCATTCGAATTAGGAGTATCTTTATCAAAAATCATCTTAAAATTTAATTTTCTGACGTAGTCTCTAAGTGAATTAATAACATCACATTTATCAGTTCTTGAACTGGGCACAAAATTCCACCCTTTAGATAACAAGCAACAAATTTCTTCATTCAAAAAGAATGAAGACAAATTAACAATTTTAAATTTAAACAAATCAAATCAACCAAAGAAACTGTCGAAAAACAAGAACCTGGTGTCCAACAGGCCAAGAGACCACAAAGTAGTTTTAACGCAATTTAATTTTCACTCAAAACCACAGCATTTTTGCCACTGAACATTCAGTAGCTTCCTCAGAAACAAATGAAAAGTGCGCTAGCTTTTCAAATTTAAAACATTGTAAGTGACATACATACACGTCACTTCCTACCAATCCATAAATAATTTAAAATATAAAAGTATAAAATTACAAATATACAGTAATAAAAGAAAGTATTTCTCATAGGGACAACCAAACAAGTTATTGTTAAAAAGGGTGAGTTATGCCATCATATCATGTAGAAAGATAATTTAAACATCCTCGATGGTAAAGGTATATAAATAGTTATTGTTAGGTCAAATGGGAAAAGAAACTTCTTATTTAGCTCACGATATAAGTCATAAGCCATATTTACCAAGTGGACTATCAATGCAAAACTACTGTCCAAAGGCCAGTCATATATTTTTAATAAATAAGCAAAAATGTTAACCTAGTCATTAGGTTTACGTGTTAAAATATAGAATCATATATCTAGACATAATACCAAATAGGCTACACAAAAAAAACTCTTACAACTAGCAGGCTTTTGCAAGGGTGAGGTGTGCAGAACATCGAAAAATTATTACCACCCAATAAAACATACCTCTTACTTTTATGAGTGTATATAATATACCGATGGGCTACAAAACTTTTGCATCTAATAAGCTTTACAAAGGAAAATTATGCAAAACGTCAAAAAATCACCACAGAAATAAACCATAGCCAAATTACTTAAAGGGTGTATGTTTTACTCATAGGGATAATGAAGTGCCCATCCCTTACCTTAAGTAACTTTTAAACTTTAAAACAGAAGAAATGTTGCAATTTTCATTTAATCCAGGGACTGTGAAGGCATCAAGTTTGATTTGCCATTCCAGTTCACGAGTTTCCAGGACCAATGAAAAAGGTCCACCTGTCATATTTGGGGGTACATGGTCAATAGCCATGAACTGGAAACTGTGCTCTGGATGAGCCATTGTATGTTTTGCCAAAGCATTTTCACAATTTTTTTTTTTAATTGCATAGACATGTTGGTAAATCCGCTCGCGAAGCGTGCGGTCCGTCTTACCAATGTAAAATGCTGGGCAACAGTGACACAGGGCCACATAAACAACAGACTTCGTATTGCAATTCATCTTATAATTTATATAAAATTTCCTATTCCTCACCAGAAATGAGTTACCTGTTTTTAGCATTTTACACCAATTGCAAGCCCCACAAATAAACATACCTTTTTGTCTAGTAAAGGGGTTACAATCCATGTTCCTTTGGAGCAATTCTTTTAAATTGTTCCCCTTTTTGTATACTACAAATGGGTGCATGCCCAATTTTTCCAACAATAAAGGGTTGCATTTAATAAAATGCCAATTTTTCCAGATGATAGACCAGATGGAATCAGAGTCATTGTTAAATGTCATAACAAAACTTGTCAAAAAGTTAGGTTGTGCTGTTCTAGTAGTTATTTTAAATTTAATTTCACTACTGTCTAGTACCTCCGTTGTTGATATCTCGGATTTTTCTATCTCCTTTTCTGAAAGTTGTTGCGATTGTTGTTGTAATGATAATTCCCTACAGGGTGGTTTACTGCTGTTACCTCCACCCAAGTCCTAGTACCCTGTGCTCCTGTTTGATAAACAGTTACTGGTTGTTGCACTCATGCACTTTGAAAATTTGTAGAACTGGAAATTTGACTAGTAGATGGCTGTACATCCCTATTAACAGTGCTACCATTTTTAGCCAGCAAATGCTCTGAACGGTGAGGAACATCATCATCCACCTCATTACTGTCTCTAGTTGTTTGAGCCGAAACGGGGAGCTGATTGGTTGATTCCCTCACATGACTATGACCAGGAATCTGATAAGCTATACCTTTTGCGTATTCATCAGAATCATGCAAAAATTTCTTGGTCTTACGTTTTTTGAGTATCTCATTCTCCTTAATGAGTTTATCTTAGATACAACAGAACTTGGCATCAACATTATCTTTTGTAACTGTATCTTTTAAATGAAAAAATTCAAGTTGGATTTTAGTATTGAGGTTATCCATCCTACTAATGTTATAACCTCTAAACATCTCAACATATTGCAAACCAACTTTCTTATTTAAAGAACTCCAATTATTTACGAATTCACCATCTGGATCTTCTATAATTGGCATCACTGTCACACGTAAGCCCTTCGGCACACGCTGCTATCGCAAACAGTTCTCAAAATATAGATTGTCCCACTGAAGCCTCTTAAGCTTCAGTAAATCTTTTTCTAAACAGTTAAACAGCTCACCAACATTAGGACTGTTGTTTCCTCCATCTGCCTGATTAACTTCAGCAAACAGATCAATAGGAGACACCAAAACGCTAGATAATACAGCATCATTCCTGCTATTCAAAATAACAGCTCTGTTGCCAGCTCCATTCACTGTATTAATCACACAGCTACCAGGCATATTTTCCACAGTTCTGTTTTCTCCAAGCCCACGTACAAATGCACCATTTGGAGTATCTGTTAAGGTGCATCCTGAAGGTAAAACCAAAAAATTCAAACCACTTTGGGTGTCCATAAAACCAAACACAATTAAATAACACCAAAAAAACAGTAGCCGAACTTAACGAAAATAAAAACTAATAATAAGATGGCCAAGAACACCCAAAAACTTTAATAAATCATTAAACAGTAAGCGCTTTCATCACCTATAGTGACTTCTTCAGACTGAATAATGATACAAAGGACTGAACATTTAAAGTGCATTCTAACAAGCTAATAATTAAATAATTAGAAAACAATCAATGCATCATATATTCTTTAAATGATGCTTCAAGCCCTTTCTTTTTAAGTAAGCGGCGAACTCATCTCTATTATTTAAGCCGGGTGGAAAACAGGCATTAAGCCTCACTTACCACATATATTCTTTCCAGCTTAATTCACTCTCTGCATCAAACCTTCTGTCATAGTTGTAAATTTCTTCCAGAACAATAAACTTAAACTTAACATTACATTTACTCGAAGCATAATGCTTCACTAATGCATTCTTTAAGTCACCTGTTTCAACAGCATATTTGTGTTCATACACACATTTATATAACTCTCTGACAGTACGTCCTACATAAAAAGAAGGGCATGATTGACATAAAATTAAATATACAACATACTTGCTCTTACAACTGAAAGACTTGCTGAAATTGTACTTAAGTTGTAAGAGCAAGTATGTTGTATATTTAACAATAACACAGAATGTCAGATGTGCAGCAACCACATAGCAAGCATACCACAGGAATATATGAAACCATAGTGGCCCTGACAATGGCATGCAGGTGAATAGTCTGTAACAGGCCAGCAATGATAGTGTCCACACAGGGAACATAGCTACAAACACAATGCACAAAATGTGGTACAATACAACATCTGTCCCACTGGTAGGTAAACTGTAGCCATACCTATTGAGTTGTGTGTACAGTTTGTTGTTGCTGATATTGTGGGGGGGGGGATGACAGTGATGTGTGTTAAGAAATGTGGTAACCTTGTTGCATGCCTTGCTCACACCTGTGTCCATCTTTATGTCTTTCAGGCAAGATGTCACATGGAAGGCTTCTGGCTTACTCAGCTGCTGAGAGCAACATTGTGGTAAACCTCCTAATCCAGCACTACCCTGTCTTGTTTGGCCAGGCCACCCATGATCAGCAGGAGCAGACTCCCTGTGGAATGACCTACTCCACAGGGTCAATGATGTCAGACTGCACAACCGCAGTTATGAGCAGGTCCGGCATCATTGTTCTGACCTGCTTTGCAATACCCGTTGGCATGCTGCTGCAGTCCAGGGGGATCACCTCACAATGGGGGGCCATGCCATCCATCCCCCCTGACACGTGTGGAGGAGCTCCTAGCCAGCCTTGTGGCACCTGCCCATCCGCATGGCCACCAACTGCCAGACACCTTTGTGGAGGTGGGCGCTAACCACAAACTGGCTGAGGAGCATGCAGGTAAGGCCACAGGCCACATGAGTAGGCCACAGTTGTGTATACATCCACATATGTACAGGTAGCTCATGCATATCTGACATGTCATAGATATAGTTTATTGCTGCATAGTAGTGATAAACTGATATGCATATGTGGTAGTATTGTGGACATGTACTGTTGATGTGTTCTAATGCTTCACCCACCTGTAGCAATGCAACAGGTGTGGCCACTGACTTTGCATCTCTCACCCTCTTATGTAGGTCCACCCGGTATACCACCAAGGTAGCAGCCTGTAGCTGGTGAAAATGGTTTATGTTGATGCTTGCCAATACACTAGGCATGTAATGGCTATGATATATTCCATGCATGCATCTAACACACCTACCCAGAATGCATGCTGTAGATACTGTTGCTGTTAAATGCACGACATCACATTGGTGACCATGGTGGGGTATTGGAAGGGTATGTCAGACACCTGTAAGATAATTAACATCCTGTCATTGCAGAATGTGTCCACAGGGAGTAACATAATGGTGGGAGATATGGCCAAGAGTAGGGATATGTTTGAAACAACACCCGTATATAATGCAACACCAGTGTATATACCTGTAGGACAATGACAATTGTTGCGGAGTTACACAATGGCATAACATATTACTGTGGTCCACATTATCAGCTGGGACTAGGCTGTAGCATGGGGTGTTCAGTGTATGGGATACTGCAAAATGACACACATGTACAGGCCTTACTTGTCAAGCATCTGCAAAAAGGCTGAAGGTGGGGGGGTGTCAGCAAGACAAACCAGTGCACTGCAGCAGGGATCCTAAGGATGCTAAGAATGGCTGTATCTGCACATAGTCAGGTTCAGGAACTGTGTTAGATGTAACCCTACCCCCACAGCATTAGTGATGGCAGTGTGTGAACATCAAGGGATGTGCACATGAGTAGACCTTGCAATCATGCATATTAGGGTGACATGTGTAGCACAGACTGAACATACACTGGCAAATGCAGATAGCCCATGCTGTTATATCCCTGCCAGGTGTAGTGACTACTGTAGTACACATAACAATAGGTGCAACAAACTGTCATGATAAGGGTGTGCACACATATGCTCACACGGAGTGTATGCATCATGGTCAGCATCCACACACCTAACACATTCCATAGACACTGCATGTGAAAGTACAGGACATATGTCACATACCGGGCTCATGTACTGTTAATATATGTGGTGATGTGGTCCCATGGCAAATCAAGAAAGGGTGCGTCATATCAATAAGGATGTGTACACCCCCCATAGCCATGGTATGCTCTGATGGTTGACAGTGAATTAGTATTGGATTGGCAACAGTGTTGCTCAGAATGTAAGTAGCACATGTAAATGAAGACATCAGGCATTCACAAATGACATCTGTCCACATATCATCCCAGGTATGTGTTCCTGAAAAATATAGGGGCTATGAGCATTAAACCTGACATAACTGACACAGTACTACACTGTGTTCGTGTCGCAACTTCTTTTCACTAGCACTGCAACAACCACCCAGTAATTTTAAGGAAGGACTCAAGGACTGTTAATACCTCAGGCCCTTCTTCTTCCCTTTTTTCCACTTTTTACCTTACTCAACAACTTTATCACATCAACGATCAATGAGTGGGGGACCAAGAAAGAGCTCTCAAAGAAAAGAAACAGCAAAAAGAAGAACAAGAACTGACTGAACTTATTATATAATTATTCTGATTTTCTTTTTTCTTTCACGGACATTTCTCTTTTGAATCGGGGGGGACTTTTTTATTCAGCAATGGGTTGACACTTTGAGTGAGGTGCTAATTGGTGCTTAGATTATTTTGCAGACTGGTAGCTTTGAAGGTGTTTTTAAAAGCAAAGCTTGACTACTGACTGTACATGGGTGCAGTGGTATCCAGTTTTTAACGGGCATCACCTAGTAACACCTTAGAAGCACATGCATCACACACATGTATACTATTGCTAGCATGTTTTTAAATTTGTGTGTGAACAAGATTTTTTATAAATTATTTATTTTCTAAACCTAGTTTTATTTACATAACCTCACTTTAGAAGAATTCTTTTCTTTACTATCAAACCAGCTGATAAAGGGGGTGGGTGTATCATTTTAAACCATTGACTATAATATGAATATGCATTTAATGCTTATTGATGATACAACATATGTTATGCATGTTGTCAACAGATGTCAGGTAATAGGATGGACTGTGTGTACTATCATTGTGCTCATTTGTAGACAAATCAGTGAAGAAATGTATAATTACTTGGTTATAGATAATCCACTGTACCAATAATTAATGGATTTTACCAAAAAGAACCTCACCAGTATGTGTGTGTGTGTGTGTGTGTGTGTGTGTGTGTGTGTGTGTGTGTGAGTGTGTGTGTCTCTGTGCGTGTGTGCATGAATACATTTTGTGTGTGTGCCTGTGAAAAATGAAAATGTTTGTGTCTATCCTAATCTAGGTATTGAAGTGGTGAGAGAAATTGAAATATTAGAAGAAACATCATTTACAAATAGAGACAGGGTAATAGGCCAATTAGGATTCTGAATAACAATGCATTTATGTTTTTGAATAATTATTATCTACAGAAATGTGGGTGGCAATGGGCACCCCTTATGCATATGTGTGATTGTGGAAAGGAGATGCCTTTTTAGATTTTTTTTATTCTTTGATAAAGAGAACCACTTTATCCACCTTTCTTCATTTTAGATAAAAGGTCTATAAACGTTTTGTGGATGACATTTTTATTTCCTGAGAGGTACCACCAATGATTTCAGGACCACCCATGGAATGTTCTCATGATACAATAAATTTTTTAGACGTAACATTAAGCATTACAGAACATGGCCTTATTACATCAACACTTTATAGGAAACCAACTTGGAGGAACACCCTTCTCACTTTTGATAGCATGCATCCTAGATACATTTTTCCTGGTATCATTAAAAGTCAATTCATCAGGTTGACCAGACTTTGTAAGGATATTCCTAAATTACATTCTGAAGCAGATCGCTTAGAATTACTGTTTAAAGAAAGAGGATATGACTCAAGTCTAGTTAGCAATATTAAAAACAGCATTATAGACAATATACAGATAGAAAATAAACCTGTTAGTACCAGAAAAAGGGCAGCTATAAATAGTCAGACAAAATTTGTAGCCGTAACCTTAAATTATACAAGTACTATTAATGATATTAAAAAGATTTTTCACAATAATTGGAAGGTTCTAATTATGGATCCATTTGTCAGGCAAGTTGTGGGGGAAAAGCCCCATTTCATGTTCAGAAATAGCCTAAATCTTAAACGGCTATTGTGCAATGATAATTGCTATATCCACCCAGTAGCACCATCTGTTGGTCACAAGACTGGTACTTTTCCTTGCCATAACTGTAATAGGTGTAAGTTCATTTCTAATACGCATGAATTTTACCATCCTACTATGAATTACATCTTTCGACCAAGGTTTTTTGCTAATTGCTGCACAAAGAACCTTATTTATCTTGCGACATGCAAGAAATGTCAAGCCTTCTATGTTGGACTTACTAAAAGATGTTTGAAGGATCGGATATATGGCCACTTGTATGATATACAGAGAAAAAAATGAATTGAATGCTTTGGCGAAACATACACTAGAACATCCTTCACACCAGTTTGACTTTAGAGTCTTAGAAATAATTACAAATAATAAAAGAGGTGGTGATAATGTGCTGCTTTTAAATAACAAAGAACTGAAATGGATTCTGAGATTGGCTGCTCATATACCCCCTGGCATTAATAGCCATATTTCTATCAAGCCTGCTTTGGAAGCTAGATAAGGTACAAATATTATTCTATTCCTTTAACTTAGTATTCATTCATTATTCAAGTATGTTCTATATATAAACATATTTGAACATACACATTTAAAGCCAAACAACTGTATATGTTTGTATCATTATTATCCATTTTTATTCACTCATAATCAATTCATTTTTAATATTCTATTTCATACTGTATAGGCTCACATTTGCATTTTTATGCTGAATACACATTTTTAAATACATTTCTAAATACATTTTAAACATATTTTCACAAACATATCTTACTTTTTCCATCAAATTAGTTTTGACTATATTTCATTCGAGTTCATGGTTATGCATTCAACTAGTTTATACCTCAAACCTATTCATACGATTCTGTTTTATAGTTGGATAGAGGTATTCATATATTTATATACTTTTATATCACATCAGTTTGATATTATAAAGTATATATAACTTTAAACAACATATAAATTGGTCAGTATTTATTCACATATTTATTTATACACCCACCTATTTATATATTTGTTTATTTATTTATTTATTTATATTCATATTCATATTTGCATTTATACACATCTATATATATATATGCATTTTTATAACAACAATATATGTGCATTGACGCATATATTACTATAAAACATCCGAATTTTAACTAATTTTAAAAAATCTTCTAAACTCTTAGAATTTTATTAATAAATACAATACATCTTTGCACAGAACATATAATGCTTTATTTATTTATTTATCTATTTATTTGATAAGCATTCTGTTCTAATTGCGCTTATATACATTCATATTCCTAAGGAAACAATAAATGACACAGTACTGTCTGACTTTGAACGATACTGCTTAAATCCAAGGTCTTTTGGAAATGTCTGATCATGTTATTTTGTCTAATTGATTAATTGCTTTTATGAATGAATTACTTATTCTAATTTTGGCGCCTTTTTACTATGCTTTGTTATATAAACTGAAGTTTTAAATGTTAATGTACTGTCTGATGAAGCGTAGTAGTTGCTTTCTGTAGCTCACATTCAAATAAACATTCTTTTTCGTTGAATTTATCCTGGTCTACGGTCAAGTTTGTATTGGAAATAGATGCTGATCTACTTTATTTCTATCTTGGTGACATTGGGCTGTTTGTTGAATACTCCAGCTGCTTCCAACTGTTTCGTGGTGAGAGAGCCTGGTCTTTACTGCCTTTTTTAATATACAGTATTGGATTGGTCATACATGGTCCGCTGATGTTGAAAGCTGTAAATCAGACATCAGGCATTCACAAATGACATCTGTCCACATATCATCCCAGGTATGTGTTTCTGAAAAATATAGGGCTGTGAGCATTAAACCTGACATAACTGACACAGTACTACACATTCAGCAATGGGTTGAACACCTGTGAGGTGTGGTGCACAGTACATGGCAGGGTGCAGAACAGGTGCTTAGCAATACTGTGTACATGGGTGCAGTGGTATCCAGGGGAACGGGCATCACCTAGTAACACAGCACATGCATCACACACATGTATACTGTTGCTAGCATGGATTGACTATAGCTGCACTGCATGCTGTTGTGTATCATATGTTATGCATGTTGACAGATGGGTAATAGGAGGACTGTGTGTACTATCATTGTGCAACCTCACCAGTATGTGTGTGTGTGTGTGTGTGTGTGTGTGTGTGTGTGTGTGTGTGTGTGTGTGTGTGTGTGTGTGTGCGTGTGTGCATGTGTGCGTGTGTGTGTGTGTGTGTGTGTGTTTGTGTGCATCCTGGTGGGTGGTTAGTTTGTCTGTAGTGTCACTCTGGTGAAATAGAGGGAGGGTGCTGCATGTAGGATGCGTGTGTGCATGTGTGTGTGTTTGTGTGGGTGGCCATGTATGCATATGTGTGATTGTGGGGTTGTTCATGCAGCAGTACCTCTCTTTGGGATCATGTAGTACATTGACATGGTCTGCCACATGACACACCAGGAATACTTGTCATGTATGTAATCACAGGGCAGCTGATAGTATAATAAGGTCTGCAGCATGGAACAGGCATTGAGAGGGAAGGTCGACACCAGGTATACCCTTAATATCGCATTCAGCAGAGAGGTGACTGACAACCCACGTATGCAGCACTACAGATGCATTGGGGAATTACTAGTCAACACCAGGGAGTGTATCCATATATTACAGTTGTCACATGATAGGCTGAGTAAGCAGCATATCTGGCATGTACTGAGCAATACATACATGATACTCCAATGCATGATATTATGGAGTGAACATAGTTGCTCCCACATATAGAGGCCATGCTCATGATGTCCGGACATACACAGGGTTAACACTGAATGACAGCAATAAGGCCATCTAAAACCAATCCACTCAGGTCAGTCAGGTAATGGAGTAACAGGTCTTGTGTTGTGATTAGTTGTCTAAGCATTTAGAGGACTGATATGTTAATGAGTGGTATCAATGAGTGTATGTTACCAAGTGTGATGCAGGATGGGGAACGCATGGGAATATATGTGGGACTGTCTGTAAAGTCACAGACAGGTGGGTATTAAGGTGGTGTGTGTGTTTGTGTGTGTGTGTGTGTGTGTGTGTGTGTGTGTGTGTGTGTGTGTGTGTGTGTGTGTGTGTGTGTGTGTGTGTGTGTGTGTGTGTGTGTGTGTGTGTGTGTGTGTGTGTGTGTGTGTACTGGTATGCAATGCTGTGCAGATCTTAAAGTGCATTTATTGTTTTCCCCCACAGGTGACGAGGTGTGTCAGTGTCTCTCCTGCATGCAATCTGATGTTGTTGTCCATACAGACACCGAAAATTATGATAGTACTGTTGAGGCACAGGTGAGGTTGTTAGGGGCTGAAACAGTGCCATCATTTGACATCCCCCTTTTAGCAACCCCAACCCTGCACACTGTTTCAGTGCCTATACACACACCATCACCCGTGGGCCATAGCGGAGAGACAGCTGGCATTTGGTGGCAGTGGACAGGAAAGTGTGGTAACCATGCCTACTGTGTCTGATTGCAGCAGGCATAGCTGGACATCCGGCAGGGCAACACATAGGCAGATATCCCAGGATGCTCATGTTAGGGCCGCTGATCATTGTGCCCCTGGCAGATGCGATATAGCAGGTACCAACAGGCGCATGTTTCAGACTGTAATGGCGGTGCATGCACATATGGAACATTACACCAGACAGAGCCTGAGGCTACTGTCATATATGCAAGCGACAACTTCTGTAAACTGTCTGGTGCTATCTGTGTGATTACTGACCTCATGGTGAGATGGTCTGGTGAGATGATGGCCCTCACTGACCGTGGTTTGTCCATGTTCGAATGTATGGTGGGAATGCGGTGACAGCCACGTGGACATAGGCCAGCAACACCAACAGCTGGCAGTCAACGTGGACATGCTTGGACACGAAAGGGATCCTGTAGTAGCAGTACCAGCCCTAACATCACAACACAGAAGGCTAGGAGAACATGGTTCTGGCCAGTCCCAGGAAGGACCTGGTTCCAGTGGACATTTGTTATCATCAGGGGAGAGGAGCAAATCGAGGTCTGTACCCGGACATACCTGTGGAAATGCTGGCAGGCACAGTCCACGTGCCCGTGGCAGGAGACAGTGAACTACACACCCTGTCAGGTATGGTCTGCAGCTGTCCATAAACACCTGTGTAGTACAGCCTCATGGCAGAACTGTGTGTATGCAGATTCACACACTATACTAACACACCTAGGGCAACCCCATACCTACACACACCACATCACCACGCCCAGTTCACCTCATTACACCCCTCACCAACACACATGGTGTCAAATGTATGCTCCACCCTTGGCCTCTGGCAAACCAACAACACATCCGGTGCATATGATGATACCTGTGCCACATCCCTGTCATCCATACCATTGATGCAGGGACAGGCTAATATGGTTCTGATGCACACAGTGACTGTACTACAAAGTACCAAATTACTGCATTGTGTAACATGTTGTCAGGAGTAGAGTGTAATTAATATATATCAGGTAGTCATAAACTCCATTGCCCTGGATCAACGTATCCACACCCCCACCAGGGGCAACAATATCCTAGATCTAGTTATTACCAACATGAGTGACGGGTGTTCCACACCTGAAGTCAACACCTCATTGGTCCAATCCGACCATAAGCTAATTACCCTAGATATCCACATTCTGCCCCACCCCCCATTAAGGAAACCATGGTAAAAAATTTCTCCAAAGTGAACTTCATGCTTCTTAAGACAGAAGTGGTTAACTTCATGAGACCCATGCAGATGGACAATACAGTTATGACTACTGAATCCTTCACAATTGCACTTTATAAGCACTTACATGAGTGCATGGATCGTGCTATCCCAAACAGAACCAACATGCTATCCTCCAAAAAAGGAAGCCAATCTGGTGGTCCCCTGCCATAAACAAACTGTACAACAGAAGGAAGAAACTATTGCAAAAGAGAGTACAATCCCATGAGTGGAGGAGCTCCCTGGCCAGCCTCAGTAAGAAGCTGCGATTCCTGATAAAATCCTCCAAAGCTAGTTACGAAAACCACTGATTCTAAAGACAACCACAAAGCATTCTATAGCTATGTCAATAATCTCAATGGCAACACTCAGATCTGCTCCGAGTTACAGCACAATGGCACTAAATATACAGATCCAACTGATATTGCCAACATCCTGGCAAATAGGTTCAGTGCTAACTTTATCCCCCTCTCACCCTCTAAAGAGCCCATCTCTATACCGGAAGAATGCAAAGTTCCTGTACTCACGGCTGCACAGGTAAAAACCACACTCTCCAAAGCCAAGAACACAGTATCCATGGTACCAGACAACATCCCAGGCTGCATTCTACATGAACTACAGAGTGAACTGGCACCCCACCTAAGTACTATGTTCAATTATAGCCTCACCTCAGGCTTTGTGTCTGCTGAATGGTCCACAGCAATGGTTATCCCACTCCACAAGGGGGAAGCCACCACAGACCTTGGGAACTACCAGACCATTAGCCTGAAGAGCCTGGTTTGCAAGGCCAAGAATGTATCATCATGGAACTTATAAACAAAGACATTGGTAATCTCCAAACTCTAAACCCCACCCAGTTTGGGTTTGTAAAAGGCAGATCATGTCTCCTAAACCTGATAGACTTTTTTGAAGCAGTCACCAAAGCCGTAGACAAGGGTAAGGTGGTTCACACAGCCTATCTAGATCTTGCCAAGGCTTTCAACACCATCCCCCACTCTGGACTTATAAATAAACTCACTAAACTAGGTATAAATCCCTATGTTACAAGATGGGTTGCCAACTGGCTTACTGACAGAACCCACATTTTGAAAGTAGCAGACTCCAAATCCGACTTCAGACCAGTGACAAGTGGAGTACTACAGGGTTCAGTCCTGGGTCCTCTCCTGTTTGGTATCTACTTCTCTGAAGTACAGGCTAACACAGAAGGTCTTTTGCTAATGAAGTTTGCAGATGACTGCAAACTAGAAGCCATAATCGAAACTACTAACGATGTGGACATCCTACAAAAGGGCTTCACTGAGATAGATGCCTAGTGTCAAAGCCATGGCCTCAAGCTCAATGCTAAAAAGTGCACTGTCATCCCCTTTGGTAAAAACTCTGTACCCATGAACTACAACATAGGCAGTAGTATACTTAACACCAAAAGTGTGATAACAGACCTTGGGACACAAGTGGACAGTAGTCACTCCTTTGATAATCACATCACCACAGTAGTCACGAAATCCTTCTACATGGCACACCTCATCACAAAAGGTTTCTCATCCAGAAAAAAAGCGGTCATTGTTCCCATCAATTCATCACTCATTAGACCCCTTGTGGTATGTACCTCACAAGATATCTACACCAACTGGAAAGGCCGCAGAAATACCTCACAAAGAGGATTACTGGCCTCAAACAGATGCTCTACGCAGACCGTCTCAAAAAACTCCAGCTTTACCCTGTTGCATATAGACTACTCAGAGGTGATCTCTGCCTAACATACAAAGGTATGTCAAACCCAGAGCTGTTGGACATGCTCCACTTAAAGAAATCCCAATCCCTCAGAGCAACATGCTCTAGGGACCTAAACCTTGTCACCACAATAAACAGAAGATGCCGGAGGGATAGATTCCTGTCCCAGAGACTTCCCATACTCTGGAATATACTACCTATCTATATCAAACAAAGCCCCTCATTAGCATTCTTCAAAAAAAATCTCGATGATTGGATGGGAAATAGGAAATTCACCCCAGGGATCACCTCTATGACTCTGCTCGACAGTGGCACAGGAAAATAATTTTCTTGGGTGACAAAAGCCAGGGTACCTTTTTGGCTGGGCTTGTATAGGCCTCAGGGCCAATAGCCTAGTGCCTACCCATGAACCTATGAACCTAGTGTAGCCATCCAGCAATGATGCATTACAGCTGTTAGTAGCACTGGTTGATTGTGGTCTCTATAATGTTATTCATTTGTTTTGTCAATGTACATGTGTCAGCACGAGGATGGTCTGCAGTTATATTCCACAACGGGGTTTGGCACTGTGGTGACACCATAGCTGTGACATATCTAGGGTACAGCTGAACACATGTCACAGGTTTGTATAACAGTTATTTCCTGTGCCACATGGACAGATGACCAGCTGGGATGTCTATAATCTGCAACCTGATGTAATCCCATCCACATACATGCACACTCTTACTTGGCAACACTGGGACTAGACGCCTATCTAGGTATGTAGTGATAATGAAGTTTGTGGCTTTTGTTGCACACACTACACAGGGTTTAGGGTGAGGTGTGTTCCAGGATTCATGTTACATGCACAACATCTCCAGACATGTACAGTATGCTAATGGGGGATGTAAATGGGGTATATGGACACTACACAGTGTGGCATGCCTTCATATACACATTAACAGACACATAACAGACAGACACATGTCTGAAAGACCTGGGCCTATTGCTGCTAACTAACTTGACAATCTGTCCAATGTGTTACAGGTAGGCTGCAAAAAGTGCATGCATAACTCACCTGGATTGTGGTATCATTTACCCGTATGGTTGATGGTGACAGTGGTAACCATAAAGTGATACATGGGACATATACTGGGTGTACCTTGGTGTAATGACAGTGTACACAGCACCCACATCCCTAGTGGATATTGTAATCCCTGAAACCCATGATGACACTCTGACATACCTACCATCACAAATTTCCGATGACTGCAATACAACCCATTGTATATCCCAACAGTACTACTGGGATATGCATCTAATGCACATGCCACAGGCATAGTAGGGTGTTGCATTGTCATACTTCCCTTATGGGCAGCAACAACACTACCTGTACTACTGTGTGGCAATGGGTATTGTAATAGGAGTATGTGGCCTTGGAATGCTGTACCCTACAGATATACAGACATGCACACATACACACACACTTGCCAGAACTCAATCAGTATCCAATGCCTATCAACCCATTTGTACAATACTGTTGTGCTGGTACTGCAAGACTCATGTAGCCAGTATGGATAGGAGCTTAACAGGGTACATGTAATGTCCCATACAGCAGCAGCCACGTCTGACTAAGGCAATGGGTGTTGTGGTGGTTGTGAAGGCCCTTATGGAATTTCCAAGTACAGGTGTCATAACACACAGACACTGCTATACTCAGTAATGCACATATACAGATGTGTCAGTACTGGGATGCATCGCTGCAGATAGCCATAGCTGTGTACCTAGCTATTGTCCAAGGAGAGATGGGTTGTGTAGGGGATGTGTGTACAGTGGTATCTTGCCACCTGCCATGTGGCAGCAGGCAATCTATTGACAGACACTACTGTGGTGACCCTCAGGGTGAGAGTGACATACATCAGCCAATCTTCCAAGAGCCTCCTGCACATGGCCACTGAGGTGATTAAGTTGACATGTATGCAACATGCATTACAACACATGGTTAGTGTCTGTGATGGAGACCTGTACCCAAGCATGTTCTGTTGACTGTGGTAGTGTAGTGGAGGTACCTGCGACATGTGGTGCGTACAGGGTGTTGTCTCCTATATGTGCCAGTTCTTACACAGCTGGGCAGACATGGTAGTGTCAATCAAGTTGAGGTTGCCTGTACATATCCCACCTGGATACCTGCCACCTGCACATCTGTACAGGGACTGACAGCCATCAGCTTGGCAAGTAGCTATACTGTAAGATGAATGTGTTGACAGATAGACATTTGACAACAATATGTATGCCGTAACTACATGTCAGAAGCACTCACTAACATGTGCTGTACAGACGGTAGTCTTCAGTTACATTCCACATGTAGGATCATTATCCAGTAAGGGTTATATACTGTGACACAGCTCACACACCAGGGATTCAACAGGGGGGCCTCAGAGTCCAGATATACCAGCAGGTGTGCCTGTTGTCAGTACTACATTTAGCACTCTACTCTTGCCTGGGTAAGCACTGTCAACAGTAGCACTGCCATGATACACTACATGCCAGTGTGACAGCACATACTCTGGGCTACTATCCCTGTATGTAACACATTCACAGGGATAACAGTGCTGTACAGGCCTTATATATGTCTGTGTCCCAGACATAATATTCACACCCCTTGCTACTGTAATGACAGCACATAGGCACATGTATTGTACATGGCATTACATACACTTATTACAGATGTCATTACCCTGCAATGTTATCTGACTGGGTAGTGTGAACTGGTTACCAGGGCTAAGCCATGCTTAGCAGGTATCAACATTGCTGCAATATAACAACTAAGCTGATTTGTGCACTGTTAAGCATAGCCTACACTGTGTATGTCCCCGTACGTTTACCCATAGCTTAGCACGGCTTAGCTTCATGCAAACCCACCCAATGCACTTAAAGCTGCTCAAAACTGCCTTAACCACTCTGTATCCGACAGCTTTTGTTCTGCCCAGCAACAAAATGAACAACCCTTGCAGAACTTGAACCCAGGACCCTGTACACTATAGTCACAACACTTAACCACTACACAATGAGCACTGAGAAGACAGCTGTTGATTTTCCAAAATATCTGTCAATACACATATTGATTAGTATGGAAAAATTGCCTTTACTTCCACAATTGTGGAATAATATAACTATTGCATCACATATGTTGTTTTATCATAATTTACACATAGCAGATAAATACGGTGAGATACATCTGGGAGGGTATACACAACCGTGAGGTTTACACTTGACAGGAATATGGATATATAAATATAATAGGTTGATATATGTCTACATGTACATACACATGTATATTCATACATATGTCTGTATACGCATCTGTATAGTGCAAAATATATATGGCCATGTGTACATCTCTTCATATATGCATATATAATACATATATATATATATATATATATATATATATATATATATATATATATATATACACTTATATATATATCTATATATATATCTATATATATATATATATATATATATATATATATATACACATATATATATATATATATATATATATATATATATATATATATATATATATATATATATATATATATATATATATATATATATATATATATATATATGTATATATATATATATATATATATATATATATATATATATATATATATATATATATATATATATATATATATATATATATATGTGTGTGTGTGTATAGCTATATGTATATATAGCTATATATGTATGCACATTCTATGTGTACCGATATGCCTATATATGTAGATATCCATAAGTATATGTGCATATGTATCTCTATCTATATATGTGTAGACATATATTGCTGTGTATATGTATTTATCTGAGAGTTAATATGTATATATATATATATATATATATATATATATATATATATATATGTACATACATATACATATCCATCTATGTATGTCGATATGTAGATGTGTATATATCTGTATAGAAATATGGATAATTATATATACATATATGTTCAACATATGTCCAGAACATGCAGTGGAGTCCTACCTCAGTCCCAATCATCTCACCTTCTTAGTGCAAGGGGATTTCAGGTTTGAATTGCAGGTATATATGTAGACTATTGCTATTGTAATAGGGGCTGTTTTCACAGATATGTTGTGTGTGGGAGGTCACATCTGCTTTTAACATGTGTGGCATTGCCTACTGACAGACATCCTAAGGACACCATAGTACAGTACCACTGCTAGCACAGTAATGATCCTGTGGACTACAGCAGAGATATGGCCAATAAATGTGGACAGTATGACACACTCTGGTCAGTCCAGAGGTATACACAGAACCCCTTAGTGCAAGACATGTGGACCACGCCTGACAATGTGGATGTTAGCAGCCATGTAGATGGGTATATCACATAAATACTGGTATACATTTGCCTCCATAGCTTATGCATTCGCACACCCCTCTCTGTCCTGACTAAAACATAATAACCACTGGTACAGAAGTTACATGGCCACATAATACCCACCAGTTAGTGACATACATCTGTACAGCATCCCGCTGCTTTGTCTGAAATATATGACTGTTATGGTGGCCTGGCACCAGTACATCTGGCAAGTACCTGGACATAACATCACACTGGGTAAGTACACTAAGCTGCTAGGCATGTAACAAAGCACTGTGCAGGCTACAGGCAGACTGTCACAACACTGGCCTACATTTCTTATGGGGGAATACACATGTACCTGCATATATAGAATGCTCTACAGGCATGTCACAGTACAGAGTAACAGACACCTTTGTGAAAGTGCATAACTACAACCAATGTGAACACAGCCACAGCCACATATGGTAAGCTAGCACAATATTACAGTATATGGACTATCTGATCAACACCATCCACATATGTGCCACCACACAATAACTTTACATATACTGAGCTGCTACACAGTGTGGTCCAATGCCTGTCTGTGGTATGGGACATGTGCGTGTTTGGCCCTACAAACATGTAAGCGTATAGGGTAACATACACTGGAGCAGCATGTAACATCAGATAAGACAGGACCAAGAACAATGACATCTACCACAGTCTGTACACAGGCCAAGGTACATATTCACAATACACACACTGTCGATAATCACCATAAGTACACATACCTCAGTACTGTACACACAACCACAGAATGCCCAGGTTATGTCCTGAAATATAACCCCTACTATACATAACACATGTAGCAGTCTGATATCTCACTGGCTTGTTATCAGATATGATGTCAATAAATAATGGTGTACAGAACAAATGCACCTCTTACTGCAAAACATATGTACAAAGGTTGACAGAGTTGTGGCTGGAGGCACATACACAGAGCCAGTACTGACATGTTGCTGTGATAACCTCATACATTTACTGTTATAACAGGGGTTGTTGTCACATATGTCCTATGAGGGATATAAAGACAGTAACTCTCATGGCTGTCACCATGTACTGACTGAAATCCTCACACTATGCTTCTGCAGTTCTCATATAAGTGCTCTGTGAGAAACACAAGAAACAAAAGGTACCACACACTGCCCAGTCTGCAGATGACCTTACAGATGGGGATTTCCTCAAAACCATAGCACTGCCATGACAGGTATTAAAACATGTAGATCAGCCATATCCACACAAACCCTGTTAAACTAACATTACTCCAAATGCAGAATAGCAACACTTACATTCTGTAGTCATGTTAGGCACACCCCCTCCTGTGTGTTGGCCTGTTTCCACATTGTATGTTGTTAGAGATAAATCCCTAATCCATCTGTGCTGCTTTTTGTCAAACACCAGAACTAGGTCCTGCGCACAGTGAATGAAAAGGGCCAACACCAACATTATGTTCCTAGATATTGGAGTGTGTTTCCATGCAATTGGCTATGGGAATGTTACCACAGCTGTTCCACATGCAATCAGCTAAAGGAGGGTTGAAACCTGTGTAGAGGCCATCAGCTGATCATGAGCAGCACTTACAAAACACATACTGCTGCTTAAGCAAAGCAGGTGTACGTCTCCACATCCACCAGAGAGGGAGTGAGAGAGGCAGACAGAAACAAAGTAAGTCAGGGAGGGGGTGGGAGAGTAAAACCTAAGCATGTTTGTGTCTCACACCTACCAGTACAGGGTTTCAAACCCCTGACTATGTATTGTTATCACATGTCTATGCAGTTATTGCATGCACCACAAAGCTTACATTTTGAGGAGCTGTCCAAACATATATGTGATGGTGAGTGACATCTGCAACAGTGATATGGTAGTGATACGGTAGGTGTAGTACATGTGCCTGTCTGCATGAACAGGTGTAAGTGTCAACACAGCCACACACTCTCAGGGACTCACACACATCAACACACTTGGCAGGGTCAGGAATACACTTCCTAACTAGTTATTTTGCAACAATGCAACACTATGCAGGTATCACATGCACCACAGAGGTTATCCGGAGGTTATATGGGCAAAGGGTATGTGGAGGTGTCTGACATCAGACAGCATGTTTCAATATGCCAATGGGGTTGTGGTGAGTGTGAATGTGGTCAAAAGCATCATACACCACACACACAGACACAGGGTGCCAGTACTGACATGCATGGGTGCATTGCTTCATGGGTGTGTAGTGGTTGACTGTGCCAGAAGGCTATACAAGGCTAGTTGATGGGTATACCTTGGCATCAGGCCACATGACAATGGTCTGCAGTGTGGCTCAGGGGTGTAGTGTCTGGAATGGCCCACACAGGTGGGTATTGTATTCACCCTCCAGTCACCTGGGTAAGTATTGTGTGTGGAACTCCAAAACCACAATGTAATAAATGCCAAATATTTAATGAACATTATTACATTGTGGTTTTGGAGTTTTGCAGCTGCAGAGTGTGCTTTAGTTTTGTTTCATAAGTATTGTGTGTGGCCATTGCTGTTCAATCCTTGCCATGTATGTGTTCTTTAGTCCATGACATGGACACTGGCTGGGATGTGCACATGTCCCACATGCATGTACAGTGACATGTGGAACTGTACCTGGGGTGTCTGGCTCATGTTGTGTGCACAGATTGTTATAATCAGATGTGCCTGTCCTGACCTCATGTGCTGGAAACAGGTAATGGACAGCAAGTTGACCCTGCACCTACATTGATAGCATGATACAGGTATTCCCTGGTGTCAGTGGCATCTGTCCATACAGGGCATGTGTATAAGGAATGGTATGTCTTTTGTGGGTCACATTTGATGGCACCTCAGATGTTGCAGGTGTCCAGTGGGGATCATAGTGAAGGCACACTGTCTGCATGTATGTGCATATTGTACTGAAATACAGCGTGCCATGCCCTCTGCAGTCCACTGCATTCACACCATGGTTACTATTTGTGGGCAATATGCAGGGTACTACCAACATAGCAGTTGTTGCCTAGGCAAGTGTGTTTGTGTATGAGACATGGGTTGAGAGTGCTCTCTGCGTAATACAAGGGTTGCTAACTTTGTTCGCCAGGCCTTGATGTCACATGTAGGTGTATGGATTGCCACCCCAGCCTTTTGGCTATTTCATATCTGTTATCCTTGTAAGGTGGACATTGTGACAAATAATAGGGCCACCATATAAGAAATTTGCAAAACCCACTTCACAATGAGTCCAGTTATTACACACTCACAGCCACCTCCCCACAGGATGCAAATGACAAACACAAACACACACCTGCCATGCCTGGGATTAGAACTCCTACCTTACTAATTTATTACACTACAGCACTACGCAGTTATAGGATGTGCCACAAGGATTACTGTAGTACTCCCTTCCCAAAGATGTATTTCACAGTGAATGACATCAGCAGCCTTGCCAAAGTAGGGAATTTAATTTGTAGTGAGTGTGAATAGCCTAAAAAGCATTGCTCCCTACACAAAGACACACACACAAACATCCACACTTGTCACATGTGGCAATAGAACCCCTACCAAAGTACATCACACAACAGCCTTACGCTGTTATAGGACACACCACAGAGATTGCTGGGCTACTTTTTCCCAAAGGTGTATTTCAAAGTGAATGACATCAGCAGCCATGCAAAAGTATGGCATTTGAATTGTAGTGAGTGTGACTACCCTAAAAAGCATTGATCCCTACACAGACAGAGATGCACATAAAGTTGCCATGTCTGTGATTAGAACTCCTACCTAATTAGTTTATCATACTACAGCATTATGCATTTGTAGGACACACCATGGAGATCACTGGGCTATGCCTTTCCCAAAGGTGTATTTCACAATGAATGACATCAGCAGGCTTGCCAAAGTAGGGCATTTGTATTGCAGTGAATGTGAGTAGCCTAAAAAGCATTGTTCCCTACACAGACAGAGACACACACAGTTGCCATGTTAGGGGTCAGAACTCCTACCTAATTAGTTTATCATACTATAACATTATGCAGTTATAGGACACAACAAGGAGATTACAGGGCTATATTTTTCCAAAGGTGCATTTCACAGTGGATGACATCAGCAGCCTTGCCAAAGTAGGGCATTTGAATTGTAGTGAGTGTGACTAGCCTAAAAAGCATTGCCCCTACACAGACAAAGACACACACACAGTTGCCATGTCTGGGATTAGAACTCCTACCTAACTAGTTTATCACACTACAGTATTATGCAGTTTTAGGATGCACCACAGAGATTAGTGGGCTATGCCATTCCTAAAGGTATATTTCAAAGTTGATGACATCAGCAGGCTTGTCATAGTAGGGCTATGGGGAGGGCAGTGTGTGTGCATGGGCCATAACCCATTCTTCTAGAGGTTGACACACCACACGCAGGCACATGCAGGTTTATATTCTGCAGGTATGTGTATACAACTGCTAGATGACTACTGCCATTGTACAGTCATGTTGCACAGCTAGCACTTGCACCACATAGTCTGTAATGCTGACAGATGCTAGTGGCTAATTTCTACAGTGAGTGACATTTACACATCATGTGGTTGTAGCCATTTGGCTGTGTGCTGGGTGGGACAGGCTTCATGATGGATGGCTCTTTGTCACTGTCACTCTCTTCCACACATCTATGTATGTCTACGTTTGGCATATTATAGTGTGTTGTCCTTGGATATATCTCTGTATTCCTATCCAGTGTGTGTGCAAAGCATGACTGGTGCATACTGAGGAGTGTATGCACTAACATCTGCAACTGTCAGATATGTATGGTCCACTGTTGTTTGTAGACATGGGCTTCATTTGTTTAAGTGTGTGAGCATGATCAGTATGACCTGTCAGTATGTTGTTGTCTGACATTACCTTCATTTCTCTAAGTGTGTGAGCATGCCCAGTATGCCCCTCTGTATTGAATGTGTGGATCCATTCCAGGTAGTTTGTACTCCAGTGCAGACCTTTGTGTTGTACACCTACAGGTAGCAAACTGTTTCTGCAGGGTATCAATAGATCATTTGGCAATATGGGGTCAAACTGTGCAAGGGATCATGTGCACTGTAGGTGACTGTGTCTGTGCTGCTTCTGCTACATGGTACTGGTGTTAGCAGAGATATTTAGACATGTGTACTCTTATACACTGTGTGGTTTTATGTCCTCAAGTACTGTCAGATGGACATTCTTGGTAACAGTGATATCTTGGGGAACAGGGGTGAATGCAGCTGTGTCCAGTATTGTGGGCAAATGCCTACATATTCATGGAAAGGTATGTCATTCTGGAGGGGGAGCTGCAGGCACTTGCTGCTGGGTCTGTGTGTCCAGTTCAGCACCTTGGTACAGTGCTGGCAGGGGATCCCATACTTGTTCATCCATCGACATGACAGTATGGCCTTATCTTGCTGTGGCAATACCTCACAGCTGTAAAGATTCACACAGGTTATCCAGAGGCAGGGGTCATAATTCAGGACATTACCCCTATTGTGGTTTTTGGGCAGGTTTGTAGGCACCCATTTATGTGTTTGCAGCCAGGAATGGTATGTGCACACAGCTGTGTGTCGGAACTTGCACATTCCTTGCTGTCCATGCTCCCACTAACCCCCATTATTCTATCCTCTTCCATACATTATGCATACATTCTCTGACACTTTCCCTAAGGTTATCACCTCATCACAGCTGTGTTTTGGTGTTGGTTCACAGTTCATGCAGTGGGACATGGCGGACATGTTACTGTGGTTTGTTCACATGGCCTTGCATATGGCTTATGTGGAGTGTGTTATGTCGTTATTTGGGTGTCCGTGACATAACATGCATTGACAGTATGTGTGAGACACAGGCCTTTGGCAGAGGCCTGTAGGCCATTTGGTAGTGATGCAGGCCAGCTGTGGCAGGCCGTTGCATTCTGTCAGTCCTACAGTCCCAGACCACCATACAGTATGTTCCTCTGGGTGACAGGGTAGGTGTGCTAGGTGTTCGTGCCTATACTTTATATCAGTATTGATCAGGTGGTGTGCATGATGGCAGGGTGCTACCTACAGCTTGGGACAAACCTGCATGGGACACCTGCACTGCATGCTGCATTCGTTCGCTATTGCCATACACAGGTGAGGGTCATATATTGTACCCATTCCCAACAGCAGGGATACGACCAGAGAGGTACCTGTGGGTTGTGTTTGGGTGAGCTGGGTTCATGTGTGCTATGGACACTACTTGCATCTGACTCACAGATATGCATGGGGTATTCCAGTTATGCTGGCATGTGCAGGTTCATCAGCTGTTTCCCAGTACATTAGTCCTATCACCTTTGTGATCTGCTAGTGTTTGGCCAGACGACACCAGTATTCCCAACTACAGGCCAAGATAATGTGATGCATATCTCTATGTACAATTCCAAGGGTGTGTCCATTTCAGATCTATATTAGAACATCAAAGTTTCAAAACTTTGAATGTTCTAATATTGTCTCCTATTCAGCGAAAGCTGAAAGCATCAAACATACAGAACAGAGAATTTTTTCCTAGGGAAAAAAATTGCTATTCCAAAATACATACACACAACACAAGCACACCAAACAAACAGCAATCCACACACATACACCTAAAATCTCACACCTAACTCTACACTAAACTATACACACACCACTAACTATCCACTTACCTTACCCAACCCTAACCCTAAGGTCCGTCACTATTGCACACTCACCTCACCCGCGCCCTAACCCTAACTCACCTACCCCACCCTAACCCTCACATCCACACAATCGCACACTTACCTGACCTGCGCCCTAACCCTAACTCACCTAACCCGCCCTAACCTTCACGTCCACACAATCACACACATACCTAACCTGCGCCCTAACCCTAACTCACCTAACCCACCCTAACCCTCACGTCCACGCAATCGTACACATACCTAACCTGCCCCTAAACCTAACTAACCTAACTCGCACTCACTTGCACACTTACCTGAACCCGACCCGTAACTTTCCACCACAGCACTGAAAATACAGAAGCAGCAGAAACGGACAACCAAATTCTTTCCCTAGGAAAAAATTTGGTTTTCTGTTGCTTTGATATTTTCAGCTTTTGCTGAATAGGGGTCGATATTACAACATTCAAAGCTTTGAAACTTTGATGTTTTAATATAGACCCTCCATTTCACAGTTACACATTATATACTGTATGTCTAGGGTACTTTTCCCTATGTATTGCTTGTATATCTAGCCCAACAGCCATGCCATGTCCATCTTTCAGATGGTGACACATATTACCAGCATACATTTACAATGGCTTACTGCTAGCATGTGTTATACTGGTGGGAATTGTCTTTGGCACTGCAGTTGTGAGGACTTGGCCCTGTCATCGGCAGTAGTGGGCAATGGCCACCAGGTCAAACCACAACATGCATGCATACTGACCACTCTCGCACAATATGAAACACACACCAACCTAACACACACATATCTGCATATTGTACAAATGCTACAATCTATCCTGCTACCTTGGCCACCTCTGGGCATCTGTGCTCCATTAGTATTATGCCTACACATACATGTTACTACATGTCTACATAGGATTGGGGGGGGCACACCTGACTGCTACTACATGTCTACATAGGATTGGGGGGGCACAACAGCCTGTTACTACATGTCTACATAATATTGGGGGTGGGGCATACCTGCTTACTACATGTCTACATAGGATTGGGGGTGGGGCACACCTCCCTGTCACTATATGTCTACATAGGATTTGGGGGGCACACCTGACTGTTTCTACATTGCTACACTGGATGGGGGGGCACACCTGACTGTTACTACAGTTATACATAGGATTGGGGGGGCACACCCGACTGTTACTACATGTCTACATAGGATTGGGGGGCACACCTGACTGTTTCGACTTTTCTACACAGGACTGGGGGCACATCAGACTGTTGCTACATTTCTACATAGGATTGGTGGGCACACCTTACTGTTTCTACATTTCTACACAGGATTGGGGGGCACACCTGACTATTTCTACATTTCTACACAGGATTGGGGAGCACACCTGACTGTTTCTACATTTCTGCATAGGATTGGGGGGCACACCTGACACTTGTACACATCTGCTATGACTGTACTGGATGTCAGGTACTCCATTTCATTTTGTATTCTAACCTATCATGCTGATTAGAGGCATATCAGTGTACTATAGGTCTTAGATTTGATTGACCTACATATTAGTTTCTGACTTCCTACCCTTCAGAACTAACATCCCACTGCCTGACCTGACATAGTCTGTCTGTGTAGGCCTGGGGGGGTGGTTACCCATAGGCATCATTCAGAGGCCTTGGCAAAGCGATTGTTTGAGTTTGTCTATACTGGTCCTGTTGGCTGAGACTGTTGCTGGGTATGTGAACCTCCCTGACTGGCATGTATGTGTCATATGGACACACATGTGGTTCAGCACATTTCCTGCAGTGGGTTTTGTCACCATGTGTAGTAAATGGCTACTATGTTTACACCACTATCTGTTACAAATCTCATGCTGTCACTATAGGTGTCTTCTATCTGCTGGCATCCCATTCAGCCACCCAATTCCTTTGCATGCTCACATCCATACCATAGATACATGTAACAACACATACTTCTCCATTCAGCAATTGGTAAGGAAAGTGACTTACCTTGTGGGTGTGCCAGTATTGAGAATGGTGCTGCCTATGTTGAATGCACATAGTACATTCCATATACATGGTTGAGCACAGGTAGTGTCATGTTTGGCATCCCTTTTACTGTATGTGCGAGGCAGAGAGGTGTGTCATTCCCTGGGTCCTCACTGTGTCAGTGTATGTGCTATGCATTGCTCTTTGCCAAGGCCAGGGCATACTGAGAACACCTCCATTTGCCTACTGGGGCAGGCTCAGGCTGTTCCTCCTCCGAGTCACTCTGTGCCTGTGCAGGCTTTGGCATTGGTGGGGGGCTGTCTGGTCCTGACCCATGCTGTTCCTGCTGCAGCTGTTTCTGCAGGATCATATTGTGTAAAATGGCACATACAATAATTTGGGTGCATGTAGCTGGTGAGTACTGCAAGGCTCCACTGGATGTGGCCAGGCACCGGAACCATGACTTGAGCATCCCAAAAACACGCTCTATTATGATTCTGGTCTGTGCGTGTGCCTCATTATGGAGTTCTTGTTCGGGGGTGTGTGCATTTCTGATGGGTGTCATCAGCCATGGCTCCAGTGTGCAACCAGCATCCACCACTAGGTGACCGTAAGGGATGTCCCCATTGACAAATCTCTGGTACAGCTGCGTCAGATGCCAAATGTGGGAGTCATGATAGCTTCCACGGCAGCCAGCACACACATTCATTATAATGCCCTGGGCATCACACACGAGCTGGCAGCAGATGGAGGGGAAGCCCTTGTGGTTGATGTAGACCCTACCCCGCTTACCGGGTGGTGCTTTGATGCATATGTGCATGCAGTCTATAGCACCCACCACCTCAGGATATTCTGCTGTTTGGTGGAAGAGATGCATATTGAAGGCCAACATCTCAAGGGTGTTGAGGAAATATACGTTCTCACTGGCATGTGCTGACATGGCATCCAGGAAGTGGTGGAATACCCTGGATGCTGATGCCGGTGAGATCCCCATGATATCCCCGGTTGGGCTTTGGGAGGTATCTGTAGCCATTATTCCTAGGCCTACACATACCTTGTTATCCACTGGGATGAGTACCCTTCTGTTAGTTCTGTGTGTCAGGCATGGCCGGCACAGCTCAAAAATTTGCTGTAGGAGGTCCCTGTCCATCCTATAGCACTCCACTATCTCCAGCTCATGTAGCCCCTTATAGGTTACCCTGAGTCTGTACACCCTTTTCCGTCTCCTCATTGTGAGTTAGTCGACAGCATTCTCATCCTCACTACCCTCAGTCTCTTCCACATGTTGATGTCTGATAGCTGCTGCAGCCCCTGTCATTTGTTGTTTTTGTTTGTTAAAAGTTCCCCACTTGTATATGCTGGTGGTGTAGAGAAAAACCAGAAGGAAAGGAGTTTTTATAATTTATAGTAGTGTTCTGGGTTGGGCTGGTCAGCTGCCTGTGTAATTCGCTGATTCTGATACATTTCACCTGCCAGCTATGCTAGTTCTCCTAGATTACCTTCCTACTGCTGTTTTCCCTTCTCATTGCCTTCTTGTTTAAGCCCAGGGGCACGCTGTGCAAACACAGTGCTCAAATGTGCACAGAGCTGCTATTTCCTGGTTTACTTTTTTTTCTTCCCTTTAAAACCCGATGTGCAGCATGCACACCCGCTTAGACAATGTAAAGAGTACTAGGCAGAATCAGACACACCCCCTTGC
>NC_056731.1:1977242689-1977465189 GCF_019279795.1 Protopterus annectens
GTTAAGAGGAGAACTTATTTAGTTATATAGTACATTTAGAGACAACTATCTCTGGAAACATTTGGGGTTATCAAACAGTGGTAGAGAATCATCAGACAAACTATGTAGATGATTCTATAAGAATGAGAAATGTACTGATTGGTTCTCTGAGACAGTAGCTGATGTATGGAATATACTACCAAATTATGTCAAAGCAAGCTCTAGAGCAGATATTTTTTTAAGAACAACCTGGACACTTATTATTGGAATAACTGTTTTGGTATATTGGCAAACCAGAAAGACATTATTGCCCATGCTTGAAATATTTCCATGCATATATGTATGCATTAAATTCTGAAAGACATAGTAGAAACAATACATAGATGAAGAACACCATAAAGTGGTTGCCACCATCTTGGACAAGTTCACTTATTTGCATATTGAGTTAGTGATAGAGCATGTAGTAATCAAACTGTTCAATTACAGCTGAGATGGTATTAAGGCAGGTAGTGCTGTTCAGACAAATTACACTAATATTTTATTGTGCTTTCATGTACGGTTTGTGATGACACTTGTTTTCTTCATTTTCTGCACTTTTTCCCATAGTCTTCTTCACCACTATCAGAACTAATAGCCTTCATTGTATCTCATTTATCAGAACAAATTTACTGTTAAGGTCATCTTGCAGACATGACAGTTGTTATGTAGTTATAGCCTCTTACTGTATCATGATGTTACTTGGTTTACAAGGCATCCAAACTATGAAATAGGATTATAGGATCATACATATGTTCCCTAACTTTTGTGATAACTACAGTGCTTCAACAACCACACATGACAGACATGACAGTATGCCATATGAGAACAACTTTGTGATAACTGAATAGTTGTCTGCATGCTTGCATTGTTTACTGTTATCTGATTTTTACTCATAGCTGAAGTGATGAACCATGTGAGTATATTTATGATCTGGTTTCAGAGGCTCTATAGTTCACATATGTTTAGGTTTAACTAGACCAGTAAATGATTCCTTATGGAATATTAAAAAAGTCAGAATATAGCATTTTGAATATTAATTGCTAATACTTTGGAAATGCAGCCTTAGTGTCATGCATGTTGCATAAGGTTTCCATGACATAATTTCCTTCTTTAAGTTATGCTCTTTATTTTCTCATATTTTGCTTTGTAATAAAATATACACAATCACTGATTTCCAAGTGTATCTCCATTCTATGAAGTGTTTCTCTGAAGACATATTGGCTTTAAAAGTTGTGAAACATGTTGCTCATTCACACTTTTATTAGCATGGTAGAGCAATGTGTCTAACAGCTTTTAAATCTGTTTTAGCTTCTGATCCTGTTCTCTGTCTGATGGCAATATTAGTTTCTAGTGTCAGACTCAGTCTTAGCACAGGTGCTTAACAAAATTTTGTTAAGCACTTTTATGACATCAGAAAGGCATTCAAGAAGCATTTATTTTGCCATTTTGGAGGGTAACCACAGTGTTCCATATACTGTGATATAAGAAAGCATGACATCACTGAAAGGAAAGGCACATAGCATCACAAACATTTTTGTTAAATGTTTACGATGTCCTCTTGTGACAAACAGTTCTAAGGACAGCATCATTTTATTCAGCTACAATATGGAAAGACAGATTAATAAGTTGTGACAATTATTTTTTGCTGAAGCTTTAAATAAGAGAAGTTACTTTTGGCACCTGGTAAAACATTTTAAACTACAAATATTAGAGGATGAATTCCCTTTTCAACTAAGATTAACCTGTTTCTTAAAAATGATATGCATCTCTACAACCATCCTACAGGTTAACAGTAGGAGCATCCCTGTCTTCATATGAGTAATTTGAAATGGCAAACAGCAAACTCCAAGATGCTTCCTAACAATGAATATTGACAAAGCAAGACCATTCATAAATAAAAGAAATAATAGTGAAAATTCACGTTTCTTCACTAAGATTTCTTGTTACTCTTTCTTCATTTATTTTTACTATTGAAACAATCTTATGTTACTTATAAGCTGCATTTCAACATCAAGCAATATGAATCATCCCAATAAATTCAAAGTAGTTTTAATTATTATTTGACTCAGAAACCTCTTGACATAAGGCATAAACTTACAGGTCTTGAGTACTTTAATGATACACCAAAATCAAAAATTAGGCTTTTGTTCAACTTCTTATAGTTAATAATTATTATATTTATATCCAGAACTAAATCTTATTGGTATCAAGTTGTTTTATTAGATATAACAAAAATAGCTAAAATAAACAGTTGGTCAACAATGCATTCCCTTGTTAATCATCAAACTATTATCAGGTCTGTCATCTTTTTTTAGTTCTACAGTGGCTTACTAAAGTGCCTTTCACTAGAAGCTCTATCACAAGGCCGAACCAAATAAAAGAATCAGGCAAGATAAGATGAATGCAGAAATTAAATCCCATTTTAAGACAGATTTTCTTTGTAATGTCCAAGGATCTTTAAAGAAGGGTTTGGGATTTTGAGTCTTAGAAATATGACTGGTTTGTCTTTAATATGCATGCCAGTACACTTTCTTTGCTGAGGCATGCCGATACACTTTCTTTGCTCAGGCATGCCATTCATTTTACTTACACCTGTGAAAGTGATGGTTAACCTCACCTTCAACTTTGTTTTAGTACTTAAGCCTAAACACTTTATATGAGTGTGACAGAAGGACAGCAAACAAGGAATAATGAACAAAAGTCATTATTACAGATTTGAAGTATTATCCAAGCAAATGCAGTCTCAGTTAGAAAATCAAACACAACAATTAAATATAATTGCTAACCATAATAAAATATGTGAAAATAAGTACAAGCAAAATACATTTTTAAGTGTGTGTGTGTGTGAGTGTGTGTGTGTGTGTGTGTGTGTGTGTGTGTGTGTGTGTGTGTATAACTGTTCATTAAAGTAAGGTTTTGGAGTAGTCGTCTTGTCGTTTTAAAGTTTCGTAAAGTGTAATTTTGGTAATGCAAGGTAGACCCATAGATATATATATATATATATATATATATTTATATATATATATATATATATATATATATTTATATCTATATATATATGGGTCTACCTTGCATTACCGAAATTACACTTTACCAGACTTTAAAATGATGAGATGACGATGCCAAAAACCTACTTTAATGAATGGTTACATCATTGAAATTTTAATCTGGGGAAGGAGGTAGATGGCCAACATGGTGAAATTTGCCCTTTTTCCCCACTATAGTGCGATCTCAGAGTTTGTATATTTAGTTTGAGAGAGAGAGAGAGTGTGTGTGTGTGTGTGTGTGTGTGTGTGTGTGTGTGTGTGTGTGTGTGTGTGTGTGTGTGTGTGTGTGTATGTGTGTGCCCCCCAAATGGGGGTGTCTGGGGGGGCACAGTCCTCGCTTGGGTGGGTTTGATATGCTTTGGTGTGTTTGTTTTGAAATATTGACCAACAGCCTCCTTTCCCAGATTAAAATTCCGGTGATGTAACCATTCATTAAAGTAGGTTTTCGGAGTCGTCGTCTTGTTTTAAAGTCTGGTAAAGTGTAATTTCAGTAATGTAAAGTAGACCCATATATATATATATATATATATATATATATATATATATATATATATATATATATATATAAATGTATATATGCACAAGGACATCTTAACTCTCTGCAAAAGGTTATCTTATAAGAATGAGGCCACAAGTCCAGTATAAAATAATTATGTATAACCCAGCATTATTTGGCAACAGTTCATCCAAGCTGCTGAACAGACCCCAAATTCTTGGAAAATTATTGTAATAAAACCTAAACATCAGCAAGTAGCATTGTTCACAACCTCAAGTCAAGGAGGGTGAACTCAAATATGGCCAAAAAACTTGCATAAAAAGTCTGAAATGTATGGCAGTGCATCAGAGGGCCACAAGTCCCTGGAATAATTGTGGTTATTAAAAATAAATCCAGCAATCTTGTTGTTTGCTCTGTAAAGAAACAGTGATCAAATGCAAACTGACCATAGTGAACTTTAAGTGTTTTGGGCAGCACAGCACACACTGTCAAAAAAATCCACTGGAAAAATAGCAAAATGAGCAACATTTCTACTCTTGATGCTTTATTGTTCTTTCAAGCAAAGCTCACATCACTTCTTAGTATGTGAGTGGACTTCCTGCTCTGGAGTTCACAGAAAAATAGGATTTAATGGTGCAAGATGTAAATTTATGAAATTCCATGGTAATTACCTAGTTTGCACTCACTCACCGCTCCTAACACAAGGGTGACTCAGTTTGTCCAGAGAGTCCTTTGGATATACTGAGTAAAAGTATAGGTTCTCTCCAATCAGTTTGGGAGGGAAAAGGCCACGCATAAGTAAGCAGTCATACTGACTATGACTTGATACAATGTAGCTACAAATACAGGGTGAAGGAATAGAAAATGCCAAGAAGTACATAGGTAGTACAGATGATACAGGTGGCACACTTCTACAGCAACCCCAGAGCACAGCAGTACAGCAGACCAACAATGAAAAATGACCGTGATTAGGAGCAAAATACTCAAAGTGCATGAACTGAAACAATATAATTGAGAAATAAGTCCCAGGTAACCACCAGCCACCATCCTTGACAGACTCACACAACAAGTTAGCATCATCTTGTTTCTTGTGTTGATGGTGAGTGATGTGTATATCCAGGGGGGTGCTAGGTATGATAAACACTACACCAAGTGGGGCTTCTGTCAGGTGTTACTGCTAAATCTTCTATCTTGGTTCATAATGATTTCACTATGGGGCACTGTGGCAAGCTGTTCACCTTGAGACTTTTTTTTTCTAAACTGCAAATCAATGTGACCTGGCAAAAATGGCTGAAGTATAGCTGAGTAAATATGCTTTCTATTTTCTTTGTTGGAGTTTGTCTGTACTAAAGATTTTCTATCACTTTCTTTTAAATGTCTTATTGGTATGTGATGATTCTGCACATGCTCAAGAGGAATGCAAGTACAGTGGCTAACAGGTTCATAGAATCGACAGTTTTTCCAGGTATGCAGCTCTCTCATACTCACAGAAACTGTTAGCTAACTGGCTACACTAATTTGTTCAAATATTTTGTATATACCCTTGTCCTTGTGGCTTGGGTAAGGGCTGGCAAAGGTTAAATTACGTTATTTGGTTATTGGCATTCAGGGGGTTGGGGGGGCATTGCGGTGTTGCATGTTCATTTGGTCATTCATTTGCTGTCATTTAGATGGATGTTTAGAAAATGGGTATACAAAAGCAAACTGCTGGTCTGAATGATGGAAGGGAAGGAATATTTTATACTAAAGGCTGAAGTGGTCGTACTCAGTGAGGTTTTATGTAAAAGATTACACTTTTATTACGTTTACTGAATGACTGTCTAGAAAAGAGAAACATTCTTATTCAACATATATGTTGAAAGTGCCCACATCTTTACATTTAATTATTCCCAATCAGACTTGTACTGTATGTTCAGTCCAGTCTTAAACAGCAAGCCTGCCATGAAACTTATATTCTCTTTAAGGGAAGATAAGTTTAAATCTGTTAAGGAATGCCATTTCTTGTTCTGGTCAGGTCTTCATGGATAGCTCTTTCTGCATTTTCATGTATTTATCTTTCCCAATACATATCTAAACCTCTTAAAGAGTCTTTTCTGCTACTGAAAATTGCAGTATAACCCAGACTGATTCAATTTCTTCTTCCAGGAGATCCTTTTTCTGTCAGTTGGAATGATCATGTGTATCTGCTACGTGTATCTGACCTCCTGACTTATAATTCATCCCCACATCATATTTTTGTAAGCAGATCAGCTCTCTGACACAGAGGGATAAAGCACTGACCAAAACCCAGATGATCCTAGTTCAAAATGTGGTGATCTATCTATATTTATCTATATATCTATCTATATCTATATATCTATATATCTATATCTATATATATATATATATATATATATATATATATATATATATATATATACATACACACACACACACACACACACACACACACACACACACTCATATATCTAGACACATATATATATATATATATATATATATATATATATAGATAGATAGATAGATAAATTATTTATATATATATATATATATATATATATATATATATATATATATATATATATATATATCAGTGGCTATCACCAATTCATTGAAATGCTGACATCAATAATGTTAGCACATTAACATTAAAAAATAAATGCATTCATGCTTCTGTGTATGCTTTGCCATTATTGCTCAGACCATGAACAATTTTGAAATATGTTTTTGCATGGTGATGCAATCCCCCTACACCCTTAATGTTGGGGGGGCTTTGCCCCCCACCCCTTGCTAATAATTTATTCCAAATCTGGGATTGCACAGTCCCCAGGAAAGGACGTTTTCCTCAACCTCATGGACCAAAATTTATCTTCACAACAGATGTTGAATGAAACTAAAATCGACAGACACTGAACCTGTATATAATTATATGTATAATGAGTTAGCCATCCTGCAAAAAGGTTTGTCACAAACAAACAAACAAACAAACAAACAAACAAACAAACAAATAAACACATAAATACATAAATAAATAAATAAAATAACTGGTGCCAAAATCATGAATTGAAACTAAATGCCAAAAAATTAATTGCTGTATCCCTTGGGAAGTCATCTGCCCCAGGGAACTACCACATTGACAATACACCCCTAAAGAGTTGATCCATTTGTTCTGGATTTAGGAACTTATAGGAACAGTAACCTAATATTTGACCAACATGTGTCTGTTGTTCTAAGAAAGTCCTATATTGAACAGCTTATAAACAAATTGATTTTGTCTAGATCTAGGGATGTCATTGTCCCCCTTTACTAGGGCAGTCTTTGAATATAATGCCTCTTTTGGCATGTATCTGTCCAGACACATGCAACAACTATAATGCCCACAGAGAATTCTTACTAGAAAGGATTCAAGGCCTAAACAACATGTCCTTCATGGACCAACTCAAAGCCCTGTCAATATACTCATTATCCTACAGACTGCTAAGAAGTGACCTGTGTTTGGCATACAAGGCATCCTCTGACCCATTACCGATGGATTTACTGCACATCAGCAAGTCAAATGGCATCATAAATACTTGGTCTAGGGATCTAAACCTCTTCTGCAACATCAGCAGAATGGTTTTGGAAAGACAGATATATCTCACAGTGGATACCACCACTGTGGAACAGACTCCCCATCCTTATAAAACAAAATTTGTCCCTGTCCATATCCAAGTGTAAATTAGATCTATAGTTTGGAATCAGAAAATGTACCCCAGGACTGCCCCCTGTACTACTAATGGAAAGAGGCAGTTCCAAATTTGTTTTATCCAGTGTATGGGTCCCCTCAAATTATCTGTGGTACAATCCCAGTTGTTCTCTTTATAGGTAATATATTATTTTGAACCATGGGATGGATAAAGCCAGTCTATCACCAAATGGGATAGGTTATTTCAGCTATAAAAGCAGAACTGGCTAGGCCTAAAATTGCCTGCAAGAGTAACTAGCCTAGTACTTACCTATGAACCTATGATAGGGTGAGGTCTATGCTAATGAAGCCCCTTATGCACATGTATCAACAGAGCAGCTCAGAAAATGGGTAAGTATACAAGGTTATTTTTCTGCATGCATTTATACATTCCAATGCTAGGAATCTCAGCAGAGTGAAGCAGTGTTGACATTGCAGAAGCAGGTAAGGGGTGCTGCATGTGTGCATTAGAGAATATAAGTGTCTGTCCATGTATTCATATATTTGTGAGTATAGGGATTGTGTGTGTGTGTGTGTGTGTGTGTGTGTGTGTGTGTGTGTGTGTGTGTGTGTGTGTGTGTGTGTGTGTGTGTGTGTGTGTGTGTGTGTGCGTGTGTTCGTGTTTGCGTGTGTGCGTGTGTGCGTGTGTGTGTGTGTGTGTGTGTGTGTGCATGTGTGTATGCATGTGCTTGCATGTGTGTGGCTGATTGACAACTGCCTGATGTGACAGTGGCCGCTATTAATGATGGGGATCATAGATGCAGAAAGTGGAGGTTTTAAATGTGTTTATATTTGTTTGTATTTGTACATGAGTTTGTATGTCTGTGTGAGGGTGTGTGTGTGTGCATCTGTGTGCGTGTGCATGTGTGCGTGTGTGTGTGTCTGTGGTCGCATTCTCACAGGCACACACAGACACTCTACACACACACACGCACACACACACACACACACACACACACACACACACACACACACACACACACACACTCACTATGGGCATACTCACACACAAACACACAGGCACACATGCATACAAACACACATGATTCACCTTAAAGAGTTTAGAATTTGCTAACATCTTCACTGATTTTTCTTCAAAATACTCTAGTTACTGGTTGCATTTATTTGGTGAATTTTAAGTATGAAAACAAGGACAAATGTCTAACGTCATGTTATGTATCACTTCGTGGTTAGGGAGGCAAGAGAATATTTGAAATGAAAGAAAACAATACTCTTATAGAGAAATGCATGTGATTTTTCAATTGGTATAATTTCAGTTCAATAAAGATATATTCTGGATATGTCACCTATACTATGGGCATGTCACACATTCCTAACCTGAACAGACAAAGAAACTAAATACAGTACAAGACTGCATACTGCTTTGTTTTGCTGATGTGCATTTGGTGCCTATATAGCAGCTAACATTTTAATCGGTCTTTGTAAAGGTTATCTGAAAATATCAGCAAATTATGCTTACATCCTCAGTGACACAATTCCACTAAGGTCAGTATTCCGCCAGTGGGGACTTATAAGGAGATGAAAAACCATTGCTAGCTGGGTCATTTCAGAAATGTTTTGGGTTATGGCATCTTTTGCAGTGCAGAAACAGTTCTATGTTAACTTGCATTCATTATGCAAGCACACATATCTATCTTTAGCCAGAGAATTCCTGTGGCAACCCTTATGCATGTGAATAAGGGGCTGCTCCAAGGTCACCCCTGGAAAGGGACTGTGCGTTCACTGAGCTTATCCAGTTAACAAATGTTAATTATTTTGCTACTGACAAAGATAGTGAAAGCATTGCTTTATGGAAACAATGAGCATCTGTACTCATGATTTTTATCAGCACTAATAAGGAAGAAGAGGTGTGTCTTGCAGTGAGAAAGCACAAACAAAATCTACACCCATTTTCTTACTAAGAAACAATCGATTTCCAGATAATTAAAGCAGGTGTCCTGATTTAATCTTTCAGTTTCTCCATGTGTAGAAATATCCAGACTCTTGCTATTTTTTTAGCTTCTTCTCAGCTATCTGTTTCACTGCAAACATCAGGCCAGTTGTGCTTCAGCCTGATCTGAATCTGAACTGCTCATCTCCCATCTTGCTTTCTACTACTCTGAGTAAGAGTTTATCAGTCACCCTATCCAGAACCTTCATGTAGTATAACAGGAGTTTGATACCTCTATACTGCTCACAGTTGTGGATGTCCCCTTTATTCTTGAACACTAGCACTAGTATGCATATTCTCCAGTCATATGAGATAGGCCTTTCTCTCCATACTGCTATGAGTACCCTCAGGAGCAATTTCTCCCCTATCTCACTGAACATCTTGATAATATCTACTGTGACCTCATCCGATCATGCTGCTTTCCCTGACTTCATCTTCTTTAGTGCTGTCCTTCCATCATCTAGTGTGGTGTCCTCTTCTTTCATCACAAGCTGTGTCTAGGGCAGTACAGTTTGTGTTGTATTAGCTTCATTCAGAAACTGCTGGAAGTACTCCTTCCCTCTGCTATTGATGTCCTGTGACTGTTAAACAGGTTGTTGGTCACATCCCTTAAGAAAGCTGTCTGTAAACTATCTTCATTATCTTTCTGGCTTAGCCTTTCAACCTGATAGAGTTTCTTTGTGACATCTACTGAGTCACTTTCCAGGAGCCGGTAGAGTGCCTCTGATGTCTTGTTCTTTACTATTGTAAATACTCTCTTAGCTTCTTTGTTAGCCAATCAATATTCCTTGTTAGCTTGATCTGTCTTTTCTGTCTTCCACTTTTTCTTGCACTCCTTTCTTTTGCTGTCTTCCTGGATGTCTGCATTCCACCACTAGCTTTCCTTACGCATTTTATTTCCATACCTGTCTCAAACACATATTTATTCAATTGTCCTCACACATGCCATTCTTCTTCACCTCCACCCATTTTCTGTTCTTCCTGTGGTGCTAGATCCCAGAGTATTTCCTGGAACTATTGTACATCCCTTCCAGTTAATTTCAATGCTTTCAGCCTAGTCAGTGTTGACCTTATAGCTTCTTCTGAACACTGTTTGCTGCTGATTGTGTCAATCAGTGGTTTATGCTGTGGGCTGACTGTTTCACTAGATATGACTTTTCAGTCAGTGATTCTACCCCAATACCCTATCCTTACTAGAAGGAACCTCCCTGGGTTGCATGCTAGCTACTCTTGTATGTGATCTTCTGACTGTCTGTCTTGTTAACCATTACGCCAACTACCTCAGTGTCTGCACAGAGCTAGTTAGCATAATGGTTAAGATCTTCACCTCCCTTTGCACAAGTTAATAGATTCAATATTTGCCTCTGGCCAATGCCTGTTTAGAGTTTGCACATTCTTCTTGTGTATCTGTGGTGTTCCACCCACCCCCAAAAAAACATGCTGAGTGTTTCCATGCCAAACTTAAAAAAATAAATGGAGTTGTGGGCAGCAGCACAGACTTTACATGGTGCCCTGTAGGGGAGAAGAGTTGTATAAACTAACTACTTTGGACATCTGCTGTGGTGTACAGTATCCTCAAGACAGGAGAATATAGATCACAGACTGTGCACAATGACAGGGCTAACCATTCAATGGAGTAAAATATGGCTCTAGGTGATTTAGTCATGTTGACTAATGTCACCAAATAGGCATGGGTAATTGCCAGTGATAAGTGGGTTGAGGACCACGGCCTATTCTGACCTATGCCAGTGACCCAAGCTAATGGTGGGAGGGATGTATGTACCATTATTCCATAAAGCTCAGCAGCCCTGGGTCAATAAGCTGCTGACCGGCTGGTGTGCAGTTGCCCAGCTTGGATTAGGGAAAACATGAACTAAAAATTGCTACACTCAATGTAGGTTCACTGACAAGATGTGGATGACATGATGGTAAGGAGGAGGAGGCTGGACATCCTATGTATCCAGGAAACATGATGGAAGGGTTGTGCAGCAAAGCCACTTGCCTTGAGATCCAGTGTCTACTACTCAGGAGGTGGACAGGAATTGTGGTTAGGGAGAGGCTTCAGAAGACAGTGAAGGATGTCATCAGAATTAGTGACAGACTCATGGCAATCAGACTAAAGTGTAATGATATAGCAGTATTCATAATCCCAGTCTATGTCCCACAGCAGGGATGTGATAGTGAGGAAATGAGTGCATTCAGGCAGCAGTTTCAGGGCCTACTAGATAAAGCAGTACAATGGGTGACTTGAATGCACATATCGGAATAAACAGAACAGGATATAAGGACTGCCTTGCTCCACCTGGGTCAGGCAAGAGGAAGGGCATTCTAGACTTCTGTCTGGCAAATGGCTTGACAGCAGCCTTTACGTGGTTCAGAAAGAGAGACAGTCACAAGGTCATATACAGCAGAGCCAACATGCAACTCAGGTAGACTCCCTCATACTAAGAAAAGGGCACTGAGGTAGAATCAGTAATTACAAAGTCATCCCCAGTAAAACAGTCAGCCCACAGCATAAATCACTTATTGCCACAATGTAGTTATTTATTTATTTATTTATTTATACAGTATAATCCAATACAATATAAATGACATTAGAAATACTATACACAAATAAGTTGAAAGAACATAAACTATGTTACAAGATATTACAATATATACTACACATTTAGACAATTATATAAGAGTTAAAACATTATAGACAATAACAGTCACTCTCACCATATACATAGCCTATGAGTAGATAGTGTCTAAAAATAGTATGTAGGTAGTGCAGTGCATGACATTGACTGTTACAGTTGTTGTTGTTGTGTCTTTCGGCTTTTCCCGGTTAGGGGTCACCACAGCGGAACTCCGGTCTGCTAATGATTGTTAGTTGATTTTTACATGCCGAGTTACCAGCCCTGACGCACAACCTTCAACGAAGGTACTCCCATTCATGCATGTCTCCACGCAGAAGACGCTCTAGCTGAGAATCGAACAGTGTCTTACTGTGAAGCAACAACACTACCACAACACCACCATCGCGGGTCCGACATTGACTGTTACAGTACATGAAAAAAATAGAATGTTGGTTTCAATTAGGAAAATAATAGCCAGAAAGTTAGTGATGCGGAAAGATACTGTGAGAGTTAAGACTAGAGGCTTTACAGACCGAGCAGTAGCTTAAGGGTATGATATAGAAATAGAGAAGGAGTTAGGAGAGCCTTAGGATCTTGCAGACTATGAGGGAATGAAATGTGACTGAAGAGGAGGATGAGGTTAGTGTGGAAGAAGAGGAAGAGCTGAACATTAGGCAGGCTATATGCAGGATCAAAGCCATGTATTTTTGATATGATTTTTTAAAGAGGCTTTGAAATGGGTTAGGCCAGGCATACACCTGCTAGTTAGAAGTAGTGAATTCCATAGTATAGCGACAGAGTATGACTACAGAGAGTGACCAGGTTTTCTTGTAAGTTTTGAGCTAGCTAAGAGACTTTTGTCTTCTGATCAAAGGGATTGATTTGTTATGTAAGGTGTGACTAGATTGGCTAGTGCAGGGCAGGCAGTAGGCTAGAAAATAAGGTTGTGCAAGGTGGATAGCTGAATAAAGGCAAGTTAGTTGGGGAGTTCAAGCCAGTTTAGTTCTAGTAACGGTTTACAGTGGTGTGTGTGATATTTAGAGTTTGTGGCAAATTTTGCAACTTTGTTGCAGCACTGTTCCATCTTGCTTAGGGTAGAAGTTTGTAAGTTAGTTCCAAGTAGTGGGTGGTGAGAGATGGCTCTAAAGTCAACAGTGACCAGACTGAAGACCTGGAAGGTGACTGGAGAGAAAGCACAACAGTTCTAGGAATTACTCAGGGCTCTAGCACAGGATATAGGTGGAGATGAAGAAGAATGGCAGCACCTCAAAATAGCATGTGTGAGGACTATAGAGCAGATATGTGGCTGACTGCGTATGGAAATAAGGTACATAAGGAAAGCTAGTGGGGGAATGTAGAAGTTCATAAAGTCATCAAAAGAAAGAGGAGGTGCAGGAAAAATGGGAGATAGAAAAGATGGACCAGACTAGGAAGAAATATTAGTTGGATAACAAAAAAGCTAAGAAAGGAGTTGCAGTAACAAAAAACAAGACATACGAGGCACCCTACCACCTTCTATAAAGTAAGTCAGTAGATAATGCAAAGAAACTATATCAGGTTACAAGCCAAAGACAGAAAGATAAAGAAGATAGTCAGACACCCTTCATAAGGGATGCCAGCAACAGCTTGCTTACCAGTCCACAGGACATCAAAGGCAGATGGAAGGAGTATTTCCAGCAGTTTCTGAATGAAGAAAACCTCACAGAAGCTGCACTGCTATAAACACAGTCTATGTAAAGAGAAGAGGAGGAGCCCACATTAGAAGAAATAAGAACAGCACTAAAGAAAATGCAGTCAGGGAAAGCAGCAGGCTCAGATGAGGTCAGAGCAGATATGATAAAGATGCTGGGTGAGATCTATCTGTGACGGATGGTGGAAGAGAAGTGAAGTCAGAATGAGGATGTCAAAGCTAGAATCAGAGGGCCTGCAGCCAATTGGCACAGAGTGTCAGGTGTAGTATATAAGAGAAGAATGCCAAGGAAGCTGAAAAGTAAGGAGTACAAAGTAGTAGTGCGACCAGTACTACTGTATCGTACAGAAACCTGGGCAGTAAAGGCAGAGCAGTTGAGGAAGCTAGAGGTCATGGAGATGAAGTATCTGAGGCAGGTGGAAGAATGCACACTGTGGGACAGATGAAGAAATGAGGACATCAGAGCAGAAGCTAAAGTAGCTCCAATTGCAGAAAAGGTCAAAGCGAACAGATCACAGTAGTTTGGCCACATGTGCAGAAAAACAGAAGACAATCTGGTGAAGACAGTTTTGGACAGACAAGAAGAATCAAGAAGAAACAAGGGGGTCCAGCAAAGAGGTGGATGGATTGTGTGAGAGAAGACATGTGACAGTCAGACATGAGTGTCAAAGAAGGCAAGAGAGTGGCACTGAATCCACAGAGAGATGGCAACAGTTGACATGACACCCCAACCCATGTAGAAAATGGGAAAAAGGGAGTTGATGATGATGATGATGACGACTATGATGTGAATGTAAAGTATGGAACCATGTGTTGGTCACAATCAAGCCATTTGTCAACTAGAAGTCTAGAATGGCATCTCCTTCCTTATTCTACTTGCCACATCCATGCAGACGCAGGAAGCCCTCATATCCTGTTCTGTTTGTCCCAATATGTGCTATTATCTCCCCCATTATCAGCACCAACTCATGTTTTCCTGCTTTACATAATAGGTCTTGCAACTGTTGCTTGAATGCATTTTTTTCTTTGCCCTATTCTTATAGTGAGTCTGATTGCCAAGAGTCTGTCACTAATTTTATCCTCCCCTTGAGTGGTAGAGTCTGAATTCCAAGCCAAGTGCCTTTTTTGCTCTGCCATTGTGTCTTGTCTTCTGAATATAGATGATGCTCAACCTCCTCTTTGCCATCATACCATCCACTTCCAAGCTGCATCCTATCAGTGGACCTACACTTAGTGAAGCAATCCTTAGTTTACGTTTGGCAGATTGATTAATTTTAAACACATCTTCTACTCAACAGAACTATTTCAAATAACCCAAATGGAGCAGCTGGACACTGAATGGCCAATAACTTATTGCCTGAGGACTGCAGGGGTTTATGGTGGGCATACACTGGCCAATAGGGACCCATAGACCTCTCCCAGCATTAGCATGAGTCCCTGGCATAGCTTAGTGTAGGCCAGGTTTTTAACCCACATATTATCAGGAAATACACATGCCCATTTTTGATTACATCACTTATTGTGACCAAATAATCAGGAGTCAATTTTTTATACTGTAAAGTTCCTAGCCCTGACATGGTGTGCAGTCTGTGATCTGTGTTCTCCTATATACAGATAACTGTGTACCACATTTCATGATAAAGTGGTTGGCTATCTAAGTCTTGCCCTTAGTAAGCACCATATTGGGTCTGTGCTGCTGCCCACAGCTCAATATGTGTGTGCATATATTATGTACATATACAGTATATATATATATATATATATATATATATATATATATATATATATATATATATATATATATATGTATATATATGTTTACTACCATTTTACTGGACTGCACAACAGTGAATCATGGTTATGTCAAGGCAAAACCCGAAACTAAAAACAATGAACAACAATAAAATCGAAGTGTGGTGACTGTAAATGTCGACTTCGACATTTTTGAACAGTCACCACACTTCCGGGGACAACATTACTGTGTGTTGCACAGTAAATAACATGATTGTGGGGGGGGCAAGCCCCCCCTGCACCCCCACACCCCCTGCTACTTAAATATACTAACTCCAGGATTGCACTATAGTGAGGGAAAGGGTACATTTCCTGATCTCCACTATAGTGCGAGCTGCATTGAAATGTCAGAACTGACAACAGCAAATGCTGTATTGCATTTGCTGTTGTCAATTCTGACATTTTCTTCTTTGAGTTAATCTCACGAACTGCGATCAACAAAATGATAGTATATATATATATATATATATATATATATATATATATACATACAGTGGATATATATATATATATATATATATATATATGTGTTTGTCAATTTCACTTACTTGCACTAACAATGATAGTAGTATATATATATATATATATATATATATATATATATATATATATATATATATATATATATATATATATATATATATATATATATATACCTGGATATAAGTTAACCTGTTAAAATGCCAGGTTTTTGTGATATAAAAAAACGAGACCACAATAAATCCTTTCAAAACTTTTCCCACCTTTAATGTGACCTATGACCTGTACAATTCAATTGAAAAACAAACAAATCTGTTGGGGGGAAAACATAAAAAATAAAAAATGTACAATATGCAGGTTGCATAAGTGTACGCACCCTAATACTTTGTTAAAGCACCTTTTGATTTAATTACAGCATTCAGTCTTCTTGGGTAGGAGTCTATCAGCATGGCACATTTTGACTTGGCAATATTTGCCCACTCTTCCTTGCAAAAGCCCTCCAAATCTGTCAGATTGCGAGGGCATCTTTTGTGCGCAGCCCTCTTCAGGTCACATCACAGATTTTCTATTGGAGTTAGGTCTGGGCTCTGGCTGGACCATTCCAAAACTTTAATTTTCTTCTGGAGAAGCCATGCTTTTGTTGATTTGGATGCATGCTTGGGGTCATTGTTGTGTTGAAAGGTGACATTCTTCTTTATCTTCAGCTTTCTAGCAGACGCCTGAAGGTTTTGGGCCAAAAGTGACTGGTATTTGGAACTATTCATAATTCCCTCCACCTTAACTAAAGCTCCAGTTCCAGCTGAAGAAATGCAACCACAAGGCATGATACTGCCACCACCATGGTTCCCTGTGGGGATGGTGTTCTTTTGGTGATGCAAAATGTTGTTTTGTGCCAAATGTACCTTTTGGAATTGTGGACAGAAAGTTCATCCCTGGTCTCATCGGACCATAACATATTTTCCCACATGCTTTTGGGAGACTTGATGTATTGTTTTGTAAATTTTCACTGGGTCTGGATGTTTTTCTGTATAAGAAAAGGCTTCTGTCTTGCAAGTTTACCCCATAGTCCAGACATATGGAGAATATGGGAGATTGTTGTCACATGTAGCACACAACCAGTACTTTTTCCAGAAATTCCTGCAGCTCCTTCAATGTTGCTGTAGGTCTCTTGGCAGTATCCCTGAATAGTTTACATCTTGTCTTTTCATCAAATTGGAGGGAAGTCCAGTTCTTTGCAATGTCACTGTTGTCCCATATTTTTCTTCATTTTTTGATGACTGCCTTCACTGTGGTCCATGGCATATCCAATGCTGTGGAAATGTTTTGGACCCTTCCCCCGACTGATACCTTTCAACAATGAAAGATCCCTTTGATGCTTTGTAAGCTCTCTGTGAATCATGGCTTTTGCTGTAGCAGGCAACTGAGTAAATGTCAGGAAAATCCTACTAGGACAGCTAAACTTTATTTGGTGTTAATCAGAATCTCTTTAACTGATGGCAAGTGTGTACCCAAGAAGACTGAATTCTGTAATTAAATCAAAAGGTGCTTCAACAAAGCATTAGTTTAAGGGTGTGCACACACTACAAAGTATTAGTTTAAGAGTGTGCACACTTATGCAACCAGCATATTGTACGTTTTTTATTTTTTATATTTTTTCCCATAACAGATTTGTTTGTTTTTCAATTGAATTATATAGGTTATAGGTCACATTAAAGGGGAAAACGTTTTGAAATGATTTAATATGGTCTCATTTTTATCACAAAAATCTGGCATTTTAAAAGGGGTGTATAAACTTTTTATATCCACTTTGTGTGTGTCTGTGTGTCTGTGTGTGTGTGTGTGTGTGAGTGTGTGTGTGTGTATACATATATATATATATATATATATATATATATATATATATATATTTATATATATATGGGACTACTTCCTTTCATTGAAAACTAATTTCACTGAAACTCATTTCATTGAAAACTCAGTGAAATGACTTTTCAGCTAAATGAGTTTCAGTGAAATGAGTTTTCAATGAAATGAAGTAGACCCAAATATATATTACTCACTCCAATATATATTATCACTCGCCCACAAACTAGTAAACCATCCACTAAATGTCCCATCCCTCCAGAATCTACTCCAACCCTATCGCACCAACAGACCACTAAGATCCAGCAACAAAAAACACTTGCAGATCACTAAAGCCAATAACTCTGCTGGTGAAGCACTATTCTCTTGCACCATAGCCAAATTATGGAACTCCATCCCACCAACAGTTACCTCCATACCATCATGCACCCACTTCAAAACTTTACTAAAAGCGCAATTAAAAACATGCTGACTATGCCCTTGCAACTCCCACTCTTAATATCACCCACCCCATCCAACCAGTCCCTTTCTTTCCACTCCAATAACTACCTTGATTATAGCAAGCTCAGATGCTCATAAGCCTAGTACTTATTATACAGCAGGAACTTCTTATTGTAACATTTGTTAATGTCTGTTATGTACTTCACAGATAAAGATTCTAGTTGTCTGCTGATGTACTATGTTCTTCATCTGTAAATATGTTGTAAGTAATTGCTATGTTAAATTGTTAATCGCTATGTAATCCAATGTAACTACTGTCTGTTTATTTTAACTGTGGAGCTTTTCTCCCCGGGCCTCCGCTGAAAATGGACCTACATCCAGTTGGACACTCCCGGTCAACAAATGTAAATAAATAAATAAATAAATAAATATTTTGTGTGTGTGTGTGTGTGTGTGTGTGTGTGTGTGTGTGTGTGTGTGTGTTTGTGTGTATGCACAGAGACACACACACACACACACACACACACACACACACACACACACACACATGCATGATAATGTGGTAAAAACATAAAGCATTGTCATAATGCTTTGATCCACACAATTCTCTAATAATAATAAGAAGAAGAAGAAAAAGAAGAAGAAGAAATTGCCACCAAAATAAATACTAGGAATATTGCTATTTTTGATTTTTAAATAAAGGAAAAAAAACAGCAAAAGAAAACACAATCATGGGGAATCAACATAATCTATTAAGGTTTTCATGAGCAGACAAGTAGAGCTTTCGGATACCCAATAGTGGATGAGTGCTAGAAGTGAAATTGTACTAATTCATAAACTTTTTATCTAAATTTTATTAGTTTAGTTATTTTAGTAAGCATTAGTAGTATGGAGTATTAGTCCTCCATCTTCAGTGCTCCATCAAGAAAATTCAAGTAGTTAAAACATCCATGCTTCAGCTACATGGCCTCAATGGCCTGCATCCTATATTTCATAGCCTTTTCCTGGCAATGGTTATTGGCTCAATTAAGTTACTCGATAATTCATAATTGCCAAGAAAAAAATATTTGTTTAAGTGCCATTGCTGGGTTCCAAGTTAAATGGATATACAGTAGAGTATTAACTGTTACTTATAATCACTGAAAATTTTTGTCAAAGAAGTTTTTTGGTTTAATGTTGCTTGCAGATTTTTTTTTATTGTTTAATGCCTTGCATTTCCTGGTCATAGGGCATACAATTAGAGATTTTTAATATTTTAGATTATTCAGTATTACACAAATTTAATACATGTGCATAAGGAGTGTTTCAGAAGCTACAGAATGCACATTCGCATTCATGGTAAAAGTACCTATTTAATATATATAATGGAAGTCCAATGCAGGAAAGTGACACAGAGTTTTTATCTTTATAAACATGTTAACAGCACTGTGGGCTAGTTTGTTCCATTGTCATGAAAAACAAAGATGTATCTAGATCACAGAAAAAATGTAGGGAATGTATTTTGAACGAAGGTCATGTGTCAGATAAAGTTAGTGTAATAACAAAAGAATGGGGAAAAAAATCTTAATTATACCAGCATACAGTTTCACAGAGGAAGAGGGATCCTTAATAACGCTGACTGAGGATACCTTGACAAAAATGGATGATGATAAAACAAAGGAAGCAAAAGTGATGAAAAATTATAGACAAGGAGATAAGGGATTTCCTGGGTTCCAGAATAAGTTAAGCCAAAGTAATAGACAACTTAGGCATGAGATTTAAAATAGACCATGATTATTGTATATATCTATTGATCATTTACAAAATGGGCATTCTACTCATATTTTAAATTAAAATTTAAGCTGGCTCATAGATGATCAAATAATTATAAACTCTAGTAGTATTAACAAATACATTTCCTCACTGGACAATGTTTCATTATATATATAAAATTATAAAAAAAATAATGTCAAACATGAAATTATAGGAAGGACTAAATGTGTCTGATGACAAATAAAATATATAGTAATAAGATTTATAATCATAGAATCTTTTTATTTAAACTAATAAGGTTACTAAGAAATAAAGTAGCCAATGTGTTAGTAATGGAACAAGTGGCTGAAGGACAAGGTATCATGGAAGGGTCAAATATAAAATATCTAGACTTCAAAAAGAATGATGGTTTTTCAACAGAAATTAGTTGATAAACATATGACTTTACAAAACAATAGTGAAATGAAAGGTAATGTTGATCTGAATAATAAAGACTGGAGAATAAAAGCAAAGAAAAATCTGCCTATCGTACAATTTTTGGCTAAAATTATTGAGATCAAGGCAAAAAAGAAATGGCTAGTGAAAAAAAAGCAAAATAGGAAATGTAACAAAAATGAAAAGCAGTGGACAAATACAAACAAGAACATCAGAAAAAGAAAAGTCTGAAAGTAGAAGTAAAATACATCAAAATGACAAGAAAGATAGAGAGAGACGTAGAGATGGATGAAATATAAAGTCAAACAAGATATAAAGTTATGGAAGCAAATTGAAATAATCAGAAATTTATCTGAGAACATGAGAGAAAATGAAAATTAAGGGATTTTATAGTCTTGTATGATAATCAAACCAACATAAGTTGTGTACAATCAAGCAATAAAAGAACCAGAGTTCTAAAAATGTAAGATCTCCCTCAAAGATAAAGAAACATTGGTAACAGAGAAAATCAAAAGTCAAATGTGTCAAACTGTAGGAATAATAATAAACATCAAGTATGTGTAAGTTAAAAGGGATTCTGAAATGAATTCCATGAAAGTCAAAAAGATGGAATTAGGCTTGGGTACATTATTGTAAGTTTGGATACTGTGAAAGTTGAGACAAATATTGAAAGATGAAAGGCCTCTGACATTAAATTTTCTATTGAAAATATTGATAAATATGCAATAAGATGCAAATATTCATTGAAATTATATGGATAAGACAACTGAAGATTTCCAGTGGAAGACACAAACTCAACCTGGAGAAATAATGAAACAAAAATGATTGAGGGAAGTGATAGTATGAGTAAGTATCTTCCTTATTTAGTATTCTGATTTTAAAGAATGAGAAACATGTAACACTAAAAAAATGCTTAAAATACTCCTTAAGGTTATTACTGTAGGGAAATAGACATGAAAGTTATGAAAGAAATAATCTAGGTAGTTAGAATAAGAGTTTTAGAACAAATCCATTTGTGGTGTTCTTATTCATTCTACACAAGATTAAATAACAAGTAAATGGCATTCTGCACATATACTGGATATGGGGTCTATATTAGAACATCAAAGTTTCAAGTCTTCAAACGTTCTAATATCGATACCTAGTAACCGAAAACTGATAAGACCGTAAATTTAGAACATCGAATTTTTTCCTAGGGAAAAAATTTGCTGTTCCAAAACACATACACACAACACAAACACAGCAAACACACAGCAATCCACACACATACACCTAAAATCTTACATCTAAACCTACACTAAACTGTACATACACTACTATCTACCCACTTACCTTAACCCAAACCCTAATCCTAAGGTCTTTCACTATTGCACACACACCTCACCCATGCCCTAACCCTAACTCGCCTATCCCACCCAAACCCTCACGTCCAAACATTCACACACTTACCTGACCCGTGCCCTAACCCTAACCCACCTATCCCACCCTAACCCTCACGCCCACACAATCGCACACTTACCTAAACCTGACCGTAACTTTCCACCGCAGAGCTGAAAATAGCAAAGCGACAGTAACGGACAACTGAATTCTTTCCCTAGGAAAGAATTTGGTTATCTAAAAATGTCCTATTTTCAACTTTCAGTTACTAGATGTCGATATTAGAACATTGGAAGATCTGACACTTCGATGTTCTAATATAGACCCGAATATGTTAGGATGAGGAGACATAGAAAAAGACAAAGGAATCCTGGTGGTAGAAAGGACTGCATGTAATACAAATAGAATACCAGTCTCTCAGAAGAATGTTTTCAAGTTTATGTCAATAAAAATTAAGGGACCATTAAGTAAGATGGGTTATAAAGATGTTTGAATGTTTTAGAAAATTATGAAATACTCACTTTCCAGAAGACTGGGTTGCACGCTATGCAACAAATCAAAATTCAAAACAATTAGTTATTTGGAATTCCTACTGTTAAAAAATGCAGTAGACTTAATTGAGGACTTATAATACTAATTAAATCTTATAATATTCTAGAGCCAGCAGTTATCAACCAATGGAAAATAGATTGCCTACTAGTGTGAAAATAGCAAGCAAATAGCTGTAAATGTATATAATACACCAAACACAAAAACATCAAAGTAGCAAAATCATTATGAAAAGACACATATTAAAAGACAGATGTCAGACAAAATAGAAAGAATGAAGTGATAATCTGTGGCATCTTAGTTCTTAGATTTATTTTCTATGGTATTTAAAAATATATTTGAAGAAGAAAGTAAACGCAGATGACAAGAGTTTCTTCAGACAAAACAATGAACAGACAGGGAGTCCAAATTCTACAACAAATATCTAATAATTACTAATAAAAATGGAAATGGCTAATTAGAAATTCAGCTGAATTATATTTGCATAATAAAGAGAGGTGTTTGAGTCATTGACTACTTTCTAACAACTTAAGAGTTATACAAAATATGTAGTATAATAATTGAAGTAAGATTAGAAAACAATCATCATTCTTTGGTAATACATATTCAAAACAGAGTCAAACATGAAGAAAGAAAAGAGGCAATGATGTTATTAAAAAAATTCAAACATTGACCAGAGTTATAAGAACACAAAATAAATGAATTGCAGGAACTTTGATAACATTTTGATGAGTGAGATGAAAAATAATAACCTAAGAATAGAAGTAAATTAAGAAATTACTTAGGAGACTGACAAATTTAACATAAAGGAAAAGAACCTGTCAAATTTTTCAACTTGGAATTTCTTAGTGGGACATATATAAAAAATAAAAAAATGTATTTATCAAAGAAAGCTTGTTGAAGTTTGTGGGACAACATTTTAAGTGAGTAAAAACAAAAATGAAACTGAATACAATTAAGCTGGAATAAAATGTGTAACATGGTGATGAGAAATGAAAGCAAAATATTTTTTAGTGAAAAAATAAACCGTATAAGCAAACATTCTCAGGTAATTGGTTTATAGATGGAGATGTACTCAGCAGATATTATATGGAAAAATACAAGACAGTTTCCTATGGAAAGGACATAAAAATACAAATGCAAAAAAGAACAAATTGAAGAATTTTTGAATAATACATTTTCAGTAAAAGAAATAGAAGAAAGAACAAAAGGATTAAACATGGGATGTTGCAGGTTCTCATGTAATTAAGAATTATTTTTTTTTCAATGTCAAAAAAAGAATGGCACAATTGCTAAAACAATCTTTACGTAGATGAAAGAACTTTTCAAAATTTCAGGACATGGAGTATAATTGTTCCTGCGTTTAGAAAATGATGCATGCAAGATCCCATATGCTATTGATCAATCCCATTATTGGTTAGGTTATTAAAAGAAGTTTACTTTCATATAATTATCAGTCATGACAAATCAGTTTATACAACTAACTTATATTCAAATCAGTATGCATATATTTTGAAATGTTTTACTAACAATTTATGCATTTTGTATCAAGATATAATACAGACATATGCCCTGCTTTAACCACAAAAATTGTACTATGTCAGTAGAGCTAGAACCAGGATTATATAATATAAATAGATATACATTAGGGAAAACGTGGAAAAATGGGTTTCTATATATCTAACTGGTACAATCTTTGCACAAACCACACCTTAGGCAAAGACAGAAATATTCACGAAGGGGCATCTTACCCTCAGATTAACATGCACAAAGGTGTAAGGCAAAACAACCCTCTTTCCCCATAGCTTTTTCTACTTTAGAGAGGTATGGGGGGAATTCAATAAAGCTCACAGGATAACTTTTATTGTGTGCATGTCCTGATGAGTGCACGGGCACAGTAAGTTTTAGATTCAGTAAACTCCATGTAGTGAAATGCAATCACGTGCACTCATGCTCACAGAAAATTTCATGCAATGCAAATTTCAGCATAAGTATTTGAAATGCATGTTAATGAAATAAATCAACATGAATGAACGATCCAACAACCTATAATGAAACTATGTAGACTCCATGTACATGTTGGCAGTGTATGCAGCAAATTTCTGAGTACAGGAGTCTACATGGAAACACGGGCAAGTAAAGTCATAAAATGTCGACAGGACTGACCCTCACAGGTAACACCACGCATATTATGGCTTAAGTACACACTGTGGATGCTAGAAAATAAGTCTCCCAAATAAAAATGCCATTTTAACTGCTATGACATAAATGCATCTTTGGTCCACCACCCCCAAATGAAGAATAAACTTGCACATAATGCACTCGTCATTATGTAGTATGTATCACATACTTCGGCAAAGTAATACCCTGTCTTTTGTTTACAACACTGTGCTCCTGTGCAGTTTCCCTGCAGACATAGCTACTAACAGTGTAGATTTCAGGCTGTTAGCATGGTCATTATGCAGATGAGGCCAAATATCAGTAGACTTGTTGAATTACAAAAAAGAGCAACCATGTAGAGATGTTTGCTTTGTGTAGGCACCTACACGGTGTTTTTATTTCCAATGAATCTCAACAGTGAGTGAGTCAACAGTGACTGATGACATTGGGGGAGGGGGTGTCAGCTTCTCTTTTTTATGTTTTTTTTACATATTTGCATGTTGGTGTGCTTAGCTAGCCCACGGGAAATAGAGCAATATAAGACAAATTTTAGTGTGCTTGTTATGTAACTATGCCTGTGGCAGTACATGTATGTGTAGGGCTACAGTCTTGATGGTCCTCGGTTCGAGTATAGCTTGTACAAGCTTTTCTGCACATTTTATGTCCCATGTTTGCACAATATTAGGAAAACAGAGATAAAAATGTGAGTTTTGCTTATGCTTATCTTATTTATGCAACAGTGTGTGGAGCTGTGTGAAGGTGTCTGTAGCTCACTACTGAGCACTCAAGCAGGTGTGTTAAATCATGTTAATTACAGCCTAAGCAGGTGTATTGATCTTAATTTGCCAATCCCACATGGTGGATCTATTCTACAAATGTATAAAGTATCCATGTAGCCTACATTCTTATTTTCCCTCAATACTTCAATACCATTGGAGTAGAGACTTGGAACTTTTAACTGAGATAATGCTACGGGTTGCTGCAGCTATTCTACATCTGTAAGTGCTAGATGCTGAAGTCAGCGCTGCTGTTGCTGCCGACAATAGGCCTAGGCCATGAATGAGAAAAGTGCTCAGGCCCAGGGTAACTTTCAAGGTGCTACATGAGCTAGAGATTGCAGAGCACTAGAGGCTGGACAGAGACATATTTACAAGAACTCTATGAGCTTTGCCACCTGAACGTAGAGCCAGAGCTAACTGGGGGGAACCCATCCCAGTGGAAACTATGTGCAGCCCTTAGAATATTAGCTACACGTATTTTTCAAAGACCAACTGGGGACGTGATAGGTGTGCTCCTGGATGCTATGCTCATACATGCCAGTGAGCACATATATTTTTCCCCTTTTCCTGAGGAGATGGCCAGCAATATACAACAGTTCTACCACATAATGCACTACCCTAGAGTACTAGGTAACTTAGACTGCATTCATGTACACATCATGGGACCACCTGGTGAGCAGGGTAGAATCTACATTAACTGCAAGGGATACCATTCCATCAACTGCCAAGTCATGTGCAATTCCCAGGGGATTATCTTGAATATGTGTGCTGGCAACCCTGGCAGCTATCATGATTCCCATATCTGACACAACACACATCACAGCTGCACCAGATGTTTTCTGGGGGGGGGGGCATACTACAGGGCCATTTAGTGGGGGATGCTGGCTACACCCTGGAACTGTGGATGATAACACCCATAAGAAGTGCACACACACCCACAGAAGAATGTCATAATGAGGCATGTGCTCAAACTAGAAACATCATCAAGCATGTGTTTGGGCTTCTGAAGTCACGGTTCCCATGCCTAAATATATCCAGTGGAGCCCTGCAGTATAATCCACGCACACGTGCACAAATATTCACAGTATGTGCTATGCTCCACAATCTGAGCCTGCAGAAACAGCTGCAACAGGATCAGCAAGGGGAAGGGACACACATCCCCCCACCAATGCCTAGGTCACCACAACCACAGTCACAGGAGGACTCAGAGGAGGAAACCAGCAGCTGTCCCTGTAGGCAGACATAGACATGCACACTATGCCTTTGCTTTGGCTAAGAGACAACACATAACACATTCACTGACCACATTGGGACCTAGGGAACTAATACCTTTCTCTTACTCACATACATATATTAAAATTAATGCAAGGTAACTCACACAATCTTTACCTATCCATGCATTGGTTGTATACTTGCATCAGACAGAGTCAGCCCTGAACTAAAGGTGTGTCAACTGCTGCATTTGCAAGGTAAGTTTTGAACCTAAGCTGTATTCTCAAAGATTATTATGACATATCCTTGTATCTCTTAACTTGGTATAGTAAGCAAATAAAGAGTGGTGAATTTGTACAGAAATTACATTAACATGTGACTACAGATGCTTATTTTACTAATATGCATCCATTTGTAATTAGTAGGCTTCAAGCATGAAACATTCATGCAGTCATATATCTGCAGAATACTGGTACATCATTCAAGAGAGAAGTTAAAAAGTAAGGTTACACATTGCAGTTTCTGACTTCAGACTTGTTTGTTTCATAACAGTAACTGTGCATTGTTCCCCCACCCCACAAAATGAGGGGTGTACCTTTGTACCTGTCAAAACAGTAACTCAGGTATGCTACCCCCAAAACCACAGTGTATGTGTGTTTATGCCACAGTTAATATCCTATTATGTAGATATAATTATGTAGAATTACTTACACATTGCATGTGTTAGGTAACTGATGAATTACCAACAAACACAGACATGTAAGACAGACGGATATATATTTGTAAGCATAATTATGACAGGTTGTGTGACTACTAACTGCTCTATATCCAAATATAATGCAGAGAATTACTTGTACAATATACAGTCCATGGTATTAAAGCAGTGTACATTATTATGCAGTTGGTTGTGTGATGAATGACCCCAATTCTATGCTGGCAACCTGTTTCTGTGACAATGAGGACTAAGGCAGCCATCCTGTTTGCTGAAGCTATATTGGTGTGAGAGTTCTAATCCTGACATAAGTAGAAATTTTGGATGTGTACTACCATTTGGTAGTGTGCTTTTACAGACTTTGATTATGGCAACCACACTTTGATTATCCTCTTTGTCTTGTTTTAATTCCACATTTGTACAATGTGCCACATCTAGAAAACATTTTTGAGAAGGCTTATCTAGTTTGTGCAAAGTGTAGCATTGCAGAAACAGGGAAAAACAGATACGGTTTATGTCAGACTGCCAATAACAGGAAAAGGCTACAGTCAATTATTGCTGCTAGTTATTGGGAAATGCTGGCCCGGAGCAGAGATAGGAGTGGAATACAGCAGATATATTACATAATAGTAAGTTTCAGGTGTTAGCAAGGCACCTTGCATTTGTGCACTGCTTATCTACACTCAAAGAGGTAAAGAGGCAAACGCGCATATGTGTAAACGTAGTTAACCATGGCACAAATCCGATGCTTCTTGTGCTATTATATTATATACATAGATATGATATGTTCTTTTTGCTCTATATTTCTCAGACCCTTTGTCTGACCTAAGACTACATGTGGAAACATTGCAAACTGAGGGGGGCAATATAACTATATGTACATATACTTAAATCCATCCATTTCTTTCCTCACCACCAACCGCACCAACCAGTACAACCCTGGGGTCTTCTTCATTTTTCAACACATATATTAACCACAATACAAAGTGTAATATATAATGTTGTGTGCTCCCTCATGGACAGGGCCATTTGGTGGTGCTCATAGACTTGCCCTGCCAAACCCACACAGACAAATATGCTCAATAAGGGTACTTGTGTTTTTACACAGCTAGGCTTTTAAACAGTATACTTTTGTTATGCTACTAGCCTCAGATGGCACTAAGAAGTGATGTGCCTATACAGGCCCCCCAAGCTGTTGTTCCCCACATAGCTTACTGATGTCATCTACTATATGTTCACATCTTACATAAATCAGACTTGTGCCGTACTGCTTGTGTCAAGTACTGTGTTCTGTAGTTTGTGCATTTAAGATAGGTAGGGGTTCAGTTCTCCCTGCAGTAGACTGTGTGTGTGTCCATAAAGAAGAGTTGAAGTGTGCACTGACTTCTCCAATGGAATGGTTTTGCAGTGTTTTGGTACTTGCACAAATATCCATTTTAAGTAGGCCTCCAACTTCTTGTTCTCCACATGGCCTCCTGATGTCCTCTACTATAAGATCACCTGTGGTCCTATTAAAATCCAACTTGTACAGTGGTGTGTGCATTAAGTACTGTGTTCTATATTCTGTGTACTTGGATAGACAGGGGGTTCTATTCTCACTGCAGTCAAGTGTGTGTGTGTGTGTGTGTGTGTGTGTGTGTGTGTGTGTGTGTGTGTGTGTGTGTGTGTGTGTGTGTGTGTGTGTGTGTCCAGAATGAAGAGTGGAAGTGTGTATCCCTAACTGACTTCTCCAATGTCATGGTTTTGCACTGTTTTGGTGCTTGCAGAAACATTCATTTCAAGCAGGCCTCCAATCTCTTGTCCTCCACATAGCCTGCTGATGTCATCTACTATAAGAATACTTTCAGTCCTGTTAACATTTAATTTGTGCTGTGGTGCGTGTGTTAAATACTGTGTTATGCACTTTGTGTACCTTAAGTAGGGGTTCTATTCTGAATGCAGTCAACTTGGGGGGTTGTATGTCTGAGATATTACTGGACATTACATAGAGAGTGTTTTACAGCAGCCTATGGAACACTGTTCTATGCACATTTATCATGCCATTGTTTTTAGATACTGTTATGCAGTGAAAGCCCTGCAGTATGTTTTTACTTATGTAAGAAAAAGTACAGTTCATTTTTTGTGTTGCTAGGATTAATTTTAGAGAATAGTGTGCTCTTTTTGACGCTGTTGCCTATGTAGTGTTATAAACAAACAAATTGTTAATTACTGCTTTTATTCTGCTGCAGTTGTGATGCCCACACTATACATTGGATTCACACTGGATGAATCCAATTTAGTTCACCACTGAAAAGTAAACGTCATGACACACGATTTGTGAAAAAACACCCTTGTACCCTTGTGCCTGAAGTATACACTAGGACTATATATTTAAAGGTAACAGTTTCTGGTCACATTTTGAGCTTTAACAGTGTTCAATGTCTTAGCTGCTCTGCTCTTGTTTGTGTGCAAAAAGCTTAACTCTTTGCGGTTATAGATGCAGAAAAAACAATACAAGTATTTTCCATTACAATTGGTCAATGTTATCTAGCAGAGCAGATCTGCAACTCGACATAGCTTGGCAAATTTCAGTTAAAAAGGCAGTAATGTCACATCTTATCTCTCTGTGACAGAACTATAGATCCCACTTTGGATAGACCCCCTGCCATATCCCATACACCCATCCTTTTCTCATTCTCTATTCAGATACCAGGATCACACCTCATTTTATGAACTGTAAGTGTCCTTCTTTTTCATCTGCTGATCTAGTTGACATGTTTTTATTGACTCAGTGCAGATACTGCCTCAGGCCTGTACTACAACATCAGTGAAGTACCATCATGGTTGGAGGTACTCTCCAGCACCCTACAGAAACAGCAGAGACATCCAAAATGCAAGCATGGTACATCTAACACTAAACCCAAAGCACACAATACACATAAAAAAGGGAGCACCAGTGTCTTACCCAGGAAGGCAATAGTTTTCTATTGCAAAGGTTGTCCTTATAGTTGATTGTACAGTGAGCCATATGCCTGCCCCACTCTCCAGCTTAAACATGGCGAAATTTAGAGTCAGTTGTGTGGCACAAGTAGTTGTCACATCATTCATGCAATCAAGTCTCACCACAACAAGTCCCAGTATTAATCCATCATAGTTGAAGTTGATACGCAAGAAGAAAAAAAAGAAGTTGAAGTTGGTATGCACAACTTGAGACATATCTCTAGGGAATACATGGAGCCTGACATAATTGAGTTCTCTAAATATATGTCCCAGACATGTATGTCCCTATGTTTGATCAGCATTATAGGCTTGCCTAGGATGAGACAACAATATAAAGAACAAATGATCTTCTGAAATTGGTTATGTGTCTGGTGTCATTCTAAGGGGCTTCAGTTCCTGCCAGTGTGAATGACATTGTTGATAGACCACAATGCTTTGCAAGACATGGACTTCATCTGGTATCTCTAGACTTTTGTTTGCTGGCTAAGGCACGTGCCACCACCATAGTGCCTTTATTAGGCAAGGTCACAAAAACAGAAGGTACTGTATGAAAATATATAACTTTAACAAAGTAAGGGTCATGCTGCTAAACTGTAGGAGTTAACATCAGAAACTGCACTCTCTGTCAGCATTTGTTCCAATGGAAGTGGTGGACATCTGTGCAGTCACAGAAACCTGATCCAAGGCTATAGTAAGTAACCCAGTGTTGCAAGGCTACAATACCTTCCACACATTCAGACTGCAATCTGAAGTTGTGGGAACCACAGGAGGTGGATTATCTCTCCTCACTGAAGATAATTCCTCCTCTACAGGGGTTAGACAACATAAGTCTATGGAGTTAATGTGACTCCAGTTTACTGTGGCTAAGAAATCCCTTAACGTTATTAACAGTTATATGACCCCTTCCATGAACAAGGAAGGCTACAAAGCCTATTTGTAAGTATGTGTAACAATTAAAGTTGACGAAAACAGCCTACTCAGCGATATATGCTATAGCTACATTGATTGTAAAATTTATATGAGGCCAAACTCACTTGCGCAATAATTCTGTGTCATGGAACTAAGACTGCACCACCTCCATGGATGTCTGTAATATTCTAGATCTACTCCTCACAAATAGCAGTGACCAATGCAACCCCTCATGTGTAGGGCCTATATTGTTTCAATCCAACCATAATGTATTTTTTTTCAGAATCTGCAATAGGTACAGAATTAAAAAGTGAGAGATCAGCTGAAAATACATCTTCAAAGGTAACTACACCATCCTAAGGGATGATAATCATCTTTCAAACTCCAGTTTCCACAGAGGACAGTGACAACTATAGTAAGGTATACCTCAATACCCTGTATAAACATCTACACAAATGTACCTGATAGGATCAAAGAAAGATCCTTACAAAAATGATAACCATGCCGATGGATGTCTGACATTCCTTGATTATACAGTAAGAGAACAGGGCTAATGTCTAGAAATACAAAAGTGTAAACCCCGAACTGGAAGATGAACATCCCAAGCCTAAACAAGACAATAATACACCTTGTAAAATCCTCACACAACAGCTATGGGAAATATGTTGAAACCATAGGCAAGGATAACCATAAGGCTTTCATCTGCTACATCTGCATCATCAAAGGTATAACTTAGATGTGTGCTGAACTGATTGTGGATGGAATTGCCAACACTGACTCAATGTAAACTGAAAAACTGCTAGCAGACATTTTTGGATAAAAATTATTCTCCCACCCACAGCAAGCTTACCACAATGCATCTTCAACATCACCTCCAACCTCCCTCTACAAAGAACAAATAATCACTGCTCTCTCCAAGACTAGGAACACAGCCTTCATGCAACCAGATGACATTCTGGCATGTGTTCTTAATGTTCTTAGCCAATGAACTACTGCACTAGGCACCTTATTCAGCACTGCCTTTATCCACACAGATTTGAAATCAGTGACCTATTTCCCCTATACAAGGGTGGATCAGCAACATAGACATGTATGTATAGCCCCTTAAGTTTCACAAGCCTCAGCTGTGAGACATGGAATGGATTTTCATGCATGTCAGATACAAGAACAGAGCTGAGATCCAAACACAACATCTGTTCCAGCATGGTTTTCTCAAGGGAAGGTTGTGCATGCTAAAACTGTTAGTATGTGATAATGTGAACAGAGATATAGCATGTGTGCACAGCACTGACTTTGTCTATTTTGACTTGGCCAAGGCCTTCCACACAATCCCACATTTGTGCATCAGTGAGAAGCGAAGTCAGGTCAATATCAACTGCTAAGTTGTCCGGTGGGTTGGAAACTGACTCAGAGACAAACAACACTCATTGAAAGAGGGAGAGTTCACCTCTAGCAGCAGACCAGTCACCTAGGGGTTACCACAAGTGCCACTGCTGTGTCCATTCATGTTCGCCATGCACTTCTCAGAATTCCAGACCAAAACAGAGTGTCTATACATGATATCTGACATCAAAATTTATATTGTGATTTAATGGCTAGGGTTCTAGACATCCTCATGTTAATAGCTTAGTAACATCCTATGTACCTATAAAGCTATGGTGATGTACATACCAGAAGTACTGTTATACTGTATTACTGTTTTGATGTGAGTTGACTACCATGCATAATTAAAATATTGATATCTGAATCTTATGTTGTGACTTCTGATGTGCACCCTAACTCTGTAATAAAAATAATTATAGGGAAAATTTTAAATTGTATGATACAAATTTCAGTTGTTAACTTCACCACCCTTACAAAAGCATCCAGTGTAAAGTAGTGAAATGTCAATGGTAGCATCTGTATAACTGACCAAGTACAATAAAACTGGCAGGTGCAATCATCAGTTCAACACCACACATGCAGATGTAATCATCTTTTATGTAAATAGTTACCCTGTGCATCGGACACATAGCTTTACTGTCCCTGAATTAAAAAGATAAAAAACAGGAATATGGCACAGCTATCATCAATTGCACAGGGTGTTGTGTGTGGATGCAGGAGGACTAGGCTGACACACAAGGTGTGTGAGTGTGTGTGAGTAAGGAATTGAAGCAGGCAAGATGGACTATGAAAATGTTGTGTATATGTGTGTCTGTAGGTGCCCTCAATGTATCATCAATGTGTGAGTGTCTCCATGCACACAGCCAAGTTCAGTGCTAGCTCTACATGTCTGTATGTTGGACAGATGTCAGCTGTGCATGGTAGAGTTGACAGTTCATCATTGTCACCCCTGACAACAAGAACTTGCTCTACCAGAAGTTGCACTGGCACCTCCATGCCCAAGGTCAAATGCAGGGCTATTACTGGTGGATGAGTGATGCCTGTTGGATGTGCTCCCTTCATGGGAATGCAAGGACCATGACCCCATGTCCTGCCATGTCTGGATGTGGGCAGCACACTCCCTGATGGAGCAGTGGAAGTACTGCCACTATGAGAGCATGATCAGACATGGCTACGTTGACTCACAGCAGATGTAGTTTCTGACCTATGCCCACGAGGCTGACGTTCCCCTCCCAACAGGCATTCCATCACAGGCAATGTGCATTCTATGACAGATATTCTGTGCTCCATCACAGACACACTTTGTTCCAATGTGTTATTCATCCAATCCATGGAATCAACAACACGGTGAAGGCAGTCAGAGATGTCAGACTGTGCCATAATGAAAACCTTGTTCCTTTGTCTGGAGCACCTATCTGAACATGCCTGGTCCTATATGACAGTCCTAAACATAAACTGCATTACATATGAAGACACACCTGCACCAGGTGGAGGAGGGCAAGTAGGCCTCATCTGAGAACCCCTATCAAGCCTCATGCATGGCACCTCACTAACAGTTTGGCTACTGCTAGCATCAACAGTCTCTGAAGCAGCAGTAGCTACACTTCCCTGGTGAATGTCCTTGCCCTCCACCTGTCCAATATCTGTGGCATGAATGGACTGGGGATGCATAGGCATACTGGCTGTGTACGGGGGGAAATGAGGGTGGTTACTGAGTGTCAACCTCTGTGTCAGATTCAGCTTATGCAAATCCCTGACTGTGCCTCACTTGGCCACCATGATCATCAAAGTCTGATGAGACACTGACATCAGGTGGTGCAGTGGACACAAAACCACTTCCATGATCACATGTGATAAAATGAAGAAACACAGTAATACATTAATACCTGCACTACCATGCTGCAATATATGCAAAATATTTTCACTGATGTCATTATTACAGACAGTCATACCTCTCAACCTCTTAGAGCAAGAAGTCTGGACAAAGCCATAAATAATGGGTGGACAAAGGCCCAAGAATAGGGACAATTTTGAAATACTGCTCATACAAACCTAGAGAGTTGATAGTTATTCTAACAGGTTTTATTTTAGGATGACATTTCTGAAGGGTATGAAATCTGAAACTCAGATCTCTGTCATTATTTTATGTCTTCAATCTTTAATGACTTCTCAATAATCTGCCAATAAATCACTATGGTATAAAATATGGGCCAGAAATATGAGTCAAAAATCTGGACATTCACCAAAAATCTGTACGGGTGACAGATATACAGACAGTAGAGCCATACATACAGCAGGCCTGTGAGGACGCATTAGCAGATATCTTGGAATTTATCTACAGTACTGAAATAAATGTATTATGCTTACCAACTGCAGGAGCCCTATGTCTCTGTGTTCCTGACAGTCCTGAAATGAGTAAAGGAAGTGGTAATGGCAACAGTACCACATTTAATAGGGGTAATACCTTTACTAATCTATATCAGCAATAAATCAAATGTTATCAAGAATGTGGCTAACAACTGCAAAATAAGCTTAAAACTGCAGCTATCTTAAATAACCCTCCAAAAAAAAAAAAAGAAAACAAATTGACACACACACATATAAACTAAACTACTGATACTATTTCAGAACTCCACAGTGTTCTAATGAAGATCTAACAAAGCATAGCTGGAAGCTCCTCTTGAGATGCAGGAGTGGTGCCCACATCCAGAATGTACTGGGTCATTGACTGCTGGGAACTTCCTGTGTGGCAATGTTTGCCAGAAATTCCACTGTGGCAGTGAGAGGGGGTTCTGCAGCAGGTCCACCACTGGTGATCTGGTGATCATGTGCCACTGCAGCTGCATGCCTCCTTGCAGCTATCAACATATCTGTGGCTCTGTGATGCACCTGCTCATATGTGAGACTGTGTTGCCCAATATCATTTATGTTGCGGACTAATTCATCCCACAGGACTGAATGCTGAACCATATTGGCCCGCCCTCTGGACAGCAGTACTGCATGACATTGGCATAAGCCCTCTGTGATGAGGTCATTTTCAGCCTTGGTAAATGGGGGCCTATGTCAAACAGACATTTTGTGTCCTGAAAGAAAAAAAATTATAACACATATAAGGATCACATAAGTACAAATAAACTGTTTACTGATAAAGCAATAAAGGAAGATTGTCAGTATTCCCCACTTGACAGACTTAAAAGATTCAACAGGGGTCAAAAAATAACTATGGAGGATACAAAACAAGAGAAGTAACAAGAGAAACATATCATTGTTTGTGCCATAACACATACTCTGCTATGATCGCCCATCCAAAATAATAGCCCATTCTATTTTCTGCAATTGCAGGAATTCATCTTTGTCCCCCCAAACAAAATAACAAGCTAAGGACCAATTGTTCTAAGCAAACAACTATGAAATGCTAAAAGTGCTATCAAAGGACTTTTTCCATGAAATGTGTACATAGTTAACAAACAGTATTATTCTTTCAGCTACTCTACATCCTCTGTACCTCTGAAATGGCTTGGAAAACAGGGCCATGCCATGATTACAGCTATAAAAAATGCATACAGATTTACTTAACATTATTCTTAACTACATTCCAGCATATGCATTATGTATGTAACAAAAATGGATACATACCTGATGGAATATAATACTACTCTGTAGAGATATACTGTTCAAAATAAATGTGTCACTGAGTTAAACAACGGAATAACTCTCATACACATCAGTTTGCCTAGCTACACATTTGCCTTTTTATAATGGAATACATTAGAAATGTATTGCATCTGTCCTAGTCTGTGCTTCAGAGATGCTAACTGCAGCATATGCAGCTGAATTGCATGCTACTCAACTGATCTTGTGGAGGTAGCTAACAAGACATAAATCATCCATGTAGACTCCATGCTGTTTTTTATGCAAATTGAGAAAATAGTGGAGTACGGACACAAAGTAATCACAGACAGATTGTTAGTAGCTGCTGCTTCTTTCATGCATTTGTCTGTGCTACAGGCTGAAACCAATACTGCTGCTGTTGCCAATACCATAGTCAGAGAAGGTGAAGACTTTGCAGGCCAAGAACACAGTACAGGAGTTGTGCAACCTCTGGCAGCCTTAACTCAGACTGAGAGCAAAATGCAGGAAACTCATCACAGTGGAAACTAAAGTATGTGATGAACTTAGAATCTTAGTCACATGTACCTTTCACAGACTACCAGGGGACATGCTTGGTGTGTCATAGGCATCAGCATGTAGGATCTCCCAAACATCCCTGCATGCTATGCTACAACATGGCAAAGAGCGCATATATTTTACCATTAGTACTGAGGAGAGGGTCACAAGAATGCTACAACTGTACCATGTATCGCACTACCCCGAAGTAATGTGTAACATACATTGCAGTCATGTACACATGAAAACACCACCTAGGAAATAAGGTAGGGTCTACAGTAACCATAAGGTCTGCCACTTGAACAACTGCCAAGTCATCTGTAATGGCATGGGAATCATCTGAAATATGTGTGCTGGCAAGCCTGGCAGTTAACACAGCTCCCATATGTGCCACATCTCCCAACTGTACCAGATGTGTGCTATGGGGGATATCACACAGGCTCATTTAGGGGTGGATGCATGCTATGCACTTTAGTCATTGCTGATGAAAGCCATCAGAATTTTGCACAAACACACACAAACACCCTAATGAGGCACACAGTCCAACCTGTAATGTTATAGAGCATGTTTTTGAGCTACTGCAGTCACAGTGCCAGTGCCTATATACATCTGGCCAAGGCCTCCATTACAATCTACTGACATGTCCCACAATGTTCATAGTATCTGCTATGGTACCTAAGTTAATCTTTTGGAAAAAGCTGCAGCAGGATCAGAAAGGGGAAAGACAACACATCCTCCCGACAATGCCAATGTCACCACAGCCACAGGCTAATGATGAGTCAAAGGAGGAACCTGCAGCTGGTGTAATTTTAGGCAGTCATAGGCATGCTCAGTATGTCCTTGCATTGGTTAGGAGACAGGCCATGGCACACTGACTCAACACCTTTTAGCACAAAACCATCGTCCTACTTCATCATACTTTTGTAATGGGAAACATTACAAATAAAAGTTCAACAGTAAGGATGCACATTGCAGTTTCTGACTTTACAACCCTCCCTAAATCAGACAACAGACAAGATGCTGAACAAGCAGAGTAACCAGAACAACAGAGTCTTAATAGTGCCTTAGCAGGAACACACCTTTGCTCCCCCATCCCCAAAAGAACAGTCACTGCTTGTTTGTGACATCCAACCTGGCTTTCCTTAGTTGGCAACTGCATATCAAATTATTCACAGTTAATAGCCTTTGATATTGTAAGTGCAACGATATAGAATGGTTTACACTGTATGTCCCAGAGTGTTGGTCAGATAACTGCTGAATGACTAAAGAACACAGAAAAGTAAGACAGTGCTGTATATTTGCAAGCAAGAATCATGAAGGGTGTGTAATCGCTAAGTGCAGTATTCTCAAAGATAATCATTTCACTAAATGTACAACTAACGTAATGTTTTAATATAACTGTACATTCTTTCAAATTGGTTGTGTACTGAATGAGTGTTGCTGCTTGCAACAAAGGTGTTTGTGTGAAAATCATGGTTAAGGCACTCATCCTGTGTTCTGAATATGCATTGGATGGTGATTTGCATTCCAGACATATGTAGGCATATTTCATATGTACTAACATATTGTACTGTGTATGTCATAGATTGACTTCTGTTTCTGCCTGTTATTACTTATTTTTTCTCAGTTTGCACAGTGCTGTGCTTAGCACAACCAGCTTTGGCTATGCTCACCTAGTTTGCAGCAGTGTACAAACTGAATGATTGGACCACCCATGTAGCAGACAGGACCCCGACATCTAAAAATAGACATCAGATGCATTCTATTAATGTAATTGTGGCTGACACAAACCCGGTAAGCACCATTGCACTGAATTTAACAGAGTGAACCTCAAAATAAATACTAATCTAGGAAGTGGTCATGTAGCTTCTCCTGTCACTGCAGATGCAAAGTGTCAAGTTGATGTCCTGGGTTCAACTACAAGGATTGTAACCTTGATTTTACTGATGTTATCTTGCATTAAACAGCAATGAAATTAAACAAAGACAATCATTTTTTTCATTCTTCTTGTGGCAACAGCTGTAAGTGTAAGATTACCAAATATAAGGTCCAGGGTTCAAATACAGCAGACTCCATTTTTTTAATGGTGTGCCACTTCACATTATAGTCATTCTCAATTATAGCAGTTGACCAAGTATTCCTTATATCATAATTCTTTTCCTGATGGCTGGCACACTAATATTGTGTCAGTTCTGCACATATGTATTAATGTCTGTATTGGTTACTGTGACGCCAATGCCCTGGCCCAGCAATCAAGGAGCCTCAATCCTCACCACTAACACCAGAGAGGATGTCTCATATAGGAGAAAGGATAACAAATACACACAGTAAAGTAAAATTTCCTGCACACTGAGATCACAGTCAGTCTGGGGCTGGTTGCTCCCCTGTTTTCCAGGTCCCTAATAAGACTCCCCACTGGCACAGTTATATGGTCCTGATCTCAGCCTAGCTGGCAAGTTAACCTCCAGTAGCCTCTCTGTCCAACCAGTGCTTTGTGTCCCCACCCAAGTAACTGACACACACACACACTTAGAGATAAGTATTTATACAACTTCACAGACACTCCTGGGAAAGGCTGACACAGATTCTCCAGCTGTGCCCCTTTACCCAGACTATACAGTAGTAATTACTGCCACCACCAGCTAATAATTATGAGCTACCCAAAGGCCATTAAAAGGGTGTCCAATTATTACTGTGCAATATTATTATCCAATAGTAGTGTAACTTAAGCAATCAAGGCTTATTGGAAGGGCTTAATACAGGATCACTTATAAGCATGCAATGTACTCTAGAGCTTAACTTATCTCTACACAAACCAGCCACAGTTGAAAATGGTTTAAAATATTTAATAATAAATACTAAAAACACAAGACAATACAACTACACCATAATGCTATTCAAGAGTTCAGAGATCACACAGAAACTTAAAATAATTCAGTAGTACAGTTCTGACATAACAGAAAAACACTTGTCTAATCTTTATAGTCCTAGCTATTTCTACAAGAAAACACACTTCTAAGATAACTTACTTAAGACAACAGGCAGTGCTGTAGGTTGGATATTAAGACAAAAATGCTTAATAATCTCTGGTTCTCACTGTTTAAATTGAAACTGCAGTTCTGCTAAACATTACCTCATCTTTTACACCTTCCTGGTGCCCAGGCCACACAGAAACTGCATTTACATTCTTTTACACTTAGAGCAATAAAGGACATTCCATATGTAAATTCTGGTCATTAACTTTAGCCTTAAAACAATAAGCAGGAAGCCTTCATCTAGCTGGACCAGAGCTGAATTGTAAAACATCAAAGGCAGTCATGAAATAATTTTAATTTCAAAGAACAGATGTGAAATGCTTGACTTAGTTTTCCTTTGCTACAATCTTGAAGTTCAACATTTATCCACATCAGATATTAATTAGTTGGCAAATACAAATTGGCTTGTAGTGGTGTGGGTAGAGTGAATCCTGTAGCTTATGTACAGTGATCTCTGAAGGTGTTTTTTGTACTCTAAAACAGCCATGCAGTGAATACTCAGAGTTCAGATCACAATTGTTTTATTTCTTTTGTTAGCTTAGTTAGTCAGGGTGAGCAGGCAGCATGTCAGCAGAGGAGTATGGAAAGCTGGCAAGGAGCTAGCTGGTGGAGATGTGCCAGGCTAGGGGACTGGTGCATGGAAACCTGACTAAGGCAGACCTGATTGCAGCCTTGTTTACAGCTCCATCAGAAAACAGCATCCAGGAGGACAATCAGACTGGCAGTGGAGATACAATACCCTCCGAGAATGGGCAGCTCAACCTTTCTGCGAAGGACAATCAGACTGGCAGTGGAGATACAATATCCTCAGAGAATGGACAGCTCAACCTTTCTGCAGTGGACTTAAAAATCCAGCTGGAGCTAAAGAGACTTGGGTTGGAGGCCAGGCATTTGGAGATAGAAGCTGAAGAAAAGGAGCCTCAGAGGAGGCATGAGAGGGAAATGTTGACTCTTTGTCAGAGTAATGGAGGTAATGGGGAAGGGATTATCTGGACCCCAGAAGCACAACAGGTCAGTAAATTTCTTCCGCACTTTAAAGAGGGGGATAATTTTGATAGTTTCATTCATATGTTTGAGGGGGTATGCAAACAGTATAGTGTTGACCAAAGACTCTCAGTGCTGTTCCTGACCCCCTTACTCCATGGGAAAGCTGTAACTTTTTTGTAAAAAATGCCTGATGCTGTCTGTTTTGATTATACTGCTGTAAAAAATCTCTTTTAGAATGTTTTAAGCTAACACCTGAAATGTATAGGAAAACGTTTAGTGAGCATAGGCGGAAGGCAGATGAAAGTGTGTGTGAATATGTTGCTGAACTGAGCACTTATTTTTATAGCTGGGTGATTGAATGTCAGGTCACCACTTTTGAAGGACTGGCAGACCTTTTGGTGAGGGAACAAGCCCTTAGCACTTTGCCTGAGGACATGAGGATCTGGTTTGCTGATAGAAAATGGGCTACTTCAGATGAGTTGAGGAAAAAGGGTGATTTATACATGGCCAGCAGGGCAGCCTTGCACAGGAAGGGGACCCCCAGTACTGCTCATGGGGTCTAAAGGAACCCATGGTGGGCAGCACAGACTGCCCCAACAGAATCTGCCAGTAGCAGGGGAAGCCACTAGTCCAGATACACATCCAGGAGCTAGGGTTAAATGTTTTGAATGCAAACAGTGGGTCCATGTGGCATACAGGTGTCCACTGAAGCAAGGTGCGGAACCAAAGGTGAGGGAGCCAGTAAGTGGGAAAGACTAAATGCCAATAGTGGGTTGTCTTGTGACAACAGGGGTACTAAACTACCATCCTGCAGATGTCCTGAGAGGGAAGGATTTGGATGAGGCAGTACTATGTGCTTATGCAGTTACAAGCAGTCAGGCTAGGAGACAAGCATGTGGGTCTGGTAGCATGGGGCACCCAGACAGACTGCATACTTGCAGCCAGGACTGGTGAGGTGGTTACTTCAGGGAGTGAGCTACTCTGTAGGAGTGAGACTGAAGGTGAGCCATAGCTGCTTGTGGGTACTTATGATCCTTTGGACAGGGTAACTACAAAGGTAGAGGTGAGTAGTAGTACCCAGGCTGACAGTGAGGCACCACCATCAGAGGATGCCAGACTTCCTGTAAAAGGGAAGCTGGGAAGGGTTTCAAGGAGAGAGTTGAGACAGGCTCAGCTCTCAGACTCTACATTGCAAGGCCTGAGGCAGGTAGCTAGGGAGGCACCTGATTCTCAAGGGAAGGGGGAATCTGTATACAGGGTTACTACAGAGAGTGGACCCCTGAGGGAGGGCTAGAAGGTGAGAGAGTACAGCAGTTGGCAGTGCCTAGAGCCTACCATCTGGTGCTTCTAGCCATAGCCCATGATATTCCCTTTGCAGGTCATATGAGCATAAAATGTACAAAGAGACATATTATTCAAAATTTCTATTGGCCTGGAATTTCCAGAGATGTAACAGTGTACTGCAGGACCTGTGAGCAGTGCCTAAAGGTAGGAAAGGCAGGAGACATGGTGAGAGCTCCTTTGATGCCTTTGCCTGTGATTGAGGAGCCATTTCAAGGGGTAGCTATGGATATTGTGGGTCCGCTGAGTACCGCAAGGTCCACAGGGAAAAAGTAAATCCTAGTGGTAGTGGATTATGCTACATGATATTCTGAGGCAGTGGCTTTGTCCTCCATTGAGGCAGAGAAGGTGGCAAATGCTTTGTTAGAGATTTTCAGCAAGGTAGGTTTCCCAAAAGAAATACTGAATGACCAAAATGCCAATTTCATGTCAGAACTGCTGGCTTGTCTGTGGAAGTCCTGTGGGGTGAAGCACATGAAGACCACCCCCTACCATCCCCAGACTAATGGTCTTGTTGAGAGGTTAAACTCTACAATCAAGTCCATGCTACGGGCATTGGCAGATAAGTTTAAGAGGGAGTGGGACAAATATTTGCCCCATCTGTTGTTTACTTACAGACAGCATCCCCAGGAATCCACTGTTTTTTCACCCTTTGAGTTGCTGTATGGGAATAGGGTGAGGGGACCTCTAGATTTAATTCAAGATGAGTGGGAAGGTGAGTGCGAGGCTCACAAGGAGTCTATTGTGGCATACGTCCTAAACCTCAGGACAAAGCTCAGGGAACTCATGGGCTTGGCCCAGGAAAACCTGGCAGAAGCCCAATAACAGAAAAAGGTGTGGTATGACAGGAATGCTCGAGCTAGAGAGTATGCTGTGGGGCAGCAGGTAATGGTTCTCACTCCTGTCAGACACAGTTATATATAATGTTGTATTTCTTTGTTACCTATTTTTTATTATTATTTTTAATTGGACGGCGTAGTGGTGCAGTGGTAGTGCTGTTGCCTCACAGCAAGAGGTTCTCCGGTTTGATTTTCAATTGGGGTGCCATCTGTGCGGAGTCTGTATGTTCTCCTTGCATTCTTGTGGATTTCCTCTGAGTGCTCTGGTTTTCTCCCACGTTAAAAAGACATGCATCTGAAGTGTTTCTCCTTGGGCCTCTAAAAATTGGCTCGTTCCATGTCGGAATTTTCTGGTCAACAAATATTAATAAATAAATAAAAATTATGTTTCTATTTTTTGTTATAATTATTTATAATATTTGTTTTTCTTTATAATTTTTCATTACTTACATTTTCTGGTTATATCGTATTTTAATGTTTTATTTTATTACTATGGCACAGCAGGGTAGGCCAGTTCCCTGTTGTCTGCCTACACTCACTCCACTGGCTACAGCATCAATACCCCATACTTCTGGCATGCAGCCTGGCCACACCTTCCCCATTGCCACTGCTGTACCTGGACTCTGTGGTAGTTGTGCCCCAGAGGATAGGCCTGTGGTTCCCTCTGGGAGCAGAGGCAGAGGGGTTGATTTGTCACATGAGCTGAACTGCCAGGTATGGTGTGTAGGATTGTGCAATGCACAATTCTTGGATGTCTACCCCTAGTAGAGACACTGATCTCCATCATTGTCCTGAATAACACAAGGACCTGCAGACATTAGACTCTGCAGCCATCGGTGCAGTGAGGTGACAGTGATGACAGTCCAGTAGGTAAGGACTCGATTCTCACTGTCACCAAACTTGATGTCCATAAGTTCATGATTTCCCCACATGTACATAATATTAGCTGAATTTGGACTGTCACCTTCAGAGAGAGAAGGGTGACAACAATTGTGTTGTGAAGCCAAGTGTACCAACTTAAGTGTGTCAAGTAGACACATGTGTAAAATGGAGAGCTATGTATGGGATGATATATTTTTTGGGAAACATTTGCCCTTTTTTATTTTTAGGAGAGAGGAATGCTGGGGAAGGGACATAGGCATGCCTGGGGCAGGCAAGTTGGGAAGGTATGGAAGCATTTATGACAGACAAGACATACAAAGCAAGAGACAGACTTGGTGAAGGGCACAAGAGGGGGTGAACACTATGGCTGGGGTGAGGGTGGGAAGATCAAGGCTCCACAGACATCATGCGAAGTAACAGTGTGACTCCAGTCCTCACCCAGTGGACTGTCGTTACTGTTCCATCACTCCACTGGCTGTATTGGCCGACATCTTTGCCTGTGGTGGGTATCCTGAACCAGGATGGAAACCAGATGTTCCATCCAGCATAGGCTTGTATCCATAGTTTGGTGCACAAGCCTATGCACCATACCTGGCAACTCAGTTTGGGTGATATATGCACCCCCTCTATCTCTGATCCCAGAGGAGACCAGAGGCCTTGCCTCTGATGCAGAACAGGCCTACCATGCTGTACTGTAGTAATAACAAAAAAAATTAAAATATAATGAATAATGAAATAAAACATAACCCAAAACAAATGGAAATAATAACATTTAAAAATAATAATATTATAAACTGTTATAAAAATAATAAATATTATAATTAGAAACACAATGATAAAAAATAACAAATGAAAAAATATGTAACGACAAAGCAATAAAAAATTATACATAATAAAAAAATAAGAAAAGCATCCATAAAAAAAACAAATGAAGAGAAGGGGTGAGGTGAGAGGAAAAAGGAAGAACATTAGTAATGTAGCAGTTAATATACACAGTTTTCTGCAATTAATTTACTCTATTCTGATCCATTTTACTTTTAGTAGCACCAACTGCTAAGAAATGTCTTTATTACTTTGAATACTACCCTGTTGTTAACACATACTCACTAAAATACAGATCAGATTGCATCCAGCAATCATTCATGGGTGCATATATTTCACATAAGCATGTTCCATGTACACTGATTACACTTTACAGCAGGCCATTCAAGCCACAGGTATAGAGGTCTGATCCTAAAATGTTATAATGATTAAAACGTAACAGCATTTTATATTAATTGATGAAAACCTAAAACAGTATTACAAACTAGTGAGTTTTATATTTGGGAAGTGTTGTATTTAAACCCACAACCAGTGTATACTGTAGTACTGTACTTTTATTTTGGACTACAGCATAATGTATGCACTTTCCTTTTACACTTTATAGATTCATGCTCAGTGTTATCTGGGAATGTGCAACTGTTGCTTTGTGCTACATACCATACCTGTCAACCTCTTAGAGCGTATCTGAACAGATCATAAAATAATAGGGATACAATGACCCCAAAATAGGGACTTATTTTAAATATTGCTCTTACAAAAATGAAAAGTTGCATAGGATTTGTGTTAAAATACATTTTGATAATCATTATTTAGTGACTTCGATCTTAATCATTTGCCAGAAAATCATAAATCGTATGAGGAACAGACCAAAACAATGAGTCAAAAATCTCGGTATTAAGCGAAAATATGGACAGTTGAGAGCTATGCTACAGACTAATGCATGCATACTTGTTTTTTTACAGTTGAGATATGCATGCCCAATTTTATACGACTGTATGATATAACAACTAATCCATCTTTAACTGTTAAGGCTACAATAACAGTACTTTATATAATTATACTTACGTACCACATGCTTCTCTTATCCTTGTCAGCCGTGATGCATGGGACCTTACATTCAAGGCCCTCACTTCTGCAGCTGTGAAAAAAAGAAAAAAAAAGAATGCCATTATTAATACCAGTCTTGACTAAATTCAGCTTTAATATTTGCAATTAGTCAATGCAATTTATACATAAACATGTGTGGGGTGCTCCCTGCTTGACATTCCCTGATCCAACAATCAAGGATATCCTGTTTCCTCCTTCGGAGATCATCATAGGGATGATGGCATTGTTCTTCAGTGTGTGGGATACCTGTCGCACTGGACAAAGCCCTAGCCACACTATTCCAGGCTTCAGACTTTTGCTGAGAGCCTATATAGTTACCCTGCAAGAGGCAAGGGCCATGCTCCTTAACTTGGAGCCCAACAAAGACCTTGGACTCCTGAACACCCCATCACTGTGCTTGGAAGTGGAGACCCTCTCCAGTGACACTAGTCATGTTTACAAAAGACCGAGCTCAATGTCTAATGTGCATTTCCTGCCAATTCCACTTCAAATATCATGTATTTCTGACAACTGCTCTTACTGAGAGAGTTCACTGTCTGCATTTTGATTCATTTGAAAAAGCTCTCCTCCGCTTACCATCACACAAACACAGTAAGCCAAGTGAGTTTGTTTGTGTGATGATAAGCGGAGTGCAGAAATGTATCAAAAGCTAAACAATGCATACTCTCAAGCAATGCAATTCCAAGGATCGTTCATATACAGCCACTTGTGCAACTCTGTTATTCAACTGGGAGAGCAGTACTATACTTTCATGAACATTGTCATATCAGCAAAACCATGTCAGGTATTATAGGAGAGAATAAATATAATGTGATGTGGAGCAAGTATAAACTGTGTATGGAATACATGGTATTTGAACCCAGGACCATGTGTGCAGTAGTCCTAAATGTACAGCTGCTACCACATGAAGGTTGAGACAACACTTGTCTATGAAGCACTTCATCTGTGTAATCTGCAATGTTACAACAGTATAAGAAAAGTTTGCCTTCTCTGTAGTGGAACCCAGGACAATCTGCCCTCCTCTCCAAGACTTAACACCTGTCACTGCAGGATTAATTACATGGGGTATCCTATTTTAGCATTTATTGTTAACTTGACAGTATTAGTGCAGTGCAGCCTTGCTTATGGGTTTGCGTGATGCCCAGCGATGACCAGCAGTATTAATTGAATGCATCCAATTTCTATTTTTGGATGTCTGGGTCATGTCTGATACATGGGTGGTTTGATAAATGGGTGGCCCAGTTGCGCAAACAAGGTAAGCATAGCCAAAGCCATTTGTGGCAAGTGGTGCATTGAGCAAACTTGGGAAAAAATATAAAAAAGAGAGAAGATTAAACAATTGCACACACAATATTAATTAAGAATAATCCTAATATATATCAAACAAGGCAGAATAGCCATGTAATCAACCTTTCGCAGACAGGAAACTTACATGGAAGTGCATAAGTTTCAACCTCTTAGAGTAAAACATCTGGACAAATCCATACATAATGAAGAAATAAAGGCCCAAATAAAGGTACAATTTTTAAATATTGCTTTTACAAACTTAGAAAGTTGATAGAATAACAGGTTTTGCATTAGCATGAACTTTCTGAAGCATATGAAGTCTGAATCTCAAATATCTATTATTTTCTGACTTCAGTCAAGATTTGATAATGATTTTACAGGAAACCATAATTTTATGAGTAACAGGCCAAAAATATGAGGCAAAAATCTGGAAATTCTGTGAACATCTGTACAATCAAGAGGTATACGGAAGTGCTATCTGCATTCACAAAGATGTTCCACAGCCAGATGCACTGGTGCGCACCACAAAACCTTGTTTAAGTGAACAGAACTTCATTAATATTCATTGTGTACCACAGCCACAGGCACTACTTCCTGTACACAGTAACACTCCTTGTAGGCTCTACATGAACCCTACATGGAGTTTACTGAATTCTGGGGATAGACTTTAAACTTTCTGAGTAAATAAATCAGGACATCCCAAGGATGTGAAAATACTGTCCAGTGATTGGGAATGTTGATGATTTGCTAATCTTAGCCACATTACAGGAAATGCTAAAACAAAAAAAAATTATAGACAGATCGATGTCTGAAAGAATTAGACCATCTTAGAAATGTTTCAAAAACAAGTTAATAGTACATAACCCTTAAAGATAGAACCTGGATATTTATCTAAAATACAGACCCTTAGAAATGTTATTTTTATAAATGTAGGAAGGATTTTTATAATAACATTTTTAAAATAACAGAAGAAGCATAAATAATATGTTAGATCAGGAATAAAAGATAATTATAAACCATTGTATATAGCATGTACAATGCATTAAAAGGCACGCCATTAGTGCTGCTAATAACTAAAATGTATTCCATGATTATTTATGGGGCTAGAGTCTGTTATGTAGGCACATCCCAGGGCTTATTTAATTCTGTGTATAAAATAAGTAATAAAGCAACATAATTGCCCCATCCTTTCCAGTTATATAGTTAACAAATGAATGTGGAATAACAAATTAAATGGCCTTGTTCGACAACAAAATGTTGGCAATATTAATTACGATAATTTCTTCATATGATGCAGAAATAAGTGTGAAGATAATTGATTTTGTAAGGAAATATAATTTTTTATCATATAGTGTAAAATAGGAAATTTTTAACAAGGACTATTAATGAGAATTTATTTATTTATTTATTTATTTATTTATTTATTTATTTGCAGTTGTTTAACCAGGATAGTCCATTGGGCCTAAAGAACCCATTTTCAATGGAGTCCTGGGGAGAAAAGCTCCACATACAGATTATACAAAGATTAAGTTCCACACATAGATTATATGAAGATTACAGAGATTAACATTGTACAATTTCTGGTTATAAGACAGATCAAACATATTTCAATGAAAAGTAATAATGCAAAAATATTAAAAATAGAATGTGTTTTTTTTTTTCTCTATCCTAGTGGGATTTAAGGATAGGTAGTTAGATGCAGTAGGCTAAGAGATTGCTAGGTACAAGTAAGGAGTTGTATACTACAAGCAAGCATGAATTTGCTATCTGGGATTTGTGAGAAGGAGAAGAGAAAAAAGAGTTGAGAGTAGGTTATGAGGGATGGGAGCAGGAGCATTCCCATGTGGATGTTAGATGAGAGTGGAGTGATTTTTTAAAGTATGGGAGGCTAGCAATTGTACGAATGGAGGGGGGAAGGGAGTTCCATAGGCGTGCTTGTGAGAAGGACAGGAGGTTTTGTCCTGGGGGTGGAGGGGTCTGTAAACCTCAATAAGGTTTTGATTGTTTGATCTAAGAAGTCTTTGTGTGTGGTGCATTTTAAAGGTAGTTGAGAGGGAGGGACAGAGGTATGGCTGGAATATGAGTTTATGAGCATAGGTGAGCTGAGAATAGGAGAGGTAGTTGGGAAGTTATAGCCAGTTGAGTTTGTGGAGAGGTTCACAGTGATGGGTTGATGATTTGTTGCTGGTGGCGAATTTGGCTATTTTATTGTAGCAAGAGGACAGTTTGGTTTTGAGAGATGATTGTAAGTTTGTTAGAAGAGGGGCACCATAGAGAAGGGAGGGAAGGAGACGTGGTAGAGAGAGTAAGTTTTGTAGTTGAGGTGAGGAACCGATTCTGTCGGTAGAGCATGCCAAGTTTTTGGTGTTTTTTTATGTTTAGTAGTAGATGGGAGTTGAATTTAAGCTTGCCATCGATTTGGACTCCTAGTAGTTTGGTTTCAGATACCATCTCAAGAGGTGTGTTATTTTGGCTGGTGATGGAGAATAAGTTTCTATCAAAGTTATTAGTTTTTGAGGGAGTAAATATCATTAGTTTAGTTTTAGCAGCATTGAGTGCTAGATGGTTGTCTTTCATCCACTGTTCTGTGGAGGAGAAGGCATCTTGAGTAAGATTTAAAAGAGTTGGGATGGATGTGGCAGCACAGATAATCGTGGAATCATCTGCATATTGAATAATGTTTGCAAGAGGGATAGAGTGGAAAAAGTCATTAATGAAAATATTGAAGAGGAGGGGGCCCAATATAGAGGAGGTGGCTTTCTTCCACTTGACAGCGTGTTGGTAATATTAGTATTGGTTCCGCCTTTATGCAGAGGAATGATGTAAGCTTTTTTCCAGATTTGAGGAACAATACCTTCTTGGATAGAGCAGTTGATTAGGATACTGATAGGGAGGGCAATGGCTTCGGCAGCTATGCTGAGGAAGTATGAGGGAATGTTATCAGGGGCATTGGTGCATGGTTTTAGTTTCTGTAGGAGTTTTTTTATGGTAGAAGTAGGAATAGGTTTAATGTGGAAAGGTGGGGGTTGAGAGGGTGGGGGATGAGTGAAAGAAGATGAAGGGGGCGATGAGTGAGGAGAAGTGGAGGTAGTAGGTGGATTGATATTTGAAAAAGAGGAGGTAAGTTTGGAAATAGAATCTATGAAAAAAGAATTGAATTGGGTGGCAAGATCAGTGTATTGTACATTTGGGCAAGGTATTGGGTTTTCTGTAGTACCAGGTTTTAAGAGGGCAGTTATACCTCTCCAGAGCCTTTGTGGGTTGGTTTTCTGGTTGCTTTGAAGACGGGAGAAGTAGTTTCGACAGTCTGCAAAGATAAGTTTTTTAACTAAGTTATGAAGAGTTTTGTATTCATTGAGGGTAGATGTGGATTATATTTCACATTAATTAAAAATGGATTATGTTCTGAAATAGAGTATGTACAAATGACAATATACAAAGGACAAAATGTTCTAAGCATTTTGCTGTGGGTCTACATCATGTTGTCAAACTTTTAAAAGTTCAAACGTCATATGGTTGACACCATATGATCAAACTTTTAAAAGTTCAAACGTTTCAATGGAGATCTCTGTACAGTGCAGAATGGGAAGATTTCCCTTGTCTGCACTGTAGTGCGATCTCGGAGTTGGTATATTTAAAGAGCAGGAGGTGAAGTGGGAGGTGCAGACCCCCTGCTTAAACCGTTCAGGTTGTTTTTTTTCTTTGGTTTATTTTTTTTATTACGTTTTTTCATTTTTAAAAGTTCGATCATATGGTGTTGACCATATGACGTTCGAACTTTTAAAAGTTCTTTTATGTAATATAGACGCTTTTGCTGTTAATATATGTTAATTAAAACTTATTACCTGTATAGTTTGACAAACAGAAAGATAAATGGCAATTTATGTTGGACATAAATTTGGAATATATAACAGAAAGTTTTGGAATGAATGAAGAAGTAGGACAGTAACTGGTAAACAACATTGTTGCAATTTTATTAGTGATAAGGATTTGTTTCTTGTCCTCATGAAATGCAATTATTATGATAAAAGGTTATATGCTTACATACATTTTTGGTACAAATGGTAAGTAAGTATTTTATGCTAGAAGAGATAGGAGAGATGGAAGTTTGCTGTCCATCACCAGGGGTTATTACACAACCAAATATTTAGCAAAATGCTTTATAATGATGCAAAAGGTTATTAGAAAGACTGAAAAAAACATTGATTTTATTAACTGAATTGTGGCTTTATAACATTGACTACACTTGATGTTTATAAACATGAGAAGTGTTATGGCTGTTATAACAACTAAACAACTGATACAGCTAACAAAGGATCTGATTTTGAATACATTCAGTATTGAGTTGTAATAATGAAACATAAGCAAAAATAATGTTTCAGTTTTTTTACAAGAGCTGAATATAATTTTTACATTATTTGCATATGACTGTGGGAGCTTATGGGGTGTATTCAGAAACATTCCAAATGATGTAGTACAGCACTAAATATAAATGATGTCATAGTGTGACATGACCTGATGCTCACTGACATGTAGGGGTATTCAGAAATATCCCAAATGATGTAGAACAGCACTAAATATAGATGATGTCATAGTGTGACGTGACCTGATGTTCACTGACATGTAGGAGGAAGAGCACAGCACACTGATAGTCCAAGAAAAAAATCTACACAGGAAATTAGAGTAGCTGAGTTACTGATAGATGTTTTGCTATATAATAGTAATTCAGTCCCCTCTATGAACAGCTGTATCACCACTGTGGCAAGGACTGTGTGATGACATGCCAAAGCTATGTATGATCAAACATGATATGAAGCAGAACATAGCAGCAACTCAGGCACAATAAGCGGGCCACAAAGGTCCAGCACAACAAAGTGGTAACTCAGTTCGTTATATAAATTTTATAAATGAGGTTGAAAAGGGAAGATAATAAAGGTAAAAGAAATATCAAGTAGGGGAACAAACACACAAGGGGTAATTGTCTCTAGAGATGCACCACATTAATAATAGTAGGTACACTAAAAGTTGTACACTGGCCTACAATGAAAAATTATTTTTCTGCAGAACAACTATGTATATCTGCTAGCCAGGTGTATTGAGCCTGCAACTGTGACACTCTGAAGCACAAAGTATGTAGGTATGCATGTGGTCATATGTTAGTCACATAATTGTCATGTACCAGAATGTGTGCCATGTGTTGAGAGGAGGAGTGAGGCATATGTTGCAGTACTACCACAGGTATGCTATCTTTATACTTTCAAGGTTACCACTGGTGAAAGGGCCAAAACAGCAGGACAACATATGCCTCATATCAGCATGCCTCCTGGTGCTTAGAATTTTAATAATTTGTAGTCTGGCAGATAGCACAGAGGGTTAAGATAGTGAGTTGCAGTTCCTGTGGCATAAGGTTTGATTTCCTTAGACCTCATTTGCCTACTGTATGACCTTGATCAAGAAACCAGACAGTGCTTAGGGGCAACTGGGAATTTGGGGTAGACTCCTCAATGGTCCCCCTGGACAGCAAGCCAAGTAACTACCTATGAACCTATGATCCTATGGCATAATCAGATGACTCAGTGGCACTATCAGCTGTGCTAACTAGTTGGCATGCATACATCCTTCACATATGGGGTAGTGATGGAGGGGCAGATTGCAGTTCTGATATCCCATGTGTTTAGCTCTGGATCCCCTGTCAATGTATGCCCCACCAAAGCTACACAGGTGTCACCATTATGGATAGTATCTGTCAGCCTTACAAACTCCTATATGTGTGCACCTACTATAGGAGAGAGGTGTGACTCCAGATTTTTCCTTGAACTGTGTGTCACATTTGGCATCAATTTGTGGATATGCAGATTAGTACACCAGGCATAGACAACCATTACACACATGCAGTTGAAGAGATGGTGAGTTTGCTGTGTGTGGCCCACCTCAAAATATGCAATACCTACATGAATTTGAGGATGACTTGCAGCCCACGTGGTGTAATGGTTTACTATCGACTGCACTATGTTCGAACACGGAAAGTCGAACACAGCAATGTCAAACTTTGAAAGCAAGCCTAGGAATGGGTTTTGACATGGGTCAAGATAGGGGTGAGGATTGTAGTTCAGCAATAGCAGTGAACCACTATCTTGACCCATGTTAAAACCCGTTCCTAGGCTTGCTTTTGAAGTTCGACATTGCCTTGTTTGACTTTCCGTGTTCGAACATAATGCGGTCGACCGAGTTGTCTTCGAAATTATGATAGTAAACCGGTGTAACATAGCATTTGAGGACTTGGAGCAGACATGCATGCTCAAATTATTTGTCATCAAGATGACATCTACTGGTTTATCTATGGAGCACATGGCAAATACCCTCTGTTCTGCCTTTGCTGTGCCTCTGCAGGCCATATTGGCTATGGCTATGTGAGTGAGGAGCTGCAAATTGAATAGTCAGAGTCTGTGCTTACACAGATAATACATTCTGTTCTGGAAACTGCATTTGTGTCACTCCTGGCCATACTGCCACCACACCTCGACATGGCCAATATCATAGTCTCAGCCAGATGCATTCATATGGCTCCACCTCTGGGATGCTTTACCTGGTCAGTCATTCAGGTTCATGGAGTTGCACACTATCCTGATCCCCTGTTGGCCATCAAACTGTCATGCCTAACCATGGCTATTGTTGAGTACATGGACACTGTCCATCTATAAGCTTCCAACACTGGGAACTACACAAGTGCTTCTGTATATGCTCAAGAATCTCACTGTCATCCCTTATGCAGAATAAATCCAGGCTTGATATTGAAGGACCAGATGGTGTACTTGGCCAGCATCCACTATGTTGCAGCTCCACCCTGTCATTGAAGGATATAATCATACACTGCCCCCCAGCCTACTAGTTATCTGACTTACTACTGCATCTCTCTCCAGTGACCTTTACTCACATGACACTGCTAGTACGTGTCAATGTGCCCATTCTCAACTGTGCAAATGATAATTGTGCCTTGACCATCCATCTTGGCTGTGTGGGAAATGTAATGCCTGATACACAGTGTGGCTAGTCAATGCATTGTAATGCATAGCCTGGGTGTGCTAATGCATGAGTCAGTTTATTTCTCCTTTGCCTTTATCATGACTCATAGGTCTGGATCAGATGACACTTGTTTCCCAGTATCACAATGTATTGGTCCCACCTCTGCCTAACATGTGATGCTATTCCAGCTAGTTCCTTTAGTGAGTGCATCCAACTCCTTCTCTGCAGCTGCAACAGGTCTCACAGGTAGTGTGATATTCCCAAATTGTAGTTACTTCCATTGCAGCCGTATTGCATAATATGGCATACATTATGAATAACTGACTGCAGATCTCAGATGCATAGTGCAGTGCTCCACTGATTGTATCCAAGCAGCAGAGATGCCTCTTCAGGACTCCAAATACACATTTCACAATGTTCTGTGTCTGTGAATGCATTATGCTATAAACCATCTCTGCAATGCCCTGGGGGCTTTGGATTGTGGTCATTGTTCATAGTTTCAAGACGTATCCAGCATTACCTCCAACAAACAACAGTGGATGCAATTATAAGTGACGTGCTGTTGAGAATCACATATGCTGGCCAATGTATCTAGCAATATGTGCATCTATGAACTAGATGATCCCATGGAAAGTCATCCTACAGGAAATGCTGATAGAGGTCACATATATGAGAGATTGTGAATGTGACACTGCCAACCTAGCCATCTGGAATTTTGTAAATAATTCTATGTTGTTTGTAAATACTGATATGATTTATACAGAACTGCATGTTATGTACTGAGCTTCAAGAATGCAACCACAGCATACCCTGCTGGAACATAGAAGATTAACTTGTAAAACTTCAAGAAAATAAGTTGAAATTAAGTGCTTTACAATGTGCTATAAAAGTTAGTTTCAATGCAGCAAAAAGGATGTCTAGAGCTAGAAGTATTTTTCTGTTGTCTTGGAGAGAAGTAATTACTAAGTTTAAAATGAAAAGTGTTTTTATTGTTTTACGACTCCCAAGTTCTGCAAACTTCTGAGAGATATGTACTTCTCACACAGAGATGTTAAAATTCTGTTAGTATCTGTTAGCCTGGGAACTGAAGGCAGGTGACATAGACTGATGTCATCCTAGCTGACCCAGCAGTAATGTTTGATAGTAACTTAAGAACACTCTCAGCAAGAGACTGTGTGCATTTTATATCTTGTCTTGGACTTAACAAGAATATCCATTCATCATCATCTGCACTTGCATTGCTAATTGTAGCTAATAGTAGGTAACTAGGGAACAGTGATTTATTTTAGAGATAGGAATATAGTAAAAATTAGTTTAGATGTTTTCTGTATTTATTTGAGACTGTCCTGCAATGTTGTTTTAAAATATTCCTGTGATTCTGAACTCTGTAGTTACTGTGTTGATTGAGTATTGTCTTGTTCTTTTATTATTTATTATTAAATCTATTTAAACCTATTTTTGTAGCTGATATTTGTGAGACATATATGTATTTGGTGACACTGTACAGGCCACTCCTAAATAGCATTGTTCTTGGTCACACTTACCATTTGGATAATAGTAACATTGCACAGTAGGATTGGTCACCCTTTGACAAGGGGCTTAATGTAGCTGATAAGGGGTTCTGGTGGCAGTGATATTTTAACTGCCTTATGGTCTGGGCAGAACGGGGGATAGTTAGTAAACCTGTGCCAGCCTTTACTAGGTGTGTGTTTGTGTATAAATCAAATATCAAAGTTTGTGTGTGTGTCAGCTACTTGGGCAGGGACACTAAGCATTGGTTGGATAGAGAGAGTGTTGGGAGGACTTGGCTTGAAACCATGGCTAAGGACTCAACTCTATAGCTGTGGCATTGGGGAGCCTTATTGGGGATCTTGAGAAAGAGGGATAAACCATCCCCCAGAATGACTGACTGTGATCTCTGTGTGTTCTTAAGGGGAAATTGTACTTAACTGTGTGTGTACCTGTCATCCTCCCATTGTGTACGTCCCCTCATTGCTGCCAGTTTTGTGGATTGAGGCTCCTTGATTACTGGGCCAGTGCAGGGGCATCACAGTGGGAATCATGGGAACCACCTTGTTGGAGAATGGATGCATTGCACACCACTAGGCAGGTAATAAATTGGAAGTCCATCTAGTCAATATACCAGATACTATATGGGGTGGGGGGTTACTGGCAATATGGGTTCAGTGAATGGAGCAAATGACCTCAGCAAACAGCTATTTTTTAAAATTCCTGCAGAGTGTTCATTTTCTGCTGTCCCTGAAAACAATATATTTCTCCATATGCTGCAGCAACATAACAATGAACAGCTACAAGACCAGTGAGGCTAATACTTGCAAAGTTTCTAACATTTCCCCTGAAACTGTAGCAAGGATGGTTAATGTTACAGAAATCTTTGTGCCCTCTGGGATAGGCAGTCCACTCATTCCTGTTGATTCTGCTAACACTTGCTATTCAGCTTAGTCTGCGGCTATTTCTAGCACATTAGCATTAGCATTAGTAAACCTTCTATGCACTGAGAAATTCTGATACTTAGAACAGATGAGCATCTCTGCTCTTAGTTTTGGGTTAGTATAATCTGTTTTGCCATGTTTGATTTCTCTAAAAACCGCAAAAGGAAAAAAGAGAAATCCACAAATCACGAAACCAAATCCACGAATTTATTGGTTAGCGCTTTCATGCACCATCAATACGTGCACTTCCTCAGACAAATGAATTAAAAAATTACACTGCTTAAATACAAAAAAACACATCAATTAACAAGTTAACCAATTAATTAATTGGATAATATGAATTAAATTATATTATTACCTACCCAACAAGTTTACTAGACACAACATCTACAAATAACCTGCTCCTACATAATAATAAATCTATGCTAACCAGTTCAACATATTAAAATATACATATATATATATAAATACATACATATATATATAAAAATATATATACACATATATATATAAAAATTAAAAATTTTTTAAAAAAAATAATAATATTGAGTATAAATATCATATTGTAAAGTAGTGGTTTTCCACAATCACAATCACAATCGTTGTTTACTCCAGGTTCTACTCTTCGGTCTAACAATGATGGTACAAACTCCAACTCACAAACGGATGCTATCGGCGCCCTTACGGCTTTGGTCCAGCAGCTTACTCAAAAAGTCGATGACCTGTCGAAGAGAATGTCTGAACAGGCGAATCAACCAGCTGTTAGACCTAAAACGGGTGCCGTATTCAACACCGGTAGTTCGGTTCCTGTTGGTTCCAGTACATCCAGTACATCCTCGCTTACTCCTGCTCAGCGAGAAGGTATAGCACAGCAGCATGTAGCTATGGATTTACCTAGTAATACGCAAACTAATAACATTAACAACTCTTTTGGTTCAATGAGCAACCCTTCTATCAATAATTTAAATCGAGTTGATACTACTGACAATCATCTAGTCAGTCCTCCTCTTTTACAGAATTTCCTTATTTTGCCGAATATGTTTAGTGGCACTGAAACGGGCAATCCTTTACAATCCAGGTTATTACAAGAACCAGTTAATGACATTGCCTTATGTCTCAAAGATTTTGACTCTAAACTGCTGAAATTCAAAAAACTGCAAATTGAAATTTTGTACCTTAAAGAATGCATTAAGTTACAGATAATACCCAAGGGCTTACGACAGTGGAAATACCCATCGGGGATTATCAAGAATTCTGAGTTTTATCAACAACTCATTCAGTTTTTTGATAAACAAAGTACAGCATTTTTAGAGTTACTTATTAAACAGTATGAGACACAGATAGTTGATTTACAACAACAACTGGAGGTACTTGACAATGGCATTGTCTCTGATTCAGACTTTGCACGCTATCAATATGATTATAAACGATTTTTCTAGTATTGAATCTTTGTTGCTGAAGATTCATGAAACTAAGATTCGTAAAATCAATAGGGATAAGCTCGCCTATCAGCAGTGTCGAGCTTACCCAGATCCACCACATATTCAAAATAAAGATTTTGCAGGTCCTCCAGTTGCTATGGAAACTAGTACAACAGTTCTGTCTGTTTCTGATGACATCATGGACTCTCCACAAAGGAATAATACAGCTTTGGATAATGGTGTTCGACGCAGTGACAGAATTAAAAACAAAAATTATAATCAACAGCAAGTCAATAATACCAACAATAATCAGGATTTTCACAGGAATGGCCCCAAGGTGACATCTTATGCAACTGGTTCGAACAAATTTCAGCGCCAACAACGCAAAAGGAACAATCGACGCAGGAGGTAACTACGATGGACATTATTGACAATTTAACTATTCTGCATAGCAACCACGGTGATTTTAATGTTTATAATTTTTCTTCCATGGCTATTGCACAAGATATGGTGGAATTTTTGACAAAAGGGTTTAATTTTATACCTAATTCCAAGCCTAACCTTGGTCGTTTGCTATGTGATTTGAAAGTTTTTGTTCGGAAGCTTAATTTAAGCTTACTGTTTAATAATTCTAGTCATTGTTCAACCAGTGAATATGTGTCAAGTATTTTTAATCCTCCTTTAGATGTCAACTTAGCAGCTTTTGAAAAAATTACTGAGATTCACTTTAGGTCTTTGGTTACTAATTATTACCGTACCACTGATATTCATAAATGTAATATTTCATTGCAACAAAAGGAGTTTATTGAGTATGTGAAGGCTCATAATATTCGTGTTATGCAACCAGACAAAGGTGGGGGAGTAGTGTTTATGGATGAGGATGAGTATGCTAATAGGATGTACAAAATGTTATTTACACCTAATTATGCTAAGGTTTCACTGAATGAATTTAACCAAGCATACCAACGTGTGAAAGCACAGTTGAGTGATCTATTCATTGATGGCATGATTTCCATAGACACCTATCATTATTTAACTATGCCCACCCCTTTGACACCAGTTATTTTTGGAGTACCTAAACTCCATAAGAACATGTATGACCCTCCTTTGCGACCATTATAGATGGTCGCGAATCTATTACATATGCATGCTAAAATGGGTTGATACAAAATTAAAAGAAGTACTAAAATGGAAACCCAAATTTGCCGTGATTCGTGGCATGTCTTAGAAAGTTTGACACAAAAGACAATCATAAGGCCTTCTTTAGCTATGTTAGAAACCTGGGTGGAAACTTCCAGATATGCTCAGAATTAGTCCAAAATGATAAAAAAATCACTGAACCCACAGACATTGCCAACATACTGGCAGACAGGTTCAGTGCAAATTTCTCCTCCCTCCCCAAAGGAGAAATATCTATCCCACCAGAGTCTAGCCTCCCAAACATCTCAGATGCCCAGGTGAGAGCTGCTCTCTCTAAAGCAAAAAACACAGCATCAATGGGACCGGACGGTGTCCCCGGCTGTGTGCTACATGAACTCAATGAGGAACTAAACCCACACATAAGGCTGCTGTTTAATCTTAGCCTTACTACAGGATACGTACCCAAAGAATGGCGTGCGGCAACTGTGGTCCCACTCCACAAAGGCGGTGCTTCTACGGACCCTGGAAATTCCTGCCCTATAAGCTTGACGAGCCTTGTGTGCAAAGCTATGGAGAGGATCATAATGGAACTCATAAATAAAGACATTGGGGACCTACAGACACTGGATCCTACCCAATTTGGCTTTGTCAAGGGCAGATCCTGCCTCTTGAACTTGGTCGACTTTTTCGAAACAGTCACTAAGGCCATTGATGAGGGTAAGGCAGTTCACACAGCCTACCTTGACCTAGCAAAAGCTTTCGACACAATACCCCACTCGGGCATCATAGAAAAGCTCACCAGCTTAGATGTAAACCCATATGTCACAAGATGGGTTGCAAACTGGCTCAAGGACAGAACACACAGGGTTAGAGTTGCTGGTGCCATGTCAGACTCTAAGCTGGTCACGAGCGGTGTCCCACAGGGCTCAGTCCTGGGCCCCTTCTTGTTCGGCATTTATTTTTCTGAAGTGCAGGCAAACATAGGGGATTGTGGCTGACAAAATTTGCAGATGACTGCAAACTGGGCACCATAATTGACACTCCATCAGACACAGACATCCTCCAGAGAGGTCTCATAGAAATGGATAACTGGTGCCAGAGCCATGGCCTTAAGCTAAATGCCAAAAATGTATAGTCATACCCTTTGGGAAAAACAAGGTAACCCCTAATTACCACATAGGTGGTAATCCATTAAACACGGAAGAAGTTATCAGGGACCTGGGGACCCAAGTTGACAGTAACCTCTCTTTTGACACTCACATTGCCAAAGTGGTTAGGAAGACCTTCTACATTGCCCACCTGATCATGAAGGGATTCACATCCAGATCAGGAGAGGTCATTGTACCCCTGTACTCTTCACTTATCAGACCAATGATTGAGTACAACGCCCCATTCGGAATGTACCTTACCCAACACCTGCAGCAGTTGGAAAGACCCCAAAAGTTCCTCACCAAAAGGATAAAGGGGCTCAAACATATGTCATCTGATGCCTGACTGAAGAAACTCCAGCTCTATTCAGTCGCATACCGTCTGCTCAGAGGTGATCTGTGCCTGACATACAAGGCCATGTCCAACCCGAATTAATGGACATGCTCCACCTCAAAAATCCAAATCCACCAGAGCCAGGAGAGCAAGAGACTTAAACCTCAACACGGATATAAATAGGACGTGCTGGAGGGACAGATTCATCACCCAGAGACTCCCTACACTATGGAACAGAATCCCAGTCCATGTGAGGCAGAGCCCCTCACTGACTCTGTTCAAGAGAAATCTTGACAAGTGGATGGGAGATCGTAGGTTTACCCCGGGAATCATCTCTGTATCACTGCTGGACAGAGGCACAGCAAACTAATGGGTATAGTATTCTCATCCTAAGGGGTGGTGAAAGCCACACACACTCTGGCTAGGCTTATAAATGTCCTAGGGCAGATAGCCTAGTATGAACCTATGAACCTATGAACCTATCATCATCTGCACTTGCATTTCTAATTGTAGCTAATAGTAGGTAACTAGGGAACAGTGATTTATTTTAGAGATAGGAATATAGTAAAAATTAGTTTAGATGTTTTCTGTATTTATTTGAGACTGTCCTGCAATGTTGTTTTTAAATATTCCTGTGATTCTGAACTCTGTAGTTACTGTGTTGATTGAGTATTGTCTTGTTCTTTTATTATTTATTATTAAATCTTTTTAAACCTATTTTTGTAGCTGATATTTGTGAAACATACATGTATTTGGTGACACTGTACAGGCCACTCCTAAATAGCCTTGTTCTTGGTCACACTTACCATTTGGATAATAGTAACATTGCACAGTAGGATTGGTCACCCTTTGACAAGGGGCTTAATGTAGCTGATAAGGGGTTCTGGTGGCAGTGATATTTTAACTACCTTATGGTCTGGGCAGAAGGGGGGATAGCTAGTAAACCTGTGCCAGTCTTTACTAGGTGTGTGTGTGTATAAATCAAATATCAAAGTTTGTGTGTGTGTCAGCTTCTTGGGCAGGGACACTAAGCATTGGTTGGATAGAGAGAGTGTTGTGAGGACTTGGCTTGAAACCATGGCTAAGGACTCAACTCTATAGCTGTGGAATTGGTGAGCCTTATTGGGGATCTTGAGAAAGAGGGATAAACCAGCTACCAGAATGAGTGACTGTGATCTCTGTGTGTTTTTAAGGGGAAATTGTACTTAACTGTGTGTGTACCTGTCATCCTCCCATTGTGTACGTCCCCTCATTGCTGCCAGTTTTGTGGATTGAGGCTCCTTGATTACTGGGCCAGTGCAGGGGCATCACAGTGGGAATCATGGGAACTACCTTGTTGGAGAATGGATGCATTGCACACCACTAGGCAGGTAATAAATTGGAAGTCCTTCTAGTCAATATACCATATACTATATGGGGTGGGGGTTACTGGCAATATGGGTTCAGTGAATGGAGCAAATGACCTCAGCAAACAGCTATTTTTTAAAATGCCTGCAGAGTGTTCATTTTCTGCTGTCCCTGAAAACAATATGTTTCTCCATATGCTGCAGCAACATAAGAATGAACAGCTACAAGACCAGTGAGGCCAATACTTGCAAAGTTTCTAACATTTCCCTTGAAACTGTAGCAAGGATGGTTAATGTTACAGAAATCTTTGTGCCCTCTGGGATAGGCAGTCCACTCATCCCTGTTGATTCTGCTAACACTTGCTATTCAGCTTAGTCTGCGGCTATTTCTAGCACATTAGCATTAGCATTAGTAAACCTTCTATGCACTGAGAAATTCTGATACTTAGAACAGATGAGCATCTCTGCTCTTAGTTCTGGGTTAGTATAATCTGTTTTGCCATGTTTGATTTCTCTATTTGCATATATGGCAAGTCTCATTAACATGATGACCCTGACTTGCATGCCCTTACACAATTATTTGCATGCAATGAATACCCCATTATCTCTACTGTAGAATGATAGCCATATGTGATCCTTTGAATCACTCACCTCCCTGTATATAACATAATTTTACAGTATTTTAGGTAATGCTGTGCACTAAATATTTCTGAATACTCCTTCATATGTTCTTGCTGTGCAGGTTTTCCAATAATAAAGAGTTTTATGACACAACAATAAAGATGACATGGGGAAACAATGTACAGCATTACAGCCTTAAAGCTTCTTCAGCTGCAGCCTTCTGGCACCTAATGATGTGAAGTAATAGTGAAACGGAGGTAGGAGAAACATTTCACATTATTTTTCATAATTACCTATGTGGTTTGATAATGGATGTTACGGTACCAACTTTTTTTTGTCTATTTGCTGACCACATAAATCCACTGGACACAGCTGTCCTTTTTTAGGGGCAAACTAAACGCAGTCTCTAGTTTAATGACTTGCTCAGAGTGATGCAATAGGCAAATGGAGTTCAAAAGAATCAAACCCTTTACCCTTGGCATAGAAAGTAGCTCATTAGCAGCTTGGAGCTATAGTACTATATGTTAACCATCAAAATGCAGTATAAAAAACTGACAGCTCCTCTAATACTAATGAACATCATAACTTTCCTAAAATGCTATCCTAGGCATAATTGTATTCTTTTAAGTGCGACAACTCAGCATAAGAGGTACATTAAATGCAGCATGAAACAGTTTTATTAATTCTACCATGCAGATGTGCAAATATGAAAGATGATCATGGGGGAGTATTATGCAACGCTATTGTCTGGATGCTTTAAGGAATGCTGCTCTCTGATACCCCACAGATAGAAATATTTGCCAAATACAGGCAATAGGAATATTGCAGTTCTTTACTGAAACCTCAAGATTCACTTTACTGAATCCTGAGATACTGAAAAAAGTTAAAAATGAAGAATTGCAAAATACCAAATAACACACTTCTTTAGGCTTGTTTATTGTAGTGAGGCAAGCCTCCTGCATATCACTTCTGAGAGTGAATATTCTGAGAAATGGCACTGTCGGACATAACATTAAGTCTGGATTTTCTGAAGTTTGGTCTCCACATCTCAGGACTTACCTAAGCGGATTCTGAAATTTGAAATGGTCACTGAATATCTCAGTTTATTGCACATGCTTAGAAATATCATTTGATGTATTAATGATTAAAACAATAAATGGAAAATACAGTTGGGAAAGGATAATGGAAGTTTGCACTGGGAAAAAAGGGAAAGGCAAGATTCATTTACTGTCAGACTCAGTATGTCACGCTACTGTTTGTCTTAGCTTTTATTAAATTGGGTACAATGCCAGATTATGAATCTGATAAAGAGGTAGACATCCTGCCATAATGTCCAAATGCCTGTAAAATGCATATAGGAAAACCTCTTCTTTCCTTATAGTTATAATTTGGCTTATAATTTTTGATAATAATGGATGGAAGACCACAAACCTTTCTCGCAGTTATTTCCAAATGAGAACTGATAATAAAATTAATTAGCAGATGTAACAGTACAAACAGTAGATTTATCTGTCGTGTGACCTTGTATGAGGCTGTCTTGCTGAGTCATTGTAAAAAATGCACTTTCAAAGCATTTATGCTTGCCAACTTAATGATGCTATCCAAAAAAGAAAATGCATAAAAAATCTGCTTTGACTTCTTAATGACTTTTATCCTGGAGATATATGTCAAAAACTATCTTGAAGGATCTGCACAATGCAAATAGGCTTTCATCAGAATTTTGGAAATTGAGAAAATGGATCTCAAGTACATCTCAAGTATATTTCATGATTAAGAACAATGTTTGACATCAATTATAGCATAAAGGACTACTGTATGACTAAATACTTTTCTTATGAAACTACAATATGAGTGAGTGTGCCAACTATATCCTGAAGTACATTAGAAGGCAACAATAAGGAATGAAAACATCATCTTACAAATTTTTAGACATTGAAAGGATTAACACCTGAGCCACCTGTTAAAGTAGGGCATCTTCCCTCCAAGACAAGCAAACAAACTGGGATAGGCAATATGTCCATCGTGCAATCCAGGAATAAGCTGCAGGGATGTGTATGAGTGCTCCTGCACTAGTCCTGCACGTACTCAGCTCCTGTATGGAAATTACTCCATTTGCTGGTGAAATCCATGCAAATGAGGTGAATTTGTGATCCAGGAAGCTGGAAGTCGGTCATGCAGGACTAGTGTAATCTGCAGAAATGTACTCGGTTAGTAACCGACATAGGCAGCCCTCTAGCACCATCCTCAATACTGGCACACCCACAAGGTAAGTCACTCTCCTTACCAATTGCTGAATGGAGTAGGATGTGTTCTTACATGTATCTATGGTATGGATGTGAGCATGCCAGGGAATTGGGTGGCTGAATGAGATGCCAGCAGATAGTAGACACTTATAGTGGCACCATGAGATCTGTAACAAATACTGGTGTCACCATAGTAGCTAGTACTATACATGGTGACAAAACGCACTGCAGGAAATACGCTGGGCCAAATGAGTGTCCATATGACTCACACGTGCCAGTCAGAGAGGTTCACATACCCAACAACAGTCTCAGCCAGCAGGACAGGTGTAGACAAATACAAACAAAGGCTGTGCTAAGGCCTATGAATGATGGCTATGGGTAACCACATCCCCCAGGCCTACACAGACAGACTACAGCAGGTCAAGCAGTGGTATGTTAGTTATGAAGGGTAGGACGTCAGAAACTGATATGTAGGTCAATCAGACCTAAGAGCTGTAATACACTGATATGCCTCTAGTCAGCATGATAGGTTAGAATACAGGATGAAATGGAGTACCTGACATACCAGTACAGTCATAGCAAATGTGTATAAGTGTCAGGTGTGCCCTCCCCAATCCTATGCAGAAATGTAGAAACAGTCAGGTGTGCCCCCCCAATCCTACGTAGAAATGTAGTAACAGTCAGGTGTGCCCCCTCTTCCATTCCTATTTAGACATGTAGTAACAGTCTGGTGTGCCCCCCAATCCAATGTACACACGTTGTAACAGTCAGATGTGCCCCCCCCAAATCCTATGTAGAAATGTAGTAACAGTCAGGTGTGCCCCCCCTCCAATCTGATGTAGACATGTAGTAACATGTATGTGTAGGTATAATACCAGTGGAGCACAGATGACCTGAGGTGGCCAAGGTAGCAGGATAGATTGCAGCATGTGTACAATATGCAGGTATGCGTGTGTTAGGTTGATGTGTGTTTCATATTGTGTGAAAGTGGTCAGTATGTATGCATGTTGAGGTTTGACCTGGTGAGCATTGCCACTATTGCCTATGACAGGGCCAAGTCCTCACAACTGCAGTGCCAAAGACAATTCCCCCCAGTATAACACATGCTAGCAGTAAACCATTGTAAATGTATGGTGGTAATATGTGTCACTGTCTGAAAGATGGACATGGCATGACTATTGAGCTAGATATACAAGCAGTACACATGGAAAAGTACCCCAGACATACAGTATATAATGTGTAACTGTGAAATGGACACACCCTTGGAATTGTACATACAGGTATGCATCACATTATTTGGGCTTGTAGTAGGGAATACCGATGTCGTCTGACCGAACACTTACAGATCACAAAGGTGATAGGACTGCTGTACTGGGAAAAGGCTGATGTCCCTGCACAAGCCAGCATAACTGGAATACCCCATGCATATCTGTGAGTCTGATGCAAGTAGTGTCCATAGTACACATGCACCCAGCTCACCCAAACACCACCCACAGGTACCTCTCTGGTAGTATCCCTGCTGTCGGGAATGGGTACAATATGCCCCCACCTGTGTATGGCAATAGCAAAAGAATGCAGCATGTAGTGCAGGTGTCCCATGCAGGTGTGTCCCTAGCTGTAAGTAGCACCTTGCCAGCATCCACACCACCTGATCAATACTGATAGAAAGTATTGGCATGAACACCTAGCACACCTGCCCTGTCACCCCAGGGGAATATACTGTATGGCAGTCTGGAACTGTAGGACTGACAGAATGTAATTTCCTGCTACAGCTGGCCTGCATCACCAATAAATGGTTTACAGACCTCTGCAAAAGGCCTGTGTCTCACCCGTACTGCCTATGTATGTTATGTCATGGACACCCAAATAACAGCATCACACACTCCACATGCACCATATGCAAGGTCATGTAGACAAACCACAGTAGCATGTCCACCATGTCCCACTGCATGAACTGTTGACCAACACCAAAACACAGCTGTGATGAGGTGATAACTATAGGAAAATTATCAGAGAATGTATGCATAATGTATGGAAGAGATAGAATAATAGAGGGGGGGCATGGGCAGCATGGAATGTGCAAGGTCTGCCATACAGCCATGTGCACATACTATCCCTGGCTGCAAACACAAAAATGGGTGGCTACAAACCTGCACGTCCACGACAATAGGGGTAATGTCCTAACTTATGACCCCTGCCTCTGGGTAACCTGTGTGAATCTGTGCAGCTGTGAGGTATTGCCACAGCAAGATAAGGCCTTGCTGTCATGTCAATGGATGTACAAGTATGGGATCCTCTGCCAGCACTGTACCAAGGTGCTGAACTGGATACACAGACCTAGCAGCAAGTGTCTGCATCTCCCCCTCCAGAATGGCATAACTTTCCATGAATATGTAGGCATTTGACTACAATATTCGACATAGCTGCATTCACCCTGTGTTCCCAAGGACATCACTGTGAGCAAAACTGTCCACCTGACAGTACTTGAGGACATAAAACATCACAGTGTATAACAGTACACATGTTTGAATATCTCTGCTAACACCAGTACTATGTAGCAGAAGCAGCACAGACACAATCACCTACAGTACACACTATCCCTTGCACAGTGCGACCCCCCCATATTGCCAACTGATCTACAGATAACCTGCAGAAACACTTTGCTACCTGTAGGTGTAGAACACAAAATACTGCACTGGAGTCAAACTACCTGGAATGGATCCACACATTCAATACAGAAGGTCATACCACGCACGCTCACACACTTAAACAAATGAGCCCATGTCTGCCAACAACAGTGGACCATACATATCTGACAGTTGCAGATGTTAGTGCATACACTCCTCAGTATGCACCAGTCATGCTTTGCACACACATTGGATAGGAATACACACATATATCCAAGGACAACACACTATAATATGCCAAAAGTACACATACATAGATGTGTGGAAGAGAGTGACAGTGACAAAGAGCCTTCCATCATGAGGCCTGTCCCACCCAGCACACAGCCAAATGGCTGCAACCACATGATGTGTAAATGTCACTCACTGTAGACATTAGCCACTGGTATCCCTCAGCATTACAGATTCTGTGGTGCAAGTGCTAGCTGTGCAACATGACTGTACAAGGCAGTAGTCATCTAGCAGTTGTATACAAGTACCTATGGAATATAAACCTGTGTGTGCCTGAGTGTGATGTGTCTACCTCTGGATGAATGGGTTATGGCCCATGCACATAAACTGCCCTCCCCATAGCCCTACTATGACAAGCCTGCTGATGTCATTCACTTTGAAATACACCTTTGGGAAAGGAGTAGCCCAGTGTTCTCTGTGGTGCGTCCTATAACTGCGTAATGCTGTAGTGTGATATACTAGTTAGGTAGGAGTTCTATTCCCAGACATGGCAACTGTGTATGTGTAGGGAGCAATGCTTTTTAGGCTAGTCACACTCACTACAATTCAGATGTCCTACTTTGACAAGGCTGCTGATATCATTCACTTTGAAATACACCTTTGGGAAAAGAGTAGCCCAGTAACCTCTGTGGTGTGTCCTATAACCACGTAATGTTGTAGTGTGATAAATTAGTTAAGTAAGAGTTCTAATCCCAGACATGGCAACTGTGCATGTCTGTGTAGGGGGCAAGGCTTTAAGGCTAGTCACACTCACTACAATTCAAATGCCCTACTTTAGCAAGGCTACTGATGTCACTCACTTTGAAATATACCTTTGGAAAAAGAGCAACCAAGTAATCTCCGTGGTGCTTCCTATAACTGCGTAATGCTATAGTGTAATAAACCAGTTAGGTAGGAGTTCTATTCCCAGACATGGTCATTGTGTGTTTATGGCTTTGTAGGAAGCAATGCTTTTTAGGCTAGTCACACTCATTACAATTCAAATGTCCTACTTTGGCAAGGCTGCCAATGTCATTCACTTTAAAATACACATTTGGGAAAGGAGTAGCCCAGTAATCACTGTGGCATGTTCTATAACTACCTAATGCTGTAGTGTGATAAACTAGATAGGTAGGAGATCTAATCCCAGACATGACAACTGTGTGTGTGTGTCTGTGTAGGAAGCAATGCTTTTTAAGCCAGTCACACTCACTACAATTCAAATGCCCTACCTTGCCAAGGCTTCTGATGTCATTCACTTTGAAATACACCTTTGGGAAAGGAATAGCTCAGTAATCACTGTGGTGTGCCCTATAACAGTGTAATGCTGTAATGTGATATAGTAGTTTTGTAGGGGTTGTATTCCCAGACATGGCAAGTGTGGATGTTTGTGTGTGTGTTTCTTTGTCTGTGTAGGGTGCAATGCTTTTGAGGCCATTCACAGTCACTACAACCTCCATTGCCCTACTTTGGCAAGCCTGCTGATGTCATTCCCAGTGAAATACACATTTGGGAAAAGAGTAGCCCAGTAATCTCCATGGTACTTCCTATAGCAGCATAATGCTGTAGTGTGATATAGTATTTTGGTAGGGATTCTATTCCCACACATGATAAGTGTGGATGCTTGTGTATGTGTTTCTTTGTCTGTGTAGGGAGCAATGCTTTTTAGGCTAGTCATACTCACTACAATTCAAATGCCCTACTTTGGCAAGCCTGCTGATGTCATTCACTGTGAAATACACCTTTGGGAAAGGAATAGCCCAGTAATCTCTGTGGTGTGTCCTATAACAGCGTAATGCTGTAGTGTGATATAGTACTTTGGTAGGGTTCGTTTCCCACACATAAAAAGTGTTTCTTTGTCTGTGTAGGGTGCACTGCTTTTGGGGCCATTCACAGTCACTACAACCTCAATTGATCTTCTTTGGCAAGCCTGCTGATATTATTTCCAGTGAAATACACCTTTGGGGAAGTAGTACTCCAGTAATCTCTGTGGAGTGTCCTATAACTGTGTAATGCTGTAGTGTAGTAAAATAATTAGGTAGGGGTTCTAAACCCAGACATTGCAAGTGCGTGTCTGTGTTTGTCATTCATATCCTGTGTGGAGCTGTCTGCCAGTGTGTAACAACCGGACTTATTGTGGAGCGGGTTTTGCAAATTTCTTATATGGTGGCCCTATTATATGTCACAATTTCCACCTTACAAGGATAACAGATGTGAAATAGGTGCAAGGCTGGGGTGCCAATCCATACTCCTACATGTGATTCAAGACCTGGCGAACAAAGTTAGCACCCTTGTATTACGCAGAGAACACTATCAATCCATGTCTCATACACAAACACACTTGCCTAGGCAACAACCGCTATGTTGGTAGTACCCTGCATATCACCCACAGATAGTAACCATGGTGTGATTGCAGTGGACTACAGAGGGAATGGCACCCTGTCCATCAGTACAATAGGCACGTTCTTGCAGACAATGTGTCTTCTCTATGTTCCCACTGGATGCCTGCAACACCTGCGGTGCCATCAAATGTGACCCACAAAAGACATACCATGCCTTAAACACATACCGTGTATGGACAGATTCTACTGACACCAGGGAATACCTGTATCATGCTATCAATATAGGATCAGGGTCAACCTGCTGTCCATTACTAGTTCTGCCACATGAGGCCAGGACTGGCACATCTGCTGATGACAATCTGTGTACACAGCATGGGCCAGACACCCCAGGTACAGTTCTACATGTCACTGTACATGCATGTGGGACATGTGCACATCCCAGACAGCGTCCATGTCATGTACTAAAGAACACATACATGGCAGGCATTACACATCAATGGCCACACACAATAGTTACCCATGTGACCGGATGGTGAATACAATACCCACCTGCGTGGGTCAATTCAAGCACTAAACCCCTGAGCCACAATGCAGTCCATTGTCATGTGGCCTGATGCTAAGGTATACCCTTCACCTAGCCTTGTATAGTCTTCAGGCACAGTCAGCCACTACACACCCATGAAGCAATGCATGCATGCATGTCAGTACTGGCAACCTGTGTCTGTGTGTGTGGTGTATGGTGCTTTTGACCACATTCTCACTCACTACAACTTCCATTGGCATACGGAAGCATGCTGTCTGATGTCAGATACCTTCACATACCCTTTGCCCATGTAACCTCCGGATAACCCCTGTGGTGCATGTAATACCTGCACATTACTGTATTGTGGAAAACTAACTAGTTAGGAAGTGTATTCCTGACCCTGCCATGTGTGTCAATGTGTGTGAGTCCCTGAGAAAGTGTGGCCGTGTTGATGCTGACACCTGTTCATGTGGACAGGCATGTGTACTACACCTACCATCTTGCTAGCATATCACTGTTGCAGATGTAACTCACCATCACATATACATTTGGTCAGCTCATCAGCATGTAAGCTATGTGATGCATTCAATAACTCCATAGACATGTGATAGCAATACATAGTCAGTCAGGGGTGACAAAAACGTGCTTAGGTTTTACTCTTCCACCCCCAGCCTGACTTATTTTGTCTCTGTCTCTCTCACTCCCTCTCTGGTGGATGTGGAGAACTGCACCTGCTTTGCTTAGGCAGCAGCTTGTGTTTTGTAAGTGATGCCCATGATCAGCCAATGGCCTCTGCATGAATTTCAGCCCTCCTCTAGCTGATTGCATGTGGAACAGCTGTGGTAACATTCCCATAGCCAATTGCATGGAAACACACTCCAATATCTAGGAACATCATGTTGGTATTGGACTTTTTCATTCAATGTGAGCAGGACCTAGATCTGGTGATTGGCAAACAGCATCACAGATGGATTTGGGATTTACCTCTAACAACATACACTGTGGAAACAGGCCAACACACAGTAGGGGGATGCACCTGACATGACTACAGAATGTAAGTGTTGCTATTCTGCATTTGGAGTAATGTTGGTTTAACAGGGTGTGTATGGATATGTCTGGTCTACATGTTTTAATACCTGTCATGCCAGTGCTATGTTTTTGAGAAAACCCCCATCTGTATGGTCATCTGCAGACTGGGCAGTGTGTGGTGCCTTTTGTTTCTTGTGTTACACGCAGAACCCCTATCTGAGAACTGCAGAAGCATAGCGTGAGGAGTGCAGTCAGAACATGGTGACAGCCATGAGAATTACTGACTTCATATCCCTCATAGGACATATGTCACAATAAACCTTGGTACAACAGTAAATGTATGAGGTTATCACAGCAACATGTCAATATTGGCCCTGTGTTTGTGCCTCCAGCCACAACTCTGTCAACCTTTGTACATATGTCATGCAGTAAGAGGTGCATATGTTCTGTACACCATTATTTATTGACATCATATCTGATAACAAGCCAGTGAGATATCAGACTGCTACACATGTTATGTATAGTAGGGGTTATATTTAAGGACATAACCTGGGCATTCTGTGGTTGTGTGTACAGTACTGAGATCTGTGTACTTATGGTGATTGTCGACAGTGTGTGTATTGTGAATATGTACCTTGGCCTGTGTACAGACTGTGGTAGATGTCATTGTTCTTGGTCCTGTTCTATCTGATGTTACATGCTGCTCCAGTGTATGGTACACTATCGGCTTACATGTTTGTAGGACCAAACACACACATGTTCCATACCACAGACAGGCATCAGACCACACTGTGTAGTGGCCCAGTATATGCAGGGTTAGTGTGTGAGTGGCACATATGAGGATGGTGTTGATCAGACAGTCCATATACTGTAATATTAAGCTAGCTTACCATATGTGGCTGTGGCTGTGTTCACATTGGTTGTGGGTATGCACTTTCACACAGGTGTCTGTTACTCTGTGCTGTGACATGCCTGTAGAGCCTGCTATATTTGCAGGTACATGTGCATTCCCCTATAAGAAATGTAGGCCAGTGTAGTGGCAGTCTGCCTGTAGTTTGCACAGTGCTCCGTTACATGCCTATCAGCTTAGTGTACTTACCCAGTGTGATGTTATGTCTAGATATTTGCCAGATGTACTGCTGCCGGGCTATCATAACTGTCCTGTATTTCTGTCAAAGCAGTGGGATGCTGTACAGATGTATGTCACTAACTAGTGGGTAGTATGTGGCCATGTGACCTCTGCACCAGTGGTTATGTGTCAGGACAGACAGAGGTGTGTGAATGCATAACCTATGTGGGCATATGTATTCCAGTATTTACGTGATATACCCATCTACATGGCTGTTAACATCCACATTGTCAGACTTAAATAAAAAATCCCAAGTACTAAAGGTGCATCAAGCAAGAACAAAAAAATGAGAAGAGAATTTATGCACCACCAAGCTGAAATGCTGTATTGTAATAATCTCCACAAATAACAGCGCTTTAGGCATATGTACGTATTTCTTGAAATAAATTATAAATTCCAAGATCTTTCAGAAATATAGAGAAACAGCAAGTCTGTTTAGCAATTAAGTCAGCACTTACTTCATAGAGTTCTCATCAACTGTGCTAACTTACTTTCACTCTTAAGTTGTAGTCTTGGTTAGTAGTTCCCTTAAAAACTTTAGGATTGATGCCAAGTTAGCAAATGCTTTCAAACTGTGAACTGAAACCCTTTTTCATTAGTCCAAGTCTCATTAAAACCACAAAAAAAATTATTTCACAGTTTAAAACAACGCTTACTTCCACATGGCTCTCATCAGCTATGCTGACGTGCTCTCAGTTCACAATAATAAGTTCTGAATGATAGTTTTCTTTAAAGGCTTTAAAATGAATCCCAACTAAAAAGCTCACTCTGGTGAGCTTATTTAGTAAAACACACACGAAAAGCACTTTCGGCTGTTAGCCTTCTTCAGTTCAATGAAATTTCAGTTTCTTAGTTTCAAAATATAAAATAACTACTAGCCATTCAGATACTTCCATCTACAGACACCTTTTTGTGAACTAATCGTGTCCCTTGTATTGAGTACTTTACTTTGGTTTAGCAGAGACACTCCTGTTTCTTAGGATTGGTTTTAAAGGGACTGCAGCATTTATCCCAGGTGACTTGTGTGCCTTTAAGTTCAATATCCATTTAATTTCTTTATTCTCCGTCAAATTTTTAATATCACCTCCCCTTTTGGTTACTGATATTAATTCAATAACCTGAAAAAGAAAAATTATGTGTGGGATGGGCTATGACATGATTTGCTAAACTGTTTTGCTGATCCCGATGAATAATATCCCTTTGGTGCCTTAGAATACGTTCTTTAAATCACTGGTTCGTTTTTCCAATATAAAACGCTGTACAGTCCTTACAGGTTGCAATGTAGACCAGATGTTGTGAGGTGCATGTGGCTGAGACTTTAAAATTAAAATTTTGGCCTGATACAGGATGGATGAAATTTGGTTCATTGTTAATATATTTACAAGCCTTGCATCGTCTACATTTCTTAGTGCCCATGGCATGGGGAGGTATAGTACTAGTCGGTCCTCCTTTATTACATAATAAATGTTTTAAATTCTTCCTATTTTTAAATGTAAATTTTGGCTGATCTCCCACTATGTTCCTTATTTTAGTGTCTTCCATAAGGACCGGCCAATATTTCTTCACCACTTCACATATCTGAGCATTATCTGTGCTATATGTCAGAGTACACCTAAGCTCATTTGTCATAGTTCCTTTCCTGTTATATGGTAAAGTAGTTCCAGTTGTAGTATTCCAGTTGTAGTAATATATGCCATGGGTACATACTATCACAATGTAAATAATGGTTCCTCCATGTCTCTTTCCGGTGTAGTTCAGTAATCAAACCTTGGGATGGTATATATTTCAATTTCACATCAAGAAAATCAATCACAACATCTGGTCGACATTGCAACCTGTAAGGACTGTACAGCATTTTATATTGGAAAAACGAACCAGCGATTTAAAGAACGTATTCTAAGGCACCAAAGGGATATTATTCATCGGGATCAGCAAAACACTTTAGCAAATCATGTCATAGCCCATCCCACACATAATTTTGTTTTTCAGGTTATTGAATTAATACCAGTAACCAACAGGGGAGGTGATATTAAAAATTTGATGGAGAACAACGAAATTAAATGGATATTGAACTTGAAGGCACACAAGTCACCTGGGATAAATGCTGTAGTATAAACAACAGCACTCAAAATGTGGAATGTAAAAGAACAAAAGATACAAAAAAACTAACGCCGTCGGCCTTCGCCAAAAAAACTCTAACGTCTCGGCCTTCGCCTTCCAGGAGTAAATGCTGTAGTCCCTTTAAAACCAATCCTAAGAAACAGGCATGTCTCAGCTAAACCAAAGTAAAGTACTCAATACAAGGAACATGATTAGTTCACAAAAAGTTGTGTGTAGATGGAAGTATCTGAATGGCTAAGAGTTATTTTATATTTTGAAACTAAGAAACTGAAATTTCATTGAACTGAAGAAGGCTAACAGCCAAAAGCACTTTTCGTTTGAAAGCATTTGCTAACTTGGCATCAATCCTAAAGTTTTTAAGATAACTAACCAAGACAACAACTTAAGAGTGAAAGTAAGTTAGCACAGCTGATGAGAACTCTATGAAGTAAGTGCTGACTTAATTGCTAAACAGACTTGCTGTTTCTCTATATTTCTGAAAGATCTTGGAATTTATAATTTGTTTCAAGAAATACGTACATACGCCTAACACGCTGTTATTTGTGGAGATTATTACAATACAGCATTTTAGCTTGATGGTGCATAAATTCTCTTCTCATTTTTTGTTCTTGTTTGATGCACCTTTAGTACTTGGGATTTTTTAATTAAGTTGATTTAAGTTTATTTCCCTTGTACACATGGCTGATGCTGCAGGCAAAGAATCTATGAAAAACAGAACAGTTGCAGGATTTCTAGGAGAATCAGTGAATCCTTTCTTACTTCTAAATCTGGAAACAGGGAATTTAGAAGAATTATGTGAAAATAGTGGAACAGAGAATTTTGAAAAACTATACAAAGAAGTGGAAGAGGCAGCATTTAAATTAAAAAGACTACTATGGCAACACTTTCATTTTGAGGCCTGCCTGCAACATAAAATCATTCCAAGGGGAATGAGGGTTAAATGTTTACGTACATATGGAAATAGTCGACCAGGCTTATTAGCCAAATGGCAGAGCATCAACCTGGAAACAAGCTTCAGTTACTTACGTTTGCTAATAGAACATTTTAAACCAGAAGAGGAACAAGCAGCTGATTTGATAAGACTGAAACAAGCAGAAATGGAAGGATTAGAACTAAGTGAATCTGAAATACGCCGGTTAGAAACACTACAACAAAGATTATCTGCATATGATGTCAGGTTAAAAGCCCAAAAATGAAGAAAATGCTACGGGATTATAAAGATTTCAAAGAAGGGAACATCTTCCAATGGCCAAGAGAATATAAAATAGACAGTATAGATGACGGAAATAAGGTTACACTTGAACCTACAGAACAAAGTAATACTGTCAATGAAGTCAGAAACTCAGAGAATATACAATCTCAGACTTCTGAAAATAAGAATAAGACTAAATCAAATGGCACTTTCAAAATATTCAACTTCAGAAATACTACAGCTGATAGTATACCCAGCACCTCGACAGGAGCTATACCTAAAGAAGATGCCAACCATACCCCTTTTTTCTATCAGTTTCCAGTACCAGTGAAAGAACATCAATTAAGAAACAGCAGAACACAGAGTCAAGAGAGAAAGAAAAAGAAATTCCTGTAACCCAGGAAAATCGATCTATGGTTATTAACCTGTCCAATATAAATTTAGACAAGGAAAGTATGAATATTTTATCAAAGGGCTTGACTTGTATTCCTTCCTTACATTCAGATTTAAGTGAATTTTGTGTTGATATAAGAATGTTTGCTAGAAATGTAACATTAAAATCCATTTTTGGTGAAAGTACAGTCCAGCAAGTACCCTACAAGAAACCAAGTTTTTTACTCCAGTCAACCATCCAACAATGGAAATGTTTATAGGTCTGTGTGAAGCAGAAGTCACCAAGTTAAGAGAAAAAGAAAAGAGAGGAAAATGCTTCACCAATATGTCTAAAGGTGAAGTAAAAGCTTTAAAGAAATTACAAGAGAGAAAGACTTGGTGTTTAAACCTGCAGACAAAGGAGGAGCCAAAGTAGTAATGGAAGCAAATTGGTATAAAAGAAAAATGTTATCCATGCTAAGTGACCAGCAGACTTATTGTATAATAACAAAGTCAATTCAGGAACAGATGGTGGCAAAGATAAGTGATGAATTGTATGAACTATTAATGGAGAGAAGAATTAATGAAGAGTTATTTAACTTTCTAATGGTTGATCATCCCATAATACCATACATTAGTGGACTACCAAAGGTGCACAAAGATGCGATGGACCCAACTTTACAGCCGATAGTAGCCAGGAAAGGATAGGTTACAGAACCCATTTCCATGTATGTGGAATGTGAACTAAAACCACATTTATCTAAACTAGAAAGCATTATTAAAGAAAAGGAGAGTTCTTAAGACAACTTTCAGTTGATATGAAAAAATTAGAGCCAGGTACAGCACTTATTCTGGTAACTATGGATGTGAACAATCGTTTTGCAGTTATACCTCATGAGTATGGAATAGAGGCTATTAGAGATCTAGCTGGAGAGATTGGATTTAATGCTGACCTTATTTGCACATTATTAAATATTATATTGCATAATAATATCTTTGTATATGAAGAGAATTACTATTCACAAAAGTGAGGTGTAGCTATGGGCACTCCATGTGCAAACACCTATTCTAATATGGTATCAGCAAAGTGGGAACGTCAGAAAATATTGAATGAGAATAATCCTTAGTTGAGACATCTCCTATATTATGGGAGATTTGTGGACGATATTTTTTTAGCATGGAAAGGACAAGAAGAAGACATAATAGCGTTTGACTATTTACATTTGTCTACGGAATTCTTAAGGCTTACCGTAAAATACTCTAAGACAGAAATTGATTTTCTTGATGTGAATTTGAAATATACACCATCCCAAGGTTTGATTGCTGAACTGCACCAGAAAGAGACATGGAGGAACCATTACTTACATCGTGATAGTATGTACCCCAGGCATATATATAAGAATATTATGAACAATCAAGCAACACAAATATCAAGACTATGTACAGAGGAACCTACTTATAGGAAAGAATGTGCCTCATTAGCAAGACATTTACAACAACAGGGCTATAAAGGAAAATATTTTTGTAATAATGAAGATGTTGCTAGCATAAGAGATAATAAGGGATGTCCTTATTACTAGAATACTACAACTGGAACTACTTTACCATATAACAGGAAAGGAACTATGACAAATGAGCTTAGTTGTACTCTGACATATAGCACAGATAATGCTCAGATATGTGAAGTGGTGAAGAAATATTGGCCAGTCCTTATGGAAGACACTAAAATATGGAACATAGTGGGAGATCAGCCAAAATTTATATTCAAAAATAGGAAGAATTTAAAACGTTTATTATGTAATAAAGGAGGACTGACTAGTACTACACCTCCCCATGCCATAAGCACTAAGAAATGTGGACGATGCAAGGCTTGTAAATATATTAACAATGAGCCTAATTTCATCCATCCTGTATCAAAGCCAACATTTTAATTTTGAAGAGTGTCATCCACATGCACCTCACAACATCTGGTCTACATTGCAACCTGTAAGGACTGTACAGCGTTTTATATTAGAAAAACGAAACAGTGATTTAAAGAACGTATTCTAAGGCACCAAAGGGATATTATTCATTGGGATCAGCAAAATAGTTTAGCAAATCATGTCATAGCCCATCTCACACATTTTCAGGTTATTGAATTAATGTCAGTAACCAACAGGGGAAGTGATATTAAAAATTTGATGGAGAATAAAGAAATTAAATGGATATTGAACTTAAAGGCACACAAGTCACCTGGGATAAATGCTGTAGTCCCTTTAAAATGAATCCTAAGAAACAGGCATGGCTCAGCTAAACCAAAGTAAAGTACTCAATACAAGGAACATGATTAGTTCACAAAAAGTGTGTGTAGATGGAAGTATCTGAATGGCTAGTAGTTATTTTATATTTTGAAACGAAGAAACTGAAATTTCATCAAACTGAAGAAGGCTAACAAGCAAATGTGCTTTTTGTGTGTGTTTTACTAAATAAGCTCACCAGAGCAAGCTTTTTAGTTTGGGATTCATTTTAAAGCTTTTAAAGAAAACTATCATTCAGAACTTATTATTGTGAACTGAGAGCATGTCAGCATAGCTGATGAGAGCCCTGTGGAAGTAAGCATTGTTTTAAACTGTGAAATAATTTTTTTTGTGGTTTTAATGAGACTTGGACTAATGAAAAAGGGCTTCAGTTTACAGTTTGAAAGCATTTGCTAACTTGGCATCAATCCTGAAGTTTTTAAGGGAACTACTAACCAAGACTGCAACTTAAGAGTGAAAGTAAGTTAGCACAACTGATGAGAACTCTGTGAAGTAAGTGCTGACTTAATTGCTAAACAGACTTGCCGTTTCACTATATTTCTGAAAGATCTTGGAATTTATAATTTGTTTCAAAAAATATGTACATACGCCTAACATGCTGTATTTGTGGAGATTATTACAATACAGTGTTTCTGCTTGGTGGTGCATAAATTCTCTTCTCACATTGTCAGACTTGGTCCACATGTCTTGCACAAAGGGGTTCTGTGTATACCGCTGTACTGACCAGAGTGTGTCAGACTGTCCACATTTATTGGCCATATCTCTGCTGTAGTCCACAGGATCATTACTGTGCTAGTGGTGGTACTGTACTATCATGTCGCATATGTTAAAAGCAGATGTGACATTCCACACACAACATGTCCGTTAACACAACCTCTATTACAGTAGCAACAGTCTAAATATATACCTGCAATACATACCTGACATCCTCTTGCACTAAGAGGTTGGGACTATTGGGGCTGAGGTAGGACTCCACTCCATGTTCTCGACATATGGTGAACATATATGTACATATAATTATCCATATATCTATATAGATATATACACATATACATATCAACATACATAGTTGTATATATATATATATATATATATATATATATATATATATATATATATATATATATATATATATATATATATATATATATATATATATATATATATATATATATATATATATATATATATATATATACATATAAACACTGAAATATATATACATATACACAGCAATATATGTCTACACGTATACAGATATAGATACATATGAAGATATACTTATGGATATCTACGTATATATTGACAGTAATGGGTATATCAGAATAGATATGTATGTACATATAGTTATAGATATTTACATATATATATCTACATAAATAGGCATATCTGTACACGTAAAATGTGCATACATATATAGCTATATATACATATATCTATATATACATATATATGTATATACAAAGAGAGCTACACATGGCCATATATATGATTCACCATACAGATGTGTATACAGACATATGTATGAATATATATGTGTATGTACATGTAGACATGTGTATACCTTCCCAGATGTATCTCACTGTATGTATCTTATATGTGTACGTTATGATTAAACAACATATGTGATGCAACAGTCATATTAATGACAAGTGCCACATAATTGTGGAAGTAAAGGCAATTGTTCAATACTAATCAATATGTGTATTGACAGATATATTGGAAGAACAATAGCTGTCTTCACATTGGTCGTGGCATAGTGAATAAGTGCTGTGAATATAGTGTACTGGGTCCTGGGTTCAAGACCAGCAAGGGCTGTTCATTTTGTTGCTGGGCAGAACATAGGCTGTCGGATACAGAGTGGTTAAGACAGTTTTGAGCAGCTTTAAGCATGTTTGCGTGGGTTTGCACAAACTAAGCTGTGCTAAGCTACGGCTAAACATATGGGCACTTACACAGTGTAGGCTTCACTTACCAGTGCGCAAATCAGCTTAGCTGTTAAATTGGAGCAATGTTGATACCTGCTAAGCATAGCTTAGCCTTGGTAACCAGTTCACACCACCTAGCCATGTACAATACATGCGCCTATGTGCTGTCATTACAGTAGCAAGGGGTGTGAGTGTCATTTCTGGGATACACAAGTATATGAGGCCTATAGAGCGCTGTTATCCATGTGAATGTGTTACATACTGGGGTAGTAGCCCAGTGTATGTGCTATCACACTGGCATGTAGTGTATCATGGTGGTAGTACTGTTGACAGCGCTTTCCCAGGCAAGAGTAGAGTGCTAAATGTAATACTGACAACAGGCACACCTGCAGGCATAGCTGGATGCTGAGGCCTCCCTGTTGTATCCCTGGTATGTGAGTTGTGTCACAGTATATAACCCCTACTGGATAATGATCCAACATTTGGAATGCAACTGTAGACTACCGTCTGTACAGCACATGTTAGTGAGGGCTTCCAACATGTAGTTATGGCATACATATTGTTGTCAAATGTCTATCTGTCAACACATTCATCCTACTACATAGCTACTTGCCAAGCTGATGACTGTCAGTCCCTCTCGAGATGTGCAGATGACAGGTATCCAGCTGGGATATGTACAGGCAACCTATGCTTGATTGACACTGACATGTCTGCCCACCTGTGTAAGTACTGGCACATATAGAAGACAACACTCTGTATGCACCACATGCCATGGGTACCTCCCATAGCACTACCACAGTCAACAGAACATGCTTGGATACAGGTCTCCATCACAGACACTAACAATGTGTTGTAATACATGTTGCATACATGTCAACTTGATTACCTCAGTGGCTATGTGCAGGAGGCACCCACAGGATAGGCTTATTCATGTCACTCTCACCCTGAGGGTCACCACAGTGGTGTCTGTTGATAAATTGCCTGCTGCCACATTGCCGGTGGCAGGATACCACTGTACACACATCCTCTACACAACCCATCTCTCCATGGACAATAGCTAGGTACACAGCTATGACCACCTGCAGCGATGCACGCCAGAACTGCTACATGTGTAAGTGTGCATTACTGAATATAGCAGTGTCTGTGTGTTAGCACACCTGTATTCAGGAATTCCATGAGGGCCTTGACAACCACCGTAGCACACATTGCCATAGTCAGTTGTAGCTGCTGCTATATGGGACATTACATGTACCCTGTTATGCTTCTCTCCCTACTAGCTACACGACCCTAGCAGTACCAGCACTGCAGTGTTGTACAAATGGGTCAATAGGCATGGGATACTCATTGAGTTCTGGCAAGTGTGTGTATGTCGGTATATCTGTAGGGTACAGCATTCTGAGGCCACATACTCCTATTACAAAACCGATTCCCACACAGTAATACAGATAATGTTGTTGCTGCCCCTAGGTGAGGCATGACAATGCAACACCCTACTATGCCTGTGGTATGTGCATTGGATGCATATCCCTGTAGTACCACTGTTGGGTTATACAATGGGCTGTATCGCAGTCATGGGCAATATGTGATAGTGGGTATGTCAGAGTGTCATCATGGGTTTCAGGGAGTACAATATCTACTGGGGGATGTGGGTGCTGTCTACACTGTCATTACACCAAGGTACACCCAGTGTATGTCCCATGTACCACTTTATAGTTACCACTGTCACCATCAACCATACAGGTATATGATACTACAATCCAGCCCAGTTATGCATGTGCTGTGTGCAGCCTACCTGTAACACTTTGGACAACATGGTCAAGTTAGTTAGCAGTGATAGGCCCAGCTCTCTTGGATGTGTGTCTGCCTGTAATGTGTCTGTTAATGTGTATGTGAAGGTATGTTACACTACGTATTGTCCATATACTCCCATTACATCCCGCATTAGCATAGTGTACATGTCTGGGAATGTTCTGCATGTAACATGTAACCTGGAAAACACCTCACCCTAAACTCTGTGTGGTGTGTGCAATGAAAGCCACACACTTAAGTACCACTACATACCTAGGTAAGGGTCTAGTGCCAGTGTTGCCAAATAAGAGTGTGTGTGTATGTAAATGGGTCTACATCAGGCTGCAGATTATACACATCCCAGCGGGTCACTTGTCCATGTTTCACAGGCAATAACTGTTATACAAACCTGTGACATGTGTTCAACTGTACCCCGGATATGTCACAGCCATGGTGTCACCACAATGCCGTACCCCTTGTGGATTATGACTGCAGACCATCCTCCTGCTGACACATGTACACCTACAACACAAATGGATAACATTATGGAGACCCCAATCAACCAGTGTTACTAACAGCTATAATGCATCATTGCTGGATGGCTACACTACCTGACATGTATGCATTAAACTTTACTCCAGACAACATGTTACACTGCAGTTCTTTAGTACACTCTAGTACAGCCAATGTGTGCATCAGAATCATATTAGCCTGTCCCTGCATCGAAGTTATGGATGACAGGAATGTGGCAAAGGTATCATCATATGCACAGGGTGTGTTGTTGGTTTGCTAGAGGCCAAGGGTGGGCCATACATTTGACACCATGTGTGTGGGTAAGGGGTGTAATGAGGTGAACTGGGCGTGGTGATGTGGTGTGTGTAGGTATGGGGTTGCCCTAGGTGTGCTTGCATAGTGTGTGGGTATGCATGCACACAGTTCTGCCATGTGGCTGCCCTACACATGTGTTTATGGACAGCTGCAGACCATACCTGGCAGGGTGTGCAGTTCACTGCCTCTGGCCATGGACATGTGGACTGTGCTTGCCAGGGGTTCCATGGGCATGTCCAGGTACAGGCCTCGAAGTGCTACTCTCCCCCGATGATGACAGATGTCCACTGAAACCAGGTCCCTCTTGGGATGGGCCAGGACCATGTGCTTGTGGCCTGCTGTGATGTGGTGTGGACAGCAACCACTCTGGAGTGCCATGGATGGTACTGCCACTACAGGAGCACCTTGGTGTACTAGCACATCCATGTTGACTGCCAGCTGTTGGTGTTGCTGGCCTACATCCACGTGGCCATTGCCACACTCCCACCACATGTTCAAGCATGGACAAACCACGGTCGATGAGGGCCATCATCTCACCAGACCATCTATCCATGAGCTCGGTATAAGCACGGATGGCACCAGACAGTTCATGGAAGTTGTAACTTGCAGATGTGAGAAGAGCCCTCTGCAGCCTCAGGCCCTGTCTGGTGTAACATTCCATACATGCTTGCACCGCCACAACAGCCTGAAGCATGCGCCTGGTGGTACCATTTGTGATGCATCTGCCAGGGGCATGATGACCAGTGGCCTTACCACGAGCACCCTGGGACATCTGCCTATGTGGTTCTCTGCCGGACATCTGGCTATGCCTGCTGTGACCAGACACAGTAGGCATGGTTACCACACTCTCCTGTGTACTGCCCCCAAATGCCAGCTGTCCCTCCACTATGGCCACTGGTGATGGGGTATGTATAGGCACTGAAACTGTGTGCGGGGTTGGGGTGGCTAAAAGAGGGATGTCAAATGATGGCATTGTTTCAGCCCCTGACAACCCCACCTGTACCTCAACAGTACTATCATCATCTTCAGTATCTGTATGGACTCCAACATCAGATGGCATGCAGGAGGGACCCTGACCCACCTCACCACCTATGGGGAAAACATGAAACGCACTTTAAGACCTGTACAGCATTGCATAACAGTGTGCACATACACACACACACACACACACACACACACACACACACACACACACACACACACACACACACACACACACACCACCTTAATACCTACCTGTCCATGACTTTACAGACAATTCCATGTTTATTCCCATGCATTCTCCATCCTGCATCACACTTGGTAACATACACTCATTGATACCATTTATTAACATATCATTCCTCTAAATGCCTAGACAAGTGATCACAACACAAGACCTGTTACTCCATTACCCCCCTGACCTGATTGGAGTGGTTTTACATGGTCTCACTGCTGTCATTCAGTTTTCACTCTGTGTATGTCCAAACATCATGATCATGGCCCCTATATGTGAGGGGCAACTATGTTCACTCCATAATTTCATGCACTGGAATGTCATGCGTAAGTATTGCTCAGTACATGCCAGATATGCTGCTCAATCAACCTATCATGTGACAACTGTAATATAAGGATACACTCCCTGGTGTTGTCTAGTAATTCCCCAATGCATCTGTAGTGCTGCATACGTGGGTTGTCGGTCACCTCTCTGCTGAAAGCGATATTAAGAGTATACCTGGTGTCTACCTTCCCTCCCAATGCATGTTCCATGCTGCAAACCTTATTATAGTATCAGCTGTCCTGTGATTACATACCTGACAAGTAATCCTGGTGTGTCATGTGTCGGTCCATGTCCATGTACTACACAATCCCAAGGGGAAGTACTGCTGTATGAACAACCCCACAATCACACATGTGCATACATGGACACCCACACAAACACACACACATGCACACACGCATCCTACATGCATCAACCTCCCTCTACTTCACCAGAGTGGCCCTACAGACAAAATAACCACCCACTGATACACACATACACACACACACACACACACACACACACACACACACACACACACACACACGCACACACACACACACACACACACACACACACACACACACACGCACACACACACAGGTTAGGTTGCAAAAAGTTAGTACACAACGTCCTCCTATTACCCATCTGTCAACATGCATAACATATGGTACACAACAGCATGCAGTGCAGCTATAGTCAATCCATGCTAGCAACAGTATACATGTGTGTGATGCATGTGTTGTGTTAATAGGTGATACCCCTTCCCCTGGATACCACTGCACCCATGTACACAGTATTGCTGTGCACCAGGTCTGCACCCTACCATGTACTGTGCACCAAACATCACAAGTATACAACCCATTGCTGAATGTGTAGTACTGTGTCAGTTATGTTGGCTGTAATGTTCACAGCCACTATGTTTTTCAGCAACACATACCTGGGAAGATATGTGGACAGATGTCATTTGTGAATGCCAGATGTCTGGTTTACAGATCTCAACATCAGCGGACCATGTATGACCAATCCAATACTATTAAACTGACAACCATCAGAGCATACCATGGCTATGGGGAATGTACACACCCTTATTGATATGATACACTCTTCCTTGATCTGCCATGGGAACACATCACCGCATATATTAACAGTACATGAGCCCGATATGTGACATATGTCCTGTACATTCACATGCAGTGTTTACGGAATGTGTTAGGTGTGCGGATGCTGACTGTGATGCATACACTCTGTGTGTGCATATGTGTGCACACCCTTATCATGACGGTTTGTTGCACCTATTATTATGTGTACTACAGCAGTCACTACTTCTGTAAGGGGTATACTAGCATGGAACATCTGCATTTGCCAGTGTATGTTCAGTCTGCCCTGCACATGTCCCCCAAATCTGCATGATTGCAAGGTCTACTCATGTGCACATCCCTTGGTGTTCACACACTGCTGTGGGGGTAGGGTTATGTCTGCCACAGTTCCTGAACCTGACTGTGTGCAGATACAGCCATTTTTAGCATCCTTAGGATCCCTGCTGCAGTGCACTGGTGTGTCATGCTGACACCCCCTCCCCACTTTCAGCCTTTTTGCATATGCTTGACAAGTAAGGTCTACATGTGTGTTAGTTTGCAGTGTCCCATACACTGAACACCACATGTTACAGCCTAGTCCCAGCTGATAATGTGGGCCACAGGAATATGTTATGCCATAGTGTAATTCTGTAACAGTTACCATTGTACTACTGGTATATATACTGTTGTTGTACTGTGTATGGGTGATGTTTCACACATTTCCCTACTGTAGGCCATGTCTCCCATCATTATGTTACACCCTGTGGACACATTCTGCAATGATAGGATGTTAGTTATTTTGCAGATGTCTGCAAACCCTTCCAATACCCCATCATGGTCATCACTGTGATGCCTTGCATTTAACAGCAACAATACATGCACATGTACAGCATGCATTCTGGGTAGGTGTGTTAGATGTGTACATGGAATATACCATAGCTATTATATGCCTGGTGTATTTTCAAGCATCAACATTAACCATACTCACCAGCTACAGGCTGCTGCCTTGGTGGTTATACTGGAGGGACCTACATAACAGGGTGAGAGATGCGGAGTCAGTAGCCACACCTGTGGCATTGATACAGGGTGGTTGCAGCATTACAGTACATCAACAGTACATGTCCACAATACAACAAACTATATCTATGACATGTCAGCTATGCCTGATCTACCTGTACAGATGCAGATGCATACATGACAGTGGCCTACTGATGTGCCCTGTGGCCTTACCTGCATGCTCCTCAGCGAGTGTGTAGATAGCACCCACCTCCACAATGGTGTCTGGCAGTTGTTGGCTATGCGGATGGGCAGGTGACACCAGGCTGATGAGGTGCTCCTCAACACGTGTCGGGGGGGGATGCATGGCATGGCCCCCCCTGTTGTTAGGTGATCCCCCTGGACTGCAGCAGCATGCCGATGGGCATTGCGAAGCAGGTGAGAACAATGATGCCAGACCTGCTCATAACTGCGGTTGTGCAGTCCGACATCGTTGACCCTGTGGACTAGGTCATTCCACAAGGCAGTCCGCTCCTGCTGGTCAAGGGAGGCCTGGCCAAACAGGACAGGATAGTGCTGGATTAGCTGGTTTAGCAGTATTTCATTCTATGCGGCTGAGTAAGCAGGGAGCCGTCCATGTGACATCTTGCCTGAAAGACATAAAGATGGAAACAGGTCTGAACAATTCATGCGGCAAGGTTACCACAGTTCTTAATACACATCTCTGTCACCTCCCCCACCATATCAGTGACAGCAAACTGTACACACAACTAAATAGGTATGGCTATAGCTTACCTACCAGTGGGACAGATATTGTATTGTACCACACTTTGTTCTATGTGTTTGAAGCCATGTTCCCTGTGCGGACACTATTATTGCTGGCCTGTTACAGACTATTCATCTGCATGCCATTGTCAGGGTGACTATGTTTCCAAATATACCTGTGGTATGCTTGCTTTGGATTTCTGCACATCTGACATTTTGTGTTATTGGGGATATTTATGCATGCTGTTGTACATGTTCCAGGATTGTGTAGACTATTACTACCCACATATGTTCTATAAAAGTAACATAATACCATGTTTAGGGAATATTTGCCAATATAACCACCTCACCAAACTCATCTTCCCATGTTACCAGGTCACATCACATGTGGGACTCACCCTGGGGCCTCCTCATGTACTGGTCCAGCACTACCTTCAGGTGGAACCAACTCAGGGGATGTTGCCCCCCTGGGGCACACACAGACATGATCTTTCTCCCGAGGTCAGGTCCAGGGTGTGTTGCATAACGGGCTCCATAGACACATGTGGGATGTGCTACATCACCTTGAGATACCCAGTACACATTCACAGTGTCCAAATGCTCCTCCTGCTCAGCCTCTAGGCCAGGCACCTTCAGGACATGGACTACTGTTGTGAGTAGCAGTGGGTGGGTGGCTTGTTCCCATTCTGTCCATATTGGGGTCCATGGGGCATCCACATCACATCATCTACACAACACATGTGTGCCCTTATGCAGTCCAGAGGCCAGTGTATGTAAAAGTGGTATATGGCCCTGTATGTCAGTCTATGGGGGGGTGCACCATAACTAACCTAGGCTGTTACAACATGTGGGGGTATTAGGGATAAGCTGCCTTAAGGTATCTGGATGTACATTACCATACAATTCACCTTGGGTAAATGCAGGCCTACTGCTTCCTGCCACACAGACTGTTCTGTTTGTCAGTATGATTGTGATGGTGTCAGTTATGCCTTGTTATGTAACAGATATGTTCCATTGTGACAGCTGAGGTCTTTACCCCCTAGGGATTGTGTACAGAGTGTAGATAGGGGCTGCTGGACTATACATCTGCATTACATACTGTTGATTGATTGTTATCCTGTGGCCCAGTCTGTCTTTACTTGAAGGCCTTGGCCTGGACAGCAATATATGTAAACTTTTCCAGAATACTGTATTAATTTATCTGTTTGACAGTTGCATTTGTCAGTTTATATGTATTACAGAGTCTAAATAGCTATATGACATGGCATTTACAACTGTAATAGTGCACAAATAAAGATTTCCCATGTATGCAAACCTGTGTGTGGTGTTATATGTTGCAGGCAACAATTGTCATTTGTATTGGTGGGTCATACAGTGTCCAGTTGGTAAGTTGACAACTGTATGCATAGTGGCTGTTCTTTTTTGTGTACAACCTCTACATATGTATATACCTATACATATCTCTGTGTGTGTATGTGTACTTACATATATATCTATATCTATATATATGTATATATATATATATATATATATATATATATATATATATATATATATGTAGATGTATATCAGCATATATGTGTCTGTGTATATGTATCTTAGGAATGTTGATTGCTTCCAACTTGTACACTCCCTATGGTAGCCAGACTGTACTGCATGATGTGTTACTGATACCAGCCTGACATCGTACAGGTGGGATGGAGTACTGTTAACATCTTGTGCCATGTTGTGTCAGGTCCGGGTTATGGGATTTGCAGCAGTTGGTATTGTATTGCAGGGCAGACATGTTTGGCTGTGGGGGGGGGTATCTAGACGTACAAGATGTATGTTGCTTGGGCCCCCTCACCCCCATTAATGGTGCATGTGGTCATATATGTTTATGTTATGTTCTCTTTTATATCTATAGATATATGTCTGTATATACATATATAGATATATATTTATGCTTACATATATGTATTGCTATATATAAATATATATATATATATATATATATATATATATATATATATATATGTCTATATATATATATATATATATATATATATATATATATATATATATATATATATATATATATATGTCTACATATATATGTGTATATGTATATATCTATTTAGATATAAATATATATGTACACACACATACATCTACATGTTTAAATACATTTCCTGTACTGGTGAATGACTGTACTGGAAGATATATTTGTGAAAATGTGAGGGTTATGTATATCTCACATGGCTTAGTGGTAAATCACTTTGGCTATTGTGTGCAGGGTCCTGGGCTCAACCCTTGCAGAGGTTGTTTATTTTGTTGCTGGGCAGAACAATGGCCATTGGATACAGAGTGATTAATGCACTTTTAAGTGGTTGTAAGTGGGTTTGTGGATTTGAGTGGAGGAAAGCACTGATAACTTCTGGTTACTGTTACTTATACTCAGTTAGCTTCTAAATTGCTTAACATGTGTAGGCATTGCTTACTCTCACACAAACAGGCTTAAACCAGCTTGCTGCTGCTTAAAAGTGCTTACTCCCACTTACCCCCACGCTAATTTCTTTAAAAGAAAAGAAATATGGTTGATAGAAAAGTGGTGAAAAAGGTAGGGAAAATAGCTAGGGATGTGCAGGAATGGTGTAGGGAAGGTCCATAGCTACCCATTTCTTCTACAGCAACAGCTGTGCATATACACTAAATTTGGAGGTAGATTTGGACACTCAAACCCCTGAGAGAGGGGTGAGGACAACAATAATATGTTGTGATGCCAGTTAGACCAGATTACATGTGTCCTTTGGACATGTGTGTGAAATGGACAGCCATGTATGGGGCGAGATTGTTTTTGGGAACAGATTGCCCTTTTTTCAGGTGAGAGTGGGATGTTGGGGAGGGATAGTAGGTATATTTGGGGGTAGGTTAGGTAGGTTAACAGACAAGACAAAAAGACACATACAGGGGTGGTATATGATACATGTGGGGGTAAACACTTTCATGGGGAGGGGTGTGGTGAAAACGGAGGCCCATGAGCCCCCTAGTGGAAACAGTGGGACTGAGGTCCCCACACATGGGCAGTCACAACTGCACCTTCACAGCCCCAAATTGGCTGTACTGGGGGCTGATTCAGAGAGCCAGGCCAACCTTCTAGTCATGACATGTGGCCCTTGATCTGGCATAGCAGATCTCTGACCTCCCACCGGAGCTCGCTACACACCATGACCCGGACCTGGTGACGAGTGAGTGGCTTCTGTCCGTGCTCACTCCTGGGGGGGGGGCAAGCCCCATCCCCTGAAGCAGTTGAACCTGAAGGTGGTGCAGGATGAATGGATGAGGAGGTCCCGGGTTGGGCCCCAGATGTGCTGGTGCCCAGTGCCACGGCCAGCTGAGGTGGGACAGGTGGGTCTGCTGGGACCCGCATTCCCATATGTGCTATGGTCTTTATGCTTTATCAACATACATGGTTAGTAATAGTCAACACATTCCAGAATTAGGTATAACAGCATGCATAGATATTCCCATTAACCCAAAAACCAGATATGGAACAGTTGCATAGCAAACAGAACATTTGCATATATGGGACCACAGTCGTAATTACAACAGTATGCAGGTACATTGATGGCACCATGCCACCAATGTTGGAGTATTTCAACATAACACATGCGTAGAAACAGATTTAAATAATCAAACAATAGGACATATGTCCCAACATAACAGTTAAGTCAGCACGTACCAGTTGAGTTGGGTATTTTGTTTATTGTTGCATATATGGTGGTGGGGGGAGAAAGATGTCAATTAACAACTAGTATATTCCTGTAGTTTTCATTACTTTCCTAGTCAGTGCTGTTATCTGTACCTTGCAAGTTTTACTACACTACCCTATTGCCTTACTTTGGACAGTGGTATGGCTGTTGACAAATATATACATTAACTGGTTTTACCTGCAGTATACACCTCTTACGTGGTATACCTGTGGAGGAATTGTTTGTTAACACTAACTGTTTCTACACATTCTCCCAGATTCCAGGTTGATGTTATGCACATACTTGTCCATTTCTTTTTGCACAGACTCTTGCCATGTCATGACCACATGCAGGTGAACCGGGACATATTTAGACTATTGCCATCTTCAACCTTTAGTGATTTACAACACTCTTATACAGGATTTCCTAGACAGTTATTTTATGTAGCACAGTTTGGGTGATAGTGATGGGTAATGCCTTATTATTCAGAGCAACTGCAACACTCACAATGTCATACAATACCAGAGTAAACAGTACCAGTACAGGGTATCAATCTTTTATTTCTGGGCACAGTGTTTGTATCTGACGGACCTGTAGGAGCAATGTTTGTTAGCACTACCTGAATGTTGCCACACAAAGTACCAGTTTCCACATTAGTATTATGCACATACATCTCAGTCTCTTACTGTATACACTGTGGTCACTGCTTGACAACATGGGGGTGTGAATGGGACATACTTGGCTTATTACTCTCATAATATTTTGGGGAGTTGCTTGAGTGACAGGTTTGTTCTTATAGATGTGTGCCAATCAGTTGTATTTCTTATTTGCTGCCTATATGTCCGGGATCTTCCCACTAATTTCCCAGAAGGACAGACTGACAGGCAGCTGCTATGGGCTAATTTACTGGACATTCTGGATAGTTGTGGGGTATGAGTCTGTATGCAGACTACTATCACTCCCAGGATTTGAACCATGGCTGTGTGCTACAAATACAACAGTTCACATCTCAGTGGTATGTGCTCTTTGAATTTTGTTGTCTGTCTTTTCACTGTTTTCTGTCTATGTCTCTCTCAGTTGTATTAAATGACCTCTGGGGATTACACCAGTCATATAAAGACATTCCTACATATTTTATTTATATTGCACAGTGTGGGTAACGCTGCTTAATACAACAGTACTATTAAGTGATTGCAAATCTACATTACCATATGATACCAGAGTAAGCACATGCAGTCCAGCAGTTAGACCTTTATTGTCAGGCTATTATGCTTTTATTTACATACAACCTATATGAGACTCTTCCTGCCATATTCTCTGGTGTATACAATACTTGGCTTAAACAATACAGGTTTTATACAGGCAATTAACTTATTAATACTTTTAGATTTATTTCCTATGACAGTACATGCAAGAGTATTACTAACCTGCCTCGCATTGCAGCCTCTCCAGGCATCATTCATGGGCCTCCTGGTTTGCAGCCCGCTCACTTGCCACTGTGAAAGACATAAGAGGAATATTTAGCCATACCTATCCATAATACACATGAGCTGGCAAGTATTAAGTGGAGTGATATTTACACAGCGCTGGGACCTCCCTTTCCTCCTAGCCTCTTGGATCCACTGATCCAAGAGATCCCCCTTTCACCACTATAGTAAAGCCTGACCTTCTCACCAGTTCAAGATATGCCACTGGCACTGTTGAGGTCACGGGCGAGAAGGTCCCAAGCTTGCTCTTTATATTGAGAACCCTGATACTGGCCCTGCAGCAGTCTTTGCTCATGGTCTTTGACAAGGAGTCCTGCCATGACTCTGGACTCCTGGATGCCCAAGCACTGCACCTGAAAGCACACTCCCCCTCCAATTCCAGACATAGTGCCTGCAAGGAGAAGCTACAACCATTTATGAGATGTGTTCCCACCTGTTGAGTTTAAATAGGGCCAATTTCCCGCACTTTGCTGTGATTGGATGGTTTTGAAAAGGCTAAGCTATGGGAAAACCTACTTACCTAAGGTTGGCGTTATTTAAAGGGGTATACTAATGGGCAAATTGAGTTAGCTGGCCTACACATTGCTTACACCTACTAAGCTGGCTGTGCAATGCTTAGCAGTGCTTAATATTTAATTCACATTATATTTCCTTTTTGGCATTGATTTATTATTCATTACATGTTATATATGTGTCTGGTATCCATGATTCAGGTGTACGTACACTGTATGGGGTCCTTGTGTTTATTATGGGACTTCAACACTTTATTACAATTGCACCTCACATCGGGGCTCACTGCAGTACTCCAGTTCACATATTTATGTTATGTAGTAGGTTATACAACATAAGACTGTATACAGATTTCTTTCACATGTTCAGTTTGATTTTCCTATAGTGAGGATTTGTTTGGTGATACCTCAATTTTATGTACTGCTGTGATGGCTTAGTGGTTAACTACTGTGACTATAATATACAGGGTCCTGGGTTCATGACCTGCAAAGGGTGTTTATTTTGTTTCTGGCCAGAACAGCGACTGTTGGATACAAAGTGATTAAGGCACTTTTAAGCACTTATGAGAGTGTTTGTGTGAGTTTGCGCGAGGGTAAGCTATGCCAACCTTCAGTTAAATATGCTTACAGAGTGTTAACTTCAATATTGCTTAACCTGTGTGCGCATTGCTTACCCCCACGCAAACGGGCTTAAACCCACTTACTAGTGCTTAAATATGTATACTACTGTTTAACAGTGCTTACACTTGCTTACTAGTGCTTACTCCCACCTACCACTACAGTAATTTAGACAGTAATGTCTGATGGTTCTTGGGAAGATGGGGGATTTGGATGCTGTATGGAGTTATCATTCATTACACATTTTACCTTCCATTTGTATCCCTGATTCCTGTGCACATATACTGTATGGGGCACTTGTGATTATCTGTGGACTTTGCAACATTATGACACTGACACTTCACATCTGCATTTAATGCAGTACTCCAGTTCACAAATATATGTTATTTAGTAGTTTATGCAATTAAAAATATTGGTCATAAAGTGATTTGACATGGAAAATGGAATGTGCTGCAGTGGGACTCGAACTGGGAACGACTGCTCGAAAGGTGAATGCTCTGCCCACTACACTATTGCTGTACTGTTTCATTTGCATATATCATGCTTTTTATCCTCTTCTGCCTTTTAATCTGCATTAACTGTAACTAAGCGATGGGCAAACCCACACACCTATGTTTAAATTTAATCTGTTTCATAAGACAAATCTTTATATTTGTTGTGTTAACTATTGCTCTTGTACACATGGGAGGATGTTGCTGGGGGTATACATACACCTATGAGCAGTCTCACTCATTCTTTTATAACTTGTCTGCTGTTCTTCATTGCAGGGGCATGCATATTCTGAGAGCTCTGCTCTCAGTCACGCCCCTTGCACTCTTACACACTCCGTGTAAGATTAGGAGCTCAGGCAGTGCACCTTCATTAATATGCATGGCGTGCTGCCGTCCTGCTCCTAAACGTCCACTTCCGTGCAGGACTAAGCTAGTCCTGCATGGAAGGATAGTGAATCTGGGGGTATGTGTATAACCTGAAATGCTGCTGCGATAGTGTAAGTTGTTTACATAAATAGTAAACACTTAATAGATACTCTATTTACTGTGATTTATAAAATCTATCTTAAGATCTAGAACCTAAAAACACTACCACTATAAAATAGTTGTGATGAAGAGTTTGCCATTTGCACTTATTTTTAATAACCTCTATGGTTTCAAAGATAAGAACATTTGTTTGAAATGTGAGGACATAATTTGATTGTTTCAAACAGCTTAGGCTCTGCCCATAGGAGGTTAACAGTGCAAACTTCCAGAGCTCTAGTGGAGGGAATGAGTTAAGATACCCTTCGGATTCCCTTTGATATAAGTGATTAACATATTGAAGAAACACAATTCTGAACATCGGCACCAATGATGTTCAGTGATAGTGAAGTAGCCCTGCAGTAGTCCAAATGACCTTTTACAATAGAGGCTGGAAAGAATACTGAAAAAAGCTATTCAAACAAACTTTAGAATACCACATGACTGGTGATTTATATATAAGGACTAGTACAGCCTTAGCAGACCTTAAAACTAGCTGCAGTATGAGTTAGAGATAGCAGAATCATATCTGAGGACCCTGCTCAGCTGCAGCTAGATGGGAATACCTTCTTGGTTTTGGGAAAATGTATTTATTGACATTTGATTACCGGAAAAATCCTACTGGGTATGAACCCATTTTCAGCTGAGGCTTGGGGAGAAAAGCTCCAAAGTATTAAAAACATTTTAAGAATAATAATTTTACAGTCTTTAAAAATAATACAAACATAGTGAACACATTGATTAAGAATAGATCTAAGTTATATGAGAATGATTTAACAGCTGGAAAAAATTTAGCCAGTTTATAGAAAAATTAAAGGTAAAATGGTATAATACAAAACGGGTATTGCAATACAAAGTGAGAGGAAAAGCAAGCTTAGGATATATTTAGAGAAAAATCCAGGGGAGAGAAATTGCTAGAAGTAAGGAAGTGAGTGAGGAAGGGAGAGTAAAGAGATGTAATGTATGAATAGATATTTGTTGACATTTAGAAATATAGCTTATCCTAGTGCTGAGCAAGAACAGAGCCAGCGTTTGACTATGAAGTCTTTCAGAATGGTGTTGAAGGATGGGAGGGAGAATATTGACCTGCTAAATGGAGATAAGGAGTTCCAGGCCTTAGCAATATGATATGAGTACAGACAATGCCCAGCAGATTTGATAGGTCTGTGGACAGACAGGAAATTTTGGTCATTCGATTGTAATGGTTGATTAGGAACATAGTTGTGTATGTAGACTGTTACTTAGTGCTGGACAAGCAGATGTATTCTGGATAATTTTATAGGTGATAAGAAGCTGTGTACATGTTAGTTGATTGGGTAGTTCTAACCAATTTATGCTTTTTAGTGCTATACAGTGGTGAGTTCTGAAAGAGGTATTTGCCATGAATTTAGCAACTTTGCTATAGCATCCTTCAAGTTTTGATTTTTGTAAAGCCTGATGTTTACTAAGGATAGGAACATCATAAAGAAGGGTGGGGAGGAGATGTGGTGGCAAGTGCAGCTTTAGTTACATTGGTGATAAACTTTTTCATGAGTTCTTCTTATACAAGTTTGTATATGCAAGTCTAATTTTAAATTATCATCTACTATTATTCCTAATAATTTGTTGTGAGAAGTGACTTCAATGGTTTTATTATCAAGAAAGAGGACTTTAAATTTTGTTTTTACATGGGAGAGTGATTTTGGGGAAAAAGGAGTAGTTTGTTGTTTTTTTTTTTTTTGATTGAGCATGAGTTGTGAGTAACCAAGCCATGTTTCAGTTGCTGTTAAAGCTTCCTGAATAATATTTTGGAGGTGTGCCACGTTGTCAGATATGTAAATGAGTGTGGAGTAATCTGTGTACTGTATTAGGGAGGCCTGTTGTGTGAATTTGTGGAGGATGCTGGTGAGAGTGTTAAAGGGGAGGGGACCAAGGATAGACCCTTGTGGTACACTGGAAGTGAACTGGAGGTAGGAGAGAAGGTGGAGTGCCATTTTGCTGAAACCTACTAGACAGATAGCTTTTGAGCCATAAAATGGTGGACTGAGAGAGACCTAATAAGGACATTTGATGTAAAAGTTTGTATGACGAACTGTATCAAAGGCTTTAGACAAGTCTAGAAATAAGGAGGAGACTAGTTTGCAGTTATCTCTACCTTTATTGTCAGTATTCATATAAGTTAGAAGTGCAGTATTAGTGGGCGGCCACGGTGGTGCAGTGGTTAGCATTGCTGCCTCACAGCAAGAGGTTCTCTGGTTCGATTCTCAGCTGGGGTGCCTTCTGTGCGGAGTCTGCATGTTCTCCCTGTGGTCACGTGGGTTTCCTCCAGGTGCTCTGGTTTCCTCCCACATCCCAAAGACATGCTGTAGGTGGATTGAACACTCTAAATTGGCCCTAGGCATGAGTGCATGCTTGTGTGTGTCTGCCTTCTGTGAAAGGTTGGGCACCGGGCTGGCAACTTGACACCATAAAACTCCACTGCCAATCATGAGCAGACAGGTGATCCACTGTGGCGACCCCTAACCAGGAAAAGCCAGAAGAAGAAGTGCAGTATTAGTACTATGGAAAGGATGGAAACCTTGCTATAATGGGGATAGGAGTTCTTCCTGCAAAAGACAGTTTGGCAATTGTTTTTGAATACATTTTTAAAGTATTTTGGACAGGAAGGATACAACTGCTATAGGTCTAAAGTTAGTAATATCTGTTGAATTTTCTCCTTTGTGCAGAGGGATAATGTATGACCTTTTTTCTTAAGAGAGGGGAACATGGGATGATTCCTACATTGACCTATTTGTAAGATTTGTAAGGATTAAAAAAGGGTAGGCAATGTTATTTTAAGGTATTCACTTGGAAGGTCATCAGCTGAAGCAGATCATGGTTTGAGTTTAAGAGTAGTTTTATATAAGATGTGGGTGCAGATGTGAAGGTGTAAATGGATGTGGTGATATGTGGCTGCCGTGCATGGTTATGATTAAATGTTTCCGAATCCTTGGTTAGAGATGCTATGCCATCTATAACATAAGAGTTGAATTGATATGCAGTTTCAAGTGATGAGTTACTGGGAGAGGGGTTAGGGTTTAATTTATGGCCAGGATGCAAGATTCTTTAATGGCTGTCCAGAATGTTTTAGGGTTGTGTTCACTATTATTCGGAAAGTTATTACAGTATATTTTTTGTCTTCATTAATTTGCCTTTTAAGTAAGATTGCAAAGCATTCTAAAGTTTTCAAGATATTGTGGTGTTTTATATTTTTGCTACTCTTTCCATGCTTTTTCTGCATTCTGCATTAGCATTCTATTCTTTTTGGATAGCCAAATTGCATTATTTCTTTTTAGTGTCTTCATTCTAGAAGGTGCAAGGGTGTTTAGGATTTCAGGAAAGTTTATTTATTTATTTATTCATTTATTTAACATTTGTTTTTTGGGAAAGTCTGACTGGGTCAGTAACCCATTAAGCTCCAAATGATACATGAAACTTAAGGCAATTGACATGAAGAAGATAAAAAACAAGTATTAAAGCACACATTAATAATAGCTGACTACTAAATAAGTATGGAGAGGTAAATGCAGTAATAAATACAAAATAAGTATGGAGAGGTAGATAAAATAATAAAATGTACTAAATTAAAGTATAGTGGTAGACTGCAAACTCTTTTTTTACATACATAAGGTAGAAGTAAGGTAAAGAATGAGGACCAGAACATTAGATGCAAGTGGATGCTTAGAAAGGTCGGAAAGTTAAGGGTGTAGAAATATTTATTTATGTAAGTAGTACTGAATTTGTTTACAGCATCATCTAAGGAGAGGGTGTTTAGGAAGTTCTAGTTAATGGAGGATAGGTTAGTAATGAACATTTCTTGGTTAAACTTGGAAAGTTTGCATATTGTTTTAATAACATGCTGTTTAATTGGATGTGTGAGATGTTTGGTTGCACTGATTGGAAGATCACTGAGACAGTCTGACATTGTACCTGAGGTGGTGTATTTGCTAGGGTCTGATACTAGGATCCAGTCTAATAGGGAATTTGATGTCTTGCTACAATGTGTGAGGCTATTAATTATGTGTATGAAACCAATTAAGTTTATGCTTGATGTAGCGGTGGAAAGTTTATGTCCAACCAATCGACATTCATATTACTTGGTAAAATACTGTAGTCGTCACTCTGAATTAAGAGTGCTGCACAAAAGGCTCTTTTTGTAGAAAGGCTAACCTTTACTTAATTCTTCAAAGGAAAAAGAAACAATGAATGTGAAATCAAAAGAGTTTTTTTTACAAGAATATTAAGAACTTTTAGGCTCCTTAAAATGCACCACTAACAATGTACTATCTTTAGTTTCTTAAAACCAGAAGGCAAGCATAGTCTGAAACCTTTAGAAAACTGTCAGTCTTTCATTTTGCTGTTCAGCTATATAGAATACATGCCAGTGCTGTAAATAATCCATGAACTGTGACGACTGTAATCAGTTATGACATCTGATATAACAGTAACCTCTGAATCTATTTAATGGAAAGAGAAACATTGCCTTTCCTCACACAGAAAATATATTAAATTGTTCAGCCAATAAAATGAAATGGGTAATCATAATTAAAAATCTTGAAGAAGTGAAAGTGTTTCCACCACCATTTTCTAATATAACTTTAATAAGAAATGAGAATCATTCCTATTCTGCAAAACGACAGCTGTGTGTGTCTGTGTGTTGGGGGGGGGGACTACATTAAAAGTAAGCAGATAAGATTGTATGCTCCTCCTGTGAAAAGAAGTTTGGAAACTGTCTTGCAAATGCAGTATAAAAAAAATAATAATATATAAGTGTGTGTGTGTGTGTGTGTGTGTGTGTGTGTGTGTGTGTGTGTGTGTCTGTGTGTGTGTGTGTGTATTGTAATGGATGTTATTTTCAGTAAAAATAAGGTACGATCTGGGTTTAAACATCCAGAAGGGCCCTACACAACTTTTATTGCATGCAACATATATACTATTAAACATTTTCCTGATAAAAAAAAAAAATAATATATATATATATATATATATATATATATATATATATATAAATAAATATATATATATATATATATATATATATATAGATAGATATAGATATATATATATATATATATATATATATATATATATATATATATATATATTTATATACGTTTGTGACTGTCATTTAAATATTATACAAGACCCTAGAAATGTTCGTCTTTCTTAAGCTGATCTGTCTCAGAATTCATAGGATAGCATCTAAAAAGAATGTTGCCACTTCTATAAGCTTCAAAAGAGTACTGCCACCAAGAAAGTTTAGCAGAACTCATGCATTGTTTTCAAGCACACATAGTACTTAAACTATTTCTATCATATAGTTACTAAATTGTAAGACAAACATAGAGAACTTGTTTTCTATGGTATAGTTAACAAATTGTAAGACAAGCACACAGAGTACTTGTTAAACATTTTCTATGGTATAATTACCAGATTGTGAGATTAGCAGTTAACAATTACACAACAGCCTCTGTGTTCTTGTTTTTCCTCAAGTTAATGAATGAAAAAAGTATGGAGCCTGGATTTCAAAATAATCAGCATGTGGAGCTAGCATCTGAATGGATGTTGTGGATCTTTTTTTTTTTTTAATGCTGTAGATTCTGAAAGACTTGCTTTTCTTGACATATACAAATGAAAAAAATACAACAAACATTTTAGTGACCATTTACAGACTTTCCATGGCTGCAAAAGTTCCCTGAGTATTCCAGGCCACAATCACCTTAAAAGTGAGTTTGTGGATGGTACATGAGTTGTTACCAGCTGTTGCATGTCATGCATGAGGAAGCATTCATTTAGACAACAACAGCAGTTCCTGTTAGACGAGGTTATCAATATATACTACAGTGAGACTGTGTTAGCTATAAATGACATATGTATACCACAAACATCCATATAGCCACTGGTGGAAACCACCATCCCAGTAGGAAAAATATTTTGCATATTTCTGGCATACTCGTGTCTGGAATATTCTAGTATCACACTAGTATCTACTATAGCATAGTGGTGTAATAAACAGTAGTCACTAGGTCAAATTACTGGCCCGTAATATGTCATGAGATTGGGAACTCTATAGAGCTTCCAGAAATAGCAGGTAAGTGCCCTGCAGCCACAAACTATTCTCAGAAGTATATCCGCTGAGTATGTGAGACCATCAGCTATAGTCACACGATGTAAATCTTTCCAAGTAATAATGGGGAAAAGTATGTCAAACGGAAGGAGTTACAGTCAAGCCACTGTCAAGCCACGTACCCAACAGATGTGCAGATCCTGCATATAATAGGTTCATCCCTTAACAGTGGCTATAATTCTTTCATTTGAGATGCCTGTACACTAAGACACAGGTCTATAACTAAAGGCATCCTGGAAAGACATCTAGTAATTAATTAGCATTTCCAGTATACCACATGACACATACATGTAAACTATGCATGAGTAACGCACACATTGTGCGGTAACATATACCGTTACGCTTTATGGGTAAGAGTGAGCTCCCCTTAACGATCGGGTTAATAATATCGCTGTCTTCTGGCTGAAGTGCGATCTGCAGTCACACCCAGTCAGTTTGTCAGCAGTCATTCCAGTGTTCTCAAATACTCTACATGGTGTCTTTCAGACCCATCATACATAGTGCTGAGAATGTATCAGATACTGTGCACAATCCCAATAAGATCTGCGTGGGAACTAAGTACCTTCTTCTGCATGTGGGCACAGGTAGTCAAATAGGTAATGGCAGGTGCATATATCACGCTCATCCTTCCCAGTATGCTAATTGTCATGCTTGTCTTCTCCCACCCAGGCCATTAATGTGGTCTTTCTCTTGTTTTAGGGCCAAGCATACTTATACATTCTGGGGCTTTGTATCCATCCTCCTCTCACAAGCCCACAAGGCTCCTGTGTCTAGCAATGATGTTAGCATCAGTAGAAGGTATTGCTGGGTGTGTTATATATCAGGCCCTAGGTGGGTATAAGATCATCCGACCTGCCCCCACAGGACATGGGAACTGTCCATCAAAGCTGTGTTGCATTCTAAAAGCCATACTTTACTTGCATATAAGATGACCTGTATTAGCAGAAGATACATAACAACATTAAGAATGAACAATGAAAACACAATGAGCACACAACACTGCATGATGCCAGATTTGAAGACACCCTTCCTGGAAGTCCTCTGCCTATTGCCTCCTGAAATGTTTGATCTTTTTGGTGACCTTCACACTGTTTAAGTGCACCTTCTCCAAAGCAGCCTCCTGGACCTTATGATGTAAGACCTGATGCTAAACAATTTCAAATACCCTCTTTAGATTAATAAATTTGCAGTCTGTAAGAACGCCACAATCACTGCTTGAAAAACCATTGTCACATCGACTATAGACACTCATTTCTAAATTCATATTGTACATAGGAAAGTAGATCGGATTCACTTACATGTTTTAAATCCTGAATACAGTTTTTTAGTAAATGTTAGTAACTAGGATCTTGGGTGCAGTTGTGCTACTGATTTCACAAATTAACATTGAGGAGGTCTTCTGACCTTCAGGGGCACTAGATCACAGAACAGTCATGACCTGGTGTCAGCAAGTGTAAGAGCTTTTTCAATATTGCACAATAATTAAACCCTGTAACAGTGACATTATGTATTGGCCTCTACCTTTTTTATAAGATTTTTATATGCCTTTCGTGTGCTTGCATATTTATTGTTTGGTCAGATAAATCTAACATGTATGGTTTCATATGTTTTTCTACATATAATATCAATGATGAACTTATGTTCCTTTAGTAAGATTTCTCTGAACTATATTACATATTTTGACCATTGGTGGTATGTGTCTGTTATATTACTTACTGGGTCAATAAGTGTTACTTTGTGTGTTGCTGTATTATCCTTTTATGGTGCCATATTCTTTTCAATAATAGATGCCCTTTTTTTTTACTTGATGCAAACAAATGCACATAGGCTGGATTTCCTGGATGGTTAGCACATTACCTTGTACAAATTACAGTGAATAGCAGCCTTGTGCAGGGTGTGAGTGATTCCAAAATGTAGGCAGTGCAGCTGCATCCTAGACTGAATACCATAGTATGCAGCATATGCAAATGAGTGCATACTATAATGTAATGAGGAATGCCATGCAAGTCAACATTCTATCATGTAATGAGGAATGCCATGCAAGTCAGCATACTGTCATGTAATGAGGAATGCCATGCAAGTCAGCATACTGTCATGTAATGAGGAATGCCATGCAAGTCAGCATACTGTCATGTAATGAGAATGCCATGCAAGTCAGCATACTGTCATGTAATGAGGAATGCCATGCAAGTCAGCATACTGTCATGTAATGAGGAATGCCATGCAAATTAGCATACTGTCATGTAATGAGGAATGCCATGCAAGTCAGCATACTGTCATGTAATGAGGAATGCCATGCAAGTCAGCATACTGTCATGTAATGAGGAATGCCATCCAAGTCAACATTCTATCATGTAATGAGGAATGCCATGCAAGTCAGCATACTGTCATGTGATGAGGAATGCCATGCAAGTCAACATACTGTCATGTAATGAGGAATGCCATGCAAGTCAGCATACTGTCATGTAATGAGGAATGCCATGCAAGTCAGCATACTGTCATGTAATGAGGAATGCCATGCAAGTCAGCTACTCAGGTTATGCAAATACAGGAACCCAAATGGTGAACCAGAAGGATAAAATGGAATCCCTGCATGCTCATGCATACCCTTTTTCATTATTGGGATTTGCTGTTTACAAAGGAAGCCATGGCACGGCAGCAGTGGCACTGTAGCATGTGCTGTGAACATCCGTAATCCATGCAGAACATGGGCCATAATACAGCTTATGCATAAACATGGAAAGTGGTTGCTCTTGTACTGTTAATACTGGAGTGATGCTTCCAATATCTAGACACCTCAGAAGGAGTGCTGTAATGCAGTCTAGACATACACAGCTAGGTTTATGATGCATGTGTCATGTTCCACAACATGACATTGTGCAAACAACTAGAGCTGTTGTTGAATATAATGTCAGAACCTTCTGCATCAATCATAGCAGTGGCAAAGGAGCAGAGTGGAGAGTCATAGAAGATACAAGCAACAGTAATACTACAGCTGATGTGGGTGCAGGAGACTGCAGCACTGGCAAAGAGGAGGCATCAGGTCCACAGCTACAGGCTATGACAAAGACAACACAGAACATAATGCATTATGTATTTTCATACCCATGCTATGCAGGGAAGGGTAAGGATTGGCCTCACAGTGAATCAGATGTTATTATACCCATAATAGTTAGCGGAGTTGCAAGTGACATTTGTCATTGCTTACACAGGTGTGGGGACAGATTGAAGCATGACTACAACACTGTAATATGAGATAAAATCATAAGGAATGAACACAGTAACCCCAAACTAAAGGGAAGTCAAGGATCATATATTACCTTGGTGGAATCATGCTGCCACATTGAGACCTTTGGCAGTATCTACTGTGTTGGCTTGCAATGTCGGGGTTCAATGAAGTATGTAACATATTCAACTATACCCCTCTTTGAAATACATATTGATATTCATGAATATGTGAATACACTGCTACAGCATAGAAAGATAGACATACCACGTACAGACTCCAGAAGATGCAAATTAGACATGCACGGAAGGACATATTATGCAGGTGGGCCTTGGTCAATCCTTTAGTGTAAGCATGGAGTGTTGTATGCTATAGTATATTGCAGTAAACAATATTAAACGTATCCTTCTCCAGCTCACATACATGTGGCTGGTGCCAGCCCAATTCCCACATGCAAGCCTTACCCAGGATGAGTAATCATTTCCCTTGGCTGGTGAGAGACACCAAAAATTCCTTGACCTCAATGAGCCACTTATGTGTTGGTAGTCTGCATCCTGGGATGGACTACTCTGTTGGAATATCCTATGTTTCCTGTTTGTAGGTCATATCATTAACCCTTCATCACATCTGCTGTAAGGACCTATGATGGCAGCTTACAGTATTTACATTCTGCATGATTTCCTGGTAGAGCTGGTACCAAAGATACTTGTCTGCAGCACTTTTGCCCAGGAAGTGCATGCACTGTATACTGAGGGCCTTCAGTAGCACTTTGTTTTCCAGGCTGTTGCCTCTCTTGAGGGGATATGCCAGTACCCGAGCACCTGTTGGCAACACATCAGTCAGTGGATGTGTATATTATGCTGTGGGCATGTAGCACTAACTGCATTTAATAACTAGGTGTATAAGGGGGGATGCCCTGGGCAAACCCCTTATATACTTAGATATTAAATGCAGCTAGTGCTATAATCAACCTTATATACCTCATTTATGTCCTGTACATATGCCCACGCATATGGCCTTGGAACTCAACATCCTTTGCTGTGCCCCCCCCCCCACCACCACCAAAGAGCAGACTGTACTGTTTCATGCCAGTGTTGTGGGTTCTTGGTTACACATGCAACAGAAAATCTCCACAGTCTCCATGGCATCCACCACAGAGTTTGTTGTTAAGGTACTTTCCCAGGCAGGACTCCTTTCTCATCTCTTGTGAAGTTTAGTCAAATTCATCTATTTTGAAGTTGTACGATTTTAATGTGTTTTGCTCAAAAAAAAAAGTTAATTAATGGGTCAGTTATACTAATGAAGCCAGTTAATGCCAGTGTCCTTGATTTATTGCTGATGAACAATGGGCTACCTGTAAATATCAGCACATGCCATGCATATCACCTTGAATGCAAAGCATGTGAGATACGATCTGTTATGCTCATTCATATAGCATGCATATTTTCATATTGCCACAGTGCAGCACCTTGTTGCACAACACATGATTCACAAATGTACTTCTTTGTCAATGCATTTTGCTTCTCAAGTGTACTTGATTGAGTGGTCATGATTATCTCAGGAACTGGGATATGTAGGGTTCAGGTTAGGCTGTGCCAGGGAGACCAGAATATTCCTGTTCTTTCAGATGAACTTTAGGCAACACCTTTATGATGCACTTTTGGCGAAAGTAGATATATATATATATATATATATATATATATATATATATATATATATATATATATATATATATATATCATTGTGGTCACTAGAGGGAGAAAGAGCATTAACTCTACACTGGGAGTTCATTTTTATAGTATTTTAATGTAAAGTTAGCAGATTTGGATAAAACGTTTTTGTTGTGTTGTATGAGTATACCACAGTCACATTGGTCATGTTTTAGAGATGTTCTGTTTTAAAATGGTAGGCAAACTCAATCTTATTCTACAGAAGCTGGAAGGGCTGGCAACTGAGGTAACTGCAGTCCACAAGAAAGTCCATGCAGTTAAGAAATATACAGAGCACAGAGCACCTGAAGGAAGAGGGTATTTCTGTGCAAAACAAAATGAAAGAGGTAGATGTGAATATTAAATGGTATGAAAGGGAAATCAGGCAGTGTAAATAAGCATGAATCTATGGAAGAAGTAGGAGATTTGGAATGGCCTCTAGCAAAAGGAGGTTTCAGAATTATAAAACTGGAGAAGAGGAAGTAAGCCTCTGATATTGCATTATTTTTAGAGAGCTAGAGCGTAAACCTTATTAAAACTCAGGCCCAATTAAACATTTTAATAGACAGAGCCCATAAGATAGGAAAAATGGCCACAGAGGGAAACAGACCAAGGCACATAATTGTGAAACTTCATTGTTATAAAACTAAGGTATGATTGAAACTACTTGTATCGAGCTGGAAAGGTTTGACACTTGCAGGACAAAAATTAGACTGGTGGAACTTTCTTTTTTTTAATTTGAGCTTGTTTATTGTATTCAGCATGACCAATTACATTTTTTTGGCAATTTTCATACATAGTACCTTTTTTCCTGCATCAACCCCTGGTCACATTGATACTAAGCCATCATTTATTAGGTATAGACAAAGAAAATCAGAACCAACACTAACATACTTCACTGTATTTGAGTACTCACCCACTCGATAAATTTTATAATGCTTGTTAATTTTACAGAGCAACAGACACTAATTTATTTCATTGCCTTCATTATCCTTGCATGCATTCATGTTTTTATACATGTTAATAAACTCTATAGTTTTGTCCAGTACATCGGCTCATAGGATCATAGGAGGTTACTAGGTTATTGGCCCTAAGGCTTCTACAAGCCTAGCTGTGTTATACTCTTGTTCCATTATGGACCAAGATGTATAGTCTATGTTTGCAAGCAAATGTAAGATCAGCACTGGCTGCCCCTGTCCAAGAGTAACATAGGTGAAACCCCCGGTGTAAATTTACAGCTTCCCATCCAAATGTCCAGGCTATGCTTAAATAGGGTCATTGAGGAGCTCTGTTTTACATGAATTGGAACTTTGTTCCAGAGGAGTTGCAACCTCTGGGGGACATATCTGTCTCTCCAGCATGTCCTGTTAATATTTGCTAAGTTAACATTCCTAGAGTGAGTGAATCTTGTCACATTGGATTTACAGATTAGCAGCAGCTTCATCGAGGCAGGATCTGAGACTGTAGGCCAGGCACAAGCCACCTCTAAGCAGTCTATATGATACTGAGTAAAGTGATAGGGCCTTCAGTCTGTCCATGTATATCTTGTGTTGTAGGCCCAGAATTTTCTTGGTGAGGATCCTCTGAGGTCTCTCCAGATGCTGCAGATGTCTGGTGAGACTCATACAGAAGGGAGCATTGTACTCTATTATTGGTCTGTTGAGAGCCAAGTACAGGGAAGTTATAACCTCCTTAGCTTTGAATGATATACACATGCGTATGAGGTGTGTAATGTAGGAGGCCTTCCATACTACTGTGGACACCTGGCAATCAAAATTAAGCCTGCTATCAACTTGTGTTCCTTAATCTCTCACCAATGGGTTTGAATTTAGGGGTTATTAATAATATTGTAATTAGCAGGGATATTTCATTTGCTGAAGGGGATGATAATGCATTTGTCTGTGTTTAGTTTAAGTCAGTGGCTTTGACACCAGTCATTTGTCTGTGTAAGCCCGTTTTGTAATATGCTGACATCTTTGGGGGATTAGATGGCTGTACCAAGTTTGCAGTCATCAGCAAACTTGGTAAGCCATAGGTCATCTATTTTCACCTGGACCTCTGAAAAATAGATATCAAACAGTAGGGGGCCTAGCACAGATCCTTGTGGAACACCATTGGTAACATGTCTGCTAGTAAAGGTGGCATCCCCAATTTTGACTGTATGTGCTCTGTTTGTGAGCCAGTTGTTAACCTGTCAACTGACGCAAGGGTTAATCCCCAACTTGGTGAGTTTCTCCGTGATGAGTGAGTGAGGGATTGTGTTAATGACCTTGTCTAGGGCAAGATAGGTAGTGTGAACTGTTTTGTTTTCATCCAGTGCCTTGGTGACATTCTTGAAGAAGTCCACCAGGTTTAGCAGGCAATATAGGTTCATAGATTAGTACTAGGCTAACTGCCCTTGTGAGCCATTTGAAGCCTAGCTATTTTCCCCTTGTGAGAATCAAACCCTGCACCTTGTCTTTATAAGGTAAACACCTTAACCATTATGCCACACCTCCCACCCCATCTGCCCTTAACAAAACCAAACTGTGTCGAGTCAAGAGTTTGAAGGTCACCTGTATCCTTGTTGATACGGTCCATGATGATTCTCTCTATGGCCTTGTAGATAAGATTGGTTAGGCTTATGGCAATATAGTTCCTGGTATTGCTTGAGGGATCCTCCTTTGTCCAAAGGGATTACAGTTGCTGTTCTCTACTCAGCAGGGATAAAATCAGTGCTTAGACTGAGACTAAACAGTGTGCTCAGCAGTTCTGCTAACTCCTGTTTTAGAACACTTAATAAGCAGCCTGGCATGTTGCCTGGTCCCATAGAGACTGTGTTTCTGGCTTTGAAGAGTGGGGCTATGACCTGCTGTCTGGAGATACTAGGCAGAAGACTGGTGACAGGTATGTTATGGAGTATACAGAACAGCAAACAAGTCCAAAACCCACAAAACAAATGTAACACTCACTCCGGATAGAGAACAACATTTATTCAAACAATGCTTGTAAGCGCTTTCATCTCAAAATAATCCTTATACTGGAACTTCATCAGACAAAAGTGACAAAGATAAAACCACATTTAAATATCTAAAAAATGTGTGACATAATTTCCTCATGGGTAATTAACGAACTGCTGTTGTGCAGTTTTCATTTGTGTTCACCGGATTTCCTGTTTGGATTGAACAACATGCACTCATTTGTTATTTTATGTTTGTACCAATGGAGAATGCGGTAGAAGCATCTCAGTCATCCACTTCAACTGGAGACCTTACACTTTTAATTCACCAGTTAATGGATCAAATGGATCATTTAAAGCAATTGGCTCTGTCACAACTATCAGTTTACCATATTCCAAGCACCCTGGCTACAGCTGAGGGTCATATAGGTTTGTTTTGGATTGGAGCAATAAATAACTGTGGTTCCACCCAGAGGCCTCTATGATGCACTGGATCTCAAGTCAGTGGCATTTTGAGCAATAATGAACTAAACAAGGACATTGCCACTAATTTTTCAAATAGTTCTAGTGGCACCTTACTTGACTGGCTGGACAACAATTACTCCCTTAGTGTGGCGACAAGGGAGACTAACGCTGACTAGTTTTTTAACAATAATTTGAGTCAATTTGACCATGTTATATCAAAAATAAAGAGGCTTCAAATGGATAACAGTTATTTTAAAAAACTCATTAAAAAAAGAATTGTGCCAAAAGGGTTACGCATGTGGCGTTACCCTACTGGCTTAATCATTAATTCCCAATTCCATAAAGAATTTATAAGACTGTTTGATCATTTCGGGTTTGAATACATGGATCTGATGATAAAAATCTAATGAGGAAAAAATAGACTCTGGGGGGGAGGGGGAAAAGATATTGGATCATAAAATAACACAAGACTCTCTTTTCTTCTAATAAGTTTGAATACACTCACATCTTTCGCTCTATTGAAGAGCAGATGGATGCAATTAAAAACAAACAAAAAAAAAAAAAAGACTATAAAATGCAACTGTGCATACCCCCACCCTCCCCATTCTCAAGAATGGACTCTCAATAAAAGACTATCTCATGAACATGATTTGGACAATCATTTTGACTGTCATGATTTTACTGATAGCAACAATGATGAGTCTTTTTTAGACGGGGATGAATTTCCCACTCTGAGGAGATCAGAGTGGAGCAGAAACCAACAAACACAGAGAGGTACTTACCACAGGAGACAACAGACAGACAATTACCAATGAGGGAGCAACAGATCAAACAGAGGGCAATACAGGGGTTCCTGGAGGGGGAAACGTGGGAGGAATTAACCCCTGAAGGACTGTATTGTGAAACACTGATTAATACGAGGACTGAGAATTTTCATAAATTTCTGTTACCATCTCTTTCCATATATTTTAACAATGATAGAGACTTTAAGGTGCACAATTTTACTAATATCGACATGAGTTCATAGGTTCATAGGTTGGTACTAGGCTATCAGCCCTAGGGCCTATATAAGCCTAGCCATAAGAATTCCATGGATATTTCTTCCCACAATATTTACTTCCCTGGACCCCTGTCCAGCAGGGTGACTGACATGATCCCCAGGGTGAATTTCCTATCGCCCATCCGATCGTCAAGGTTTCTTTTGAAGAGGGCCAAGGAGGTGCTCTGCTTGACATGTATGGGCAGTCTATTCCAGAGTATGGGGAGTCTCTGGGTCAGGAACCTATCCCTCCAGCATGTTTTGTTTATTGTGAAGGCAAGGTTTAGATCCCTGGAGCATGTGGCTCTTAGGGATTGGGATTTCTTTAAGTGGAGCATGTCCAACAGCTCAGGGTGTGACATGGCCTTGTATGTTAAGCAGAGATCACCTCTGAGTAGACGATATGCCACAGAGTATAGCTGGATTTTTTTTAGACGATCAGCATAGGGCATCTGCTTTAGGCCTGTGATTCTTTTAGTGAGGTATTTCTGCGGCCTTTCCAGATGTTGCAGATATCTTGTGAGGTATATACCAATTGGGGCGTTGTACTCTATAATGGGTCTGATGAGGGATGACTACAGTGGGACAATGACCTCCTTTTTTCTGGATGAAAAACCCTTAGTGATGAGGTGTGCCACATAGAAGGACTTCCTGACTGTTGTGGCGGTGTGGTTATCGAAGGTGAGACCACTGTCCACCTGTGTCCCTAAGTCTCTCATCACACTTTCAGTGTTTAGTGTACTGCCACCTATGTGGTAATTCATGGGTATATGTTTTTTCCCAAAGGGGATAACTATACATTTCTTGGCATTAAGCTTGTGCCCCTGGCTCTGCCACCAAGCATCTGTTTCTGTAAGGCCCTTTTGTAGAATATCAACATCATCTGGGGATTCAATAATGGCTTCCAGTTTGCAGTCATCTGCGAACTTTGTTAGCAAGAGTCCATTAGTGTTGGCCTGTACTTCAGACAAGTAGATGCCAAACAAGAGCGGTCCCAGAACTGAACCTTGAGGTACTCTACTTGTCACTTGTCTGGAGCTGGATTTGGAGTCTGCTACTTTTACAGTCTGGGTTCTGTCAGTAAGCCAGTTGGCAACCCATCGAGTGTCATAGGGATTTATGCCCAACTTAATAAGTTTATCTATGATTCCAGAGTAGGGGATGGTGTTAAAGGCCTTGATGAGGTCCAGATAGGCTGTGTGGGCTGCCTTGCCCTCGTCCACAGCTCTAAAGCCTGATTTGAAGATGTCAGTCAGGTTCAGGAGACAAGATCGGTCCTTCACAAACCCAAACTGGGTGAGGTCCAGTTTTTGAAGGTTGCCAATGTCTTTGTCTATAAGTTCCATGATAATGCATTCCATGCCCTTGCAGATCAGGCTTGTCAGACTGATGGGATGGTAGTTCCTGGGATCCAAGGTGGATCCCCCTTTGTGGAGTGGGATAACTGTAGCTGTGCGGCACTCAGGTGAGGCTATGATCAAACATGACACTTAGGTGAGGTGCCAGATCATTTTGTAGTTCATGTAGTACACAGCCTGGGATGTTTTCTGGTCCCATGGATGTTGTATTCTTAGCTTTGGAGAGTGCAGTTTCTACCTGTGTGGCCGTAATTACTGGAATTTGGCAATCTTTTGGTACTGAGATGGGCCCTTTAGGGGGTGAGAGGGGAATGAAGTTGGCACTGCATCGATCTGCCAGGAAGTCTTCTTTTATGTAATTTATTAGCGAAAGGATTTACTTATACCTAACAAACCTCCGAATATGGTCACACACTACTTGATTTAAAACAATATATTAGAAAACTTAATTTGAATGTATTGTTTCGAGAGGTCTATATTACCCACCTGTTTAAAATTTCTAGTATGTATAATTCTCCCATCATACCCATTCTAGACACCGTAGAGCATGTGTGTGAGTTAGATATCAGGAAACATTGTGAAAAAGCTAAAAGGAACACTCTTAGAAACAATTTGTGTCCTGAAGAAGTTATTGAACTCGAATACCTCTCCTCTAATGCCAGTCTTGAAACCAGATAAAGGAGTGGTGTTGTCCTTATGTGGAAGAACGATTATGTTAAGAAAATGGAAGAGATTCTGAAGACAACCACCTATGCACACAGTTCATTAAACGAACTGAATGGTGCATATCGAAATATTAGGGGTTATCTACAAGGCCTCTTTATTTATGGTCTTATTAACATGGAGGAACACCAATTTCTAACTGTTGACTATCCTATTTCCCCTACCCTTTTTGGTATACCAAAGATCCACAAGGACATACACCAGTCCCCTTTGCGTCCAGTTGTGGATGCTAGAGGTTCCATCACCCACCCATTGGCCAAATACCTAGACTTGGTATTAAAGGATTTTCTTAAAACCGAACCCTTGTTGTGCATTGACTCATGGGACTTTTTGAAGAAAATTAATTCAATTACTTTCAACAGTTCCTACACATTCATTACCATAGATGTAAGGGACCTTTATACCATTATTCATCACAATTTAGGGATCCGATGGTTTTGTGACTATTTAGTAGATAAATGGATGCTTCAAGACAGAATCAACATGCTTGAACAGCTTTTAGAAATGGACTTAAAGAACACCTTCATCCTATTTGAAGGGAGGTATTTTGTCCAAAACAAGGGTGTAGCGATGGGTGCAGCATGTGGGGGGCTAACAGTTCACAAGTCTTCCTTTTTAGTTCCTAATTCTTCCCTTTCTGCCACATGTACACCCGTTCTTTGGAATGGACCAACACAACAAGTCAGTCCATTTCTCGAATATATTAACAAGTCAACCTATTTTTTTCAAATTTACTCACACCACTAGTGAATTAGAAATAGCCTATTTAGACATTTTACTCAAAAAATACATTCAGAACAACAGATTTACCTCAGAGATATATCGCAAGGCCACTTATTCTAATAATTTTCCACATTTCACAAGCTGTCATCCCTTTACCCAGAAAAAGGGGTTTTAAAAGGCCAGTTTGTTAGAGCTGCCCGAATGGTCACTCTTAAGGACAACTTTCTAGAAGAATGTCACAAGCTTAGTGAAATGTTTCTAAAAAGAGGCTATCCATCTTATTTAGTGGATAATATTAGGAATGAGGTTGTTTTTAAAGGAGAAACTGGCTACTTTATCCCTCTTTTAAGCACAGAATTACACTGTGGGGATCCCCCTTTTTCTAACATCACAACTAGCAGCTCACCAGACCCAACACTTCCACCAGCTAGGTTGGAAAATGAGAAGGTTGACGACATTTTTAGATCTTGTTTTTTAACTATCTTCGCTGTTGGTGCATACCATATTAAGAACATTTTGGAAAAGAATTGGAGATTACTAACAGGAGTATCCAGCCTTAGGGGGACCCTCAGAGAGGAACCAATTTGTGTTTTCTGAAAAGAGTACAGCATCAAGACCCTATTGGAACACCAGTTTAGGCCACAGAGAGCTGGACACATGCACAAATGTGGGTCTTGTAAATTTTGCCCATATATTTTAGAAGTGAATGAAATTACCATTAATGGAATAAGACTGAGGATTAAGGACAGGTTCAATTGTAATTCTGACAAAATGGTTTATTGTGCCTTATGTGAACTTTGCCTATATTTCTACGTCAGTAAAACCGAACGTAAACTTAAAAATAGAATTGTAAAACACCTTAGAAACATTAGAGACCACTCCAAAGTGAATGCCTTAGCCAAACATATTACTCAACATCCTGAACACAAATTTAAGTTTATAGTGTTGGAAAGCATCAACCCCCCCATTAAGAGGGGGTGCTTGGCCCTATTTACTACAGAACACTGAATTAAGTTGGCAGATCTGGTTAGACTCTACACACTGGCCAGGTTTAAATGAGAGCCTATCTAAGTCTTTGATTAGATGGACACAAACAGTGTTTAGCATCACTACTTTATTTATTATTGTTAAATACACTTTTGTGACTTTCTAGCCCTGAATGTGTAACTTTAGCTATGTGTAGGGTGCTGTATTGTTATAAGGGTGACATGTTTTATTATTATTATCTGCCTCTTTCATGCAATTATTTTAATATCTTTTAAACAGCAATTTATTCTCATAATTTGTTTAGGCACTATTTCCATTTAATTACCCATGAGGAAATGATGTCATATTTTTTTAGATATTTAAATGTGGTTTTATCTTTGTCACTTTTGTCTGATGAAGTTCCAGTATAAAGATTATTTTGGGCCAAAAGCGCTTACAAGCATTGTTTGAATAAACATTGTTCTCTATCTGGAGTGAGCATGCCATTTGTTTCATGTTATAGAGTATGGCTAGTGAGGACGGCGGGGGGGGGGGGGGGTCATCAAACCCGCCTGCTGATTTCCTCAGGTTCAGTATAAGTGGCACCATCCACAGCTAGTTCAGCACAAAGCTGGGCCTTCCTTTTTAGATTTTGGACATAACTAAAGAATGCTTTGTGATTTTCCTTAGCTAAGGATGCTAAGTTATTTTCATAGTTAGCTTTAGAGGATTTTACAGGACATTTAATCTGCTTATTTATGCTTTGGAGGGAGTTTTTCCCTTTGCTGAGCCTGTTCCGCTTTGTTTTTTGACAGCAGTTTTCTTTCTCTTACTGTATAACCTGTTTGTGCTGGACGACCACCAAAGTAGTATTTTTTCATGAGTATCTTGATTTGATCTATCCCGGTATGACTGAGTCTATACAGTTATATAGTTGTTTATACAAGGCATTTGTGTACACCTCAGTATAGGGGTTATTGCTGTCAGTGTTGGCTGGACATCTGAAACTAGTTATGTCATCACTCAGTAGGCTATAGTTTGCTTTGGAGAAATGTTTGAACCTTTTTGCTCCTGAGGGTGGGTCAGGTATAATCGTTACTTTGAATGAGACTGACCTATGATTGGACTTTACTAGGGAGGGCCCCACACATGGTCGTACAGCGATCCCCCATGTTGGTGAGCACTATGTCAAGAATGTTACAGCCCCTTTTGAGGGGTGCTGACAATCTGCTGCAGAGCATTTGTGTCAACAAAGTCCAGGACCACTTTTGTGCTCATATATGTTGCCTAATAGATAGAAGGATAGTTAAAGCTATCCATGACCAGGGTATTTGGCTGTACTGAGGGTGACTCAAATAGGTCCTGGTAGGCTGTATGGTTTTCCTGGTTCATGGTGGGGGACGTATAGCTAACAATGATGTGGAGGAGGTCTTTCCTACAGTTAGTAGGACTTGGAGTAACTCTTGGGAGTCATACTGATTAACCAGTCTAGAAGTGTATTTATCTTTAATGAAGATGGATACTCCTCCCTTGTTTTTTTTTTTTTTCAATTTTTTTGTGTGGTTTGATAGTGTGGAAGACATTGTATGTCTGCAAGGCCTTGATACTCTCTGAGGCCTTGAACCATGTCTCTGTGATTGTGCAGACATTAACATCTACCAGGTTGCGAAGTGCTTCATGTAAGTGCAGTTTCTGATTTAGACTCCTACCATGAAGCAGCATAATCCTGAGTTTATTTCTGGAGGATATATTTATGTTAGGAATTTTGTTCTTATGACATTGCCTAAAAAAGGCACTATGGGGGAGACAAGTACCTTTGCCAACAACCTAAAGCCTAAAGTTGATAGATGAAGATTCTCTCTGGCAAAACAGCGTGGTCTGTCCACCATATCTTCCCATAGTGTCAGATACTGGACCTCCTGTATTGACACCAGAAACTAAGCCAGTTGTTGAAGTCAATCATTTTTTGTTTTTATTTTGGCATCATCCTGGGTGAGGGAAGAATGCTGCTTAGGACAAGGGACATAATTGCCTGGGACACATAATCTGAAAGCTCCATCATGTCTCTCTTCATATAGTCCAGTGACATGGTCTGAAGTCATTCACTCCAACATGGACAATGACAGAGTCATAACTGTACTTGTTGAGAGACTTGAATGTTTATGTGACTTGATGGATCCTGGCACCAGACAGACAGCTAACAGTGATTTTCTCCTTATCCAGCCTAGTGAAGGGACATCTCTGTGTTTTACTATGGAGTTGCCTATGACCAATCTATTTGGTTTAGATATATTTTGCCCTAGTGACATATTGGGTGAGACACTGATGCTCGTATTATGTGTAGTGGGTGCTAGTGGGACCATATTGTGAGCAGAAGGTTTGTGCTTGGGAGGTCTTTGTTCTCTGGTATATTTCTAGTGAGTACCTCTATGTATGTGGGTTTATGTGTTGTGTGCTGAGTATGTGTGGGAGGTGGAGTGTGGGTGCTGACAACCTGCTTGGCATTTGTTTTGTTGTTACATGAGAGAGACAGCATTGATTCCAGATTCATAGGTTCATAGGTTCATAGGTTCATACTAGGCTATCTGCCCTAGGGCATTTATAAGCCTAGCCAGAATGTGTTTGGCTTTCACCACCCATTTTAAATTAATTTTGCTATGCCCTTTTTCGAGGTTAGTATACTGTGCCTCTGTCTAACAGTGACACATAAGTGATACCCGGGTTAAACCTACGTTCTCCCATCCACTCATCAAGATTCCTCTTGAAGAGAGTCAATGAGGGACTCTGCCTAACCTGGACTGGGATTTTATTCCAGAGTGAAGGGAGCCTCTGGGTTATGAATCTGTCCCTCCAGCATGTCCTATTTATTTCAGTGCTGAGGTTCAAGTCCCTCGAGCGCGTAGCTCGATGGGATTTGGATTTTCTGAGGTGCAGCATGTCCATTAATTCCGGATTGGACATGGCTTTATACGTCAGGCACAGATCGCCCCTGAACAGGCGGTATGCCACTGAGTAGAGCTGGAGTTTCTTTAACTGGGCAGCATATGGCATCTGTTTGAGCCCTTTGATCCTCTTGGTGAGGTACTTTTGGGGTCTTTCCAGTTGCTGCAGGTGTCTGGTAAGGTACATCCCAAAAGGGACATTGTACTCAATTATGGGCCTGATGAGGGATGAGTAAAGAGGCACGATGACCTCCCCTGATCTAGATGTGAATCCCTTCATGATTAGGTGGGCTATATAAAATGTTTTTCTAACCACTTTGGCCACGTGGTTGTCAAATGAGAGACTGCTATCAACTTGGGTCCCCAGGTCCCTAATTACTTCTTCTGTACTTAATGGATTACCACCTATGTGGTAATTTGTGGGCACTTTGTTTTTGCCAAAGGGATGACTATACACTTTTGGCATTTAGCTTGAGGCCATGGCTCTGGCACCAGTTGTCTGTTTCTATGAGGCTCTTTTGGAGGATGCTTGTGTCGGCTGGAGAGTCGATTATGGCACCCAGTTTGCAGTCATCTGCGAACTTGGTCAGCCACAGTCCTTCCATGTTGGCCTGTACCTCCGAGAAATATATACCGAACAAGAGAGGTCCCAGGACTGAGCCTTGTGGGACGCCACGTGTAACTGGTTTGGAGTCTGACATGGCTCCAGCAATTCTAACCATGTGGGTTCTGTCCTTGAGCCAGTTTGCAACCCATCTAGTGACATAGGGGTTTATATTTAAGCTGGTGAGCTTATCTATAATGCCCGAGTGGGGTATTGTATCAAAGGCTTTTGCGAGGTCCAGGTAGGCTGTGTGGCCACCTTCCCCTCAACAATGGCCTTGGTGACTGTTTCAAAGAAATCAACCAGGTTTAAGAGGCAGGATCTGCCCTTAACAAAGCCGAACTGGGTAGGATCCAGTGTCTGTAGGTCCCCAATATCTTTATTTATGAGGTCCATGATGATCCTTTCCATAGCTTTGCAGACCAAGCTAGTCAGGCTTATGGGGAGATAGTTTCCAGGATCCGTTGAGGCACCACCTTTGTGGAGAGGGACCACTGTTGCTGTATGCCACTCTTTGGGTACATATCCTGTAGTAAGGCTGAGAATGAACAGTAGTTTTATGTTTGGGTTTAGCTCTTCTTGGAGTTCATGTAGGATGCAGCCCGGGACACCGTCTGGTCCCATTGATGCTGTGTTTTTTGCTTTGGAGAGGGCGGCTCTTACCTGAGCATCTGAGATGTCAGGGGGCAGCACTCTGCTGGGATAGATATTTGCCCTTTTGGCGGGGATGGGGGGAGAAGCTTGCACTGAACCTGTCAGCTAGGATGTTGGCAATTTCTGCAGGTTCGGTGTATTTTTTGTCATTTTGGACTAATTCTGAGCATATCTGGGAATTCCCACCCAAGTTCCTAACATAACTAAAGAAAGCCTTGTGATTATCCTTAGTGTCCTGTGCAATTTTTCTCTCAAAGCTGGCCTTAGATGATTTTATGAGTGCCCGTAGTTTTTTGCTAATACTGATCAGAGATGCCTTCCCTTTTTGGGATTTTGCTCTATCATTTAGTAGCTTCCTCCTTCTATTGTATAGTTTGTTTATGGCTGGGGTCCACCAGACAGGACGTCTGCCTTTGGAGGATTGGGTCTTGGTTTTATTTGGGATTGCATGATCCATGCATTCCTGAAGGTGTTCATAGAATGCATTTATAAAGGATTCTGTTGTCTGGGCTGTATTTTCCCGGGGGCTTTGAAGGATTCCACCTCGGTTTTGAGGAGTGTGAAATTTGCTTTAGAGAAGTTTTTCACTGTGGTTTTCTGGGCAGGAGGTGGGGTCGGGATGTGAATATCCAGTGAGATTAGTTTATGGTCTGATCTTACCAGTGAGGGATACACTTCTGGTCTGGAGCATAGAGTCCCCATGTTGGTGATGATCAGGTCCAGTATGTTTTCCCCTCTTGTGGGAGTGGTAACAAGTTGTTCCATAGCATTTGAGTTTATAAATTCTAGAAACCTTTGGGCTAGGGTGTTGGAGCTAGAGTAATGCTCCCAGTCTATGTTTGGGTAGTTAAAGTCGCCCAATATAATGGTGTTTGGAGAGGCCTTCATATTTTCCAGTATTCTCAGGAAGGCTGAGTGGGGTTCCTGGGTTTGGGAGGGTGGTCTGTAGCAGGCTATAAACTGGAAGGCAGTTTTACCCACTGTTAGTTGCACATAGATAGTCTCTGATGCTTAATGCTGTGCCACCAACCTGGAGGTGTGGGTATCTTTGATGAATATGGATACTCCCCCTCCTTTTGTGGTTCGGTCCAAGTTTTGGGGCTGAAAAGCATGGTATGAGGTATAACCTGGTAGTGCTGGGGTGCTCTCGGGAGCCTTGAATCAGGTTTCTGTTACTGCACAGATATCGATGTTCTCCATGCTAAGAAGAGTTTTGAGTGCATGCATCTTGAGGTTTAGACTTCTGGCATTGAATAGCATTACTCTTAGTTTCTTATGCCTTGTGATACCTATGGAGGTGGGTTTGTCTTTTGAGCCTTGCCTAAAAAAGGCACTATGGGGGTAGCAAGAGCCTTTGCCAATATCCGAAAGCCCAGGGATGACAGGTGCAAGCCATCCCTAGCAAAGCATCGTGGCTTGTTGAGCATGTCATCCCAGGCTGACAGGCATTGGATCCCCTTTGAATGACACCAATACTTAAGCCAATTGTTGAAATTGATCATCTTGTCTTCATATTGTGGCATCATTCTTGGTGAGGGTAAGATGCTACTCAAGGTCAGGGTCATACCGGCCTGGGCCACATGCTCAGAGAACTCCTCTATGTCTCTTTTCATGTAGTCCAGGGAGGTACATCTCAGGTCATTCACACCAGCATGGACAATGACTGAGTCATATTTGTACTTGCCTTGGAGTGACCTGAGTGCTTGTGTTATGTGGCGGATCCTAGCGCCCGACAGGCAGCTCACCGTGACCTTCTCCTTGTTCAGTCTGGTGAGTGGGACGTCAGTGTGCCTGACAATAGAGTCACCTATTACAAGTGTATCAGGTGTGTTGTTTAGCCTTAAGGGCTGTGACTGTTTGGCACACTGGCTTTGTGAGCTATGTGTTGCACGTGTTTTGTTTTGGGGTAGCGGTTGCTTGGGTGTCTGCTATGGAGGTCTCTGCTGCTTAGGCAGATTTTTATTTAGAGCCTCCGAGTATGTTTTTGTGTGTTTATGTGTTTAGTTTGCTGTCGTGATAGGTCTATGTGAGACTGGAATTGTAGTGAGTGTGGTTTCCTTCTCCTCCCGACTGGTTATGCCAGTACTGAGTTGAGAGAGCTTAGCCTCCAGTTTGGCTATATGGATGCATCTGTCACATGTGTTGGAATTTGTTGGGAGGAGGAGAGGGTTGTCTGTGTACATGAGGCAGTTGTAACATTTCCTCAAGATTCCCAGATTCACCAGTTGGACCGGAGAGGAGATTGACAACTGACCTTTGAACATGCTAGAATAGTATTGGGAATTCCTTTATATTTGAAAAAAAGGGCCAATGGGGAACAAGGTACTCAAGGGGAGTTTGTGAGGGTGTAGTGCTTTTAATTTTTTAGTGCTGACTTATATAATTGCTTTAGTGAGCAAGTGCCAGGTAACTTAAATGCAATGTGTTACAGGTAACTTAAATGCAAAAACGACAAACAGTAACTTTCTTTTAAGTGAAACAAGGAAATAAGTAAAGTAAGCAATGCAGATATCACTAGGGATCCACAGATGCGCAGAAAAGCCGCGTTTTAAGTGGTATTAGTGTTTCAGGGAAATAACAAGCAAACAAACAACAAGCATACAAACAAAGCTAGATTCAGCAGGCCTGGATCTAGTCTATGCTACAGCAAACAAGGTGTACCAATTTCAGTAAGAAGCAGTTCAAATATGCAGGCACTATAAGCCTTTAACCAGAAATTCCCAGCTCAGAAGGGCAGAGTCCAGCCTCTCCTCCCACAAGAGTGCAGACCACGAACCCTTTTAATGTAAAATAACTGGCCTGAAGCCCAAGTGCTTAAATCAGAATTAATACACTTTTAGAATAACAGACACTGAGCCCTCAATCAGCTGTTCCCAACTTAGAAGGATGTAATCTACCTGTTCTGCCACCACAGTGCAGACCACAAACCTTCTTAATGTAAAACAACTGGTCTGAAGCCCAAGTGCTTAAACTAAAAGGCTTAGAATGAGCTACACCAAGCAGCAATAAATACAACTGAGTACTTTTAAGATGATGCAATAGCAAAATAAAGTAGGAAGAAACACAAATACAGTAAAAGCAGAACATTTTTTTTCCAGAAAATTAGCAAAAACAGTAGTAAAAACAATTCACATGCAGTGCAAGCTGGCACACTTGAGTATGCAGCAATATTAGTCCACACACAGTTTGAAAAAATGTAATTAAATTAAAAAGGACTAAAAGCAAGTGCAGAAAGGGTTTATTAGGTAGAATGCGGTAAAGAGATGGGACTGGGGGAGTGTCCTAGATCAAATCTACAGTGGAGCGGGCACTGCAAAAGCTACCAAATTTAAACTACAACCAAGAACAGGGGGGGGAACAGTTTCAACAGAGACAGATATGAGGAATCACAGTGCAAATTATAACCAAAACAATATATACTGATATCTGTATATTTGCAGAACAGTAAGACAACAGATATCTAAGTAACAGTTTAGCTCTATAATACAGAATAATACAAAAAATATACTCAGCTCTATATATTTGCAGAGAGTCTTGTAAGGCTGTCTCTCAACAATCCACTTTAAATGCAGGCTGCTATTAACAGCAAATTAAGGGAACCTTGAGTTAACACACAAGCTATAGAAACTAAAATGAGGGAGGGGGGTGGGGAAGACAGTTTCAACAGAGATAGATATGAGGAATCACACTGCAAATTATAACCAAAACAACATATACTGATATATGTATATTTGCAGAACAGTAAGACAACAGATGTCTACGTAACAATTTAGCTCTATAATACAGAATAATACAAAAAAATATACTCAGCCCTATATATTTGCAGAGAGTCTTGTAAGGCTGTCTCTCAACAATCCACTTTAAATGCAGGCTGCTATTAACAGCAAAGATAGTATAGATAGTATAGATACATCTCTCATATATTGTATTTGTATGTTTTAGGAGAAGTAAGATGCCTGTATACATGTGGCAATTGCTACATTTCCTCAGGATGCTCATGTCAATCAGGCTGGCTGGAGAAATGGTGAGAAACAGACCTTCCATTATGTCAGGTGTATTCTGTAATAAGTGGTGGAGGGTGGGCTAGATGGACTAGGTTTTACTGTAGAACTAGTAAAAATCATCTATGGGGGGAAAAACTAATAAAAGAAGAGTAAATTAACTAAGTAAATTAACTAAGTAAATTAACTAAGTAAAAAGAAAGTATAAAGCTTTTTTTTTAAGTGAAGCAACATCAAGGAAAAACATGTCCATCCCAAACTAGGTACAGTACACATTCTTAACCTGTTGTACTTACTCATTTACTTCTACGGAAGCTTATAGGAGTATTTTTCAGTTGTTTCCCTTCTGTGCTTGATGTCCCTTATCCTTCTACTACTCTCTCAAGGGGGTCTTTATTGTACTGAACCATCTCCTTCTTTACTCCATCATTGTCTCCCACCAAGGTTTCCACTTTAGTTTAGGCTGTTTAATACCTTCTTGCTTCCCCAGTTCCATTTCTCTCCATCCTACGTGATACTATTTCTTCCACCTGTTATCAGTGAGGAATGCTGTTCTTTCCACCTCTTCATGATGGCCTTTTCCTCTGCTATTATTATTACTTCTGTTAAACTTTTTGGGTTCTGTTACATGGTTATCAACAACAAGTGGGAGCATCTCTTTGGAGAAATTCAACTCTCTTTCTGCTATGTCCCTCAGTACCTTTGGCATTTCTGTCATAGAGTGTATTAGACACTGGCAGTCCAAAAATGTTCACCCAAGTACCTCTACATCCTGTTCTAGATGTCCAGCAACTGTCATTAATTATCAGTTTATTCCTTTGCGGATAATAAAAGTATCTTCAAGAATCTTGCAGCTACTCCTTCTGGCGGCCAATGTAGTTTATGTTTCACAAGTTTGCCTTTTGCCTCTGCTGCTTTGGTTTGTTTCATTGTCTGCACAGTATGGCTGCTGAGGGGGATGCTGCTACTCCTGAATTTTTCTCCCAGTTGGATGTTGGAGACATCAATAGGAATATTGGGACTTTAGCACTGCTTATGCAGCAACTTTCACAAAGAGTGGGCATTCATTCTCAGATCAAAAGTAACAACATTGTTTCTGAGCCCTCCCAATTGCAAGGGCCACTTCAATTTATTCTACTAAATCTTCACTTGTCCTGCATGGCATAAATACTGTTCAAGCTAACAATTTACAAACTACTAATGTGCTTGCTAGCTACTCTAATGGTCCATTGGGGTATCACCCAGTTTTGAGTGATGTTCTGGCCTCTGTGCAACAAGCAAAAACCCATGCAGCCTCAAACACTAATATTCCAGTGAGGAATCACCCTTTTCATGTTGATGTTTCGGTTTTAAATGAATGGCAGCAGCAAGGGTTCAAATTTAATGTGGAACCAATGGTCCAGCATTCTCCTCTTTATGAAAAACTGAATGACTTTGATTGTAAATTGTTGAAGTATAAAAAGCTACAGCTTGAAAATGCTTATTTTGGTGAATGCATTAAAAATAAGCAAGTACCCAACGGAATAAGAACCTGGCAATTTCCAACAGGCCTGGAGCAGAATTCTCCCCTCCATCTTTACCTACTTGACCTATTCGGTCAAACATAACATTAAACTCATTGAAAAGTTTTTGAAACGTTAGGTGTGGAGCTTAACTTATTTGACAACCTTATAAAGCAGGATTATCAATAGGAGCAATACAAATTTGAACGTATAAGAATTTTCAATAGTTTTGACCAGCAACTAAAATGCTTAAAAGAACCAAAACTAAGGAAAATGGAGAGAGGCAGGATAGACTATGCCTGAGATACTGGATACCTTAACCCCCCACTATCTCAGACTGGGGGTAAAGGTAGGAGCTGGCAACAAGATGAACTGATCAACAATACCACTATTCATCGGAAAGAGCCCATGATTAATAGTGGTAATGCTCTAGAATGCAACAACCCTGCTATCCCTTTATCTGATCCCACAGAATTTTCACCCTTGAGGTGCTCAGAAAGGATAAGGGAAAGGAACCATGATAACCACAATCAACAACAACGTGGTAACCATTGGAACAACTAGGATTTTCAGACGCCCTCCAGGAGGAACCAATGAGATCTTATAACCGGTCCCATTTCCTACAGCCAAACCAAACGGAGTGGACATATCATGAGAGTAACTAACAGAAGTGACTACTTTAATGAACATGGTCCCTCAGCATACTTGTGCAATTATTCACAACCAGGATGGTGACTTAAAAATGTACAAATTTTCTAGAATGTATTGCTTTTTTAAAACAACAGAATGTTAGAATCATGAAACTGAATAAGGGGGATGAGCTTGTTTTCATGGATATGCATGAATAAAATAATAAAATGCTTGAAATTCTAAATACTGATACCTATGAACTTGTTTCAAAAAATCAATTGAATGGAGCATATAGAAGCATGTTCATTGATATGATGCTTTGACTTAGATATTTTAAACTTTTTTAACATGACCTCCCCACTCATACTAACTGAATTTGGGGTCCCAAACATACATAAAAGCATTGATAACCCATCATTGCATCACATAAAGGATGGGCGTAATTCAATAACATCAGCCTGTATGAAATACCTAAAGAAAAAGAAAAAAATGTTAACAGGTGAAAAACAGATTTGCAGGGATTCTTAGCATTTTTTAGAGTTGATTAATAAAGTTGAATAGGATCAAAAAGATGTTTTTTTCATTATAGATCTAAAGGATCTCTATACAGTTATACCTCAAGATATAGGCATCACATGAGTTACTGATTTTTTGTTTAAAAAAAGAGGTCCCCCAAGATGAGATTAATTTGTATGAGGAGTTGTTTTACCTGATCTTGGATGATAATTACATTTTATTTGATGGAAAATATTATTTTCAGAAGAGGGGGGTAGCCATGGGGTCACCATAAGGCTAGATTTTTGTAAATCAAGTTATGGCCCATTGGGAGCATAAGCTTTAATTTGAAAATGATGTAAAAGTCTCCTTGTGGCTTTATGTTCACTACCTGGATGATATTTTTATCTTTTGGAAGGACACTTGAGTCATTCATGCAATATATCAATTCTACAACCGACTTCTTATCTTTGACATACAAATGGGCAGCAGATAGGATAGCCTATCTGGATGTATTGTTGGTAAGAGACATAAGGTCCAACAGATATACATCCAGAATATTCAGAAAAGATACATACTCTAATAGCTTTCTTCATTATACCAGCTTGCACCCTACCATCAAAAAAAGTCATTAGTAAAGGGGCAGCCAGTGTATGGTTAATTTAGATTCACAGTTTGAAAAAGTGTGTAATATTTTGGTGGAAATGTTTGGTAGGAGAGGATATCCCATACCTCTTCTTCAGGAATTAGTAAGAGAAGCATACAGCAAAAGAACAGATGGACATTTTAAACCTATTTAAATACTTAATTGCATCTTAGTCTCACTTTTCCAGTTTGGATGGAACACAATGTAACTTTAGCACAACTATTAGTTTTATTACATGTTTCAGCAGTGATTCTAAAACACTTAAGTGGATTTCGAACAAAAATTGGGTGATTATGTATGATGACATTTTAGTCAAAAACAAAGTGGGTCAAAGACCCACCATAGTATACTGTAGGGGCTCAAACTTTAAATCTGCCTTAGAGAATATGATAAGCAATAATATTACCAATGCACATATTAACAACCTTAGCACCACTATGATAAAATGTGGGCATATTGTAAATATATTAATATTGCTGACTCTTTCAGCATCTCTGGTAAGGATTACTGGATAAAGGGTATATGCAACTGTGAAGCCAAAGAAGTTGTACATGTAGGATTTTGCCAGTCCTGCCCATGTTTTTAAATAAGCAAAATGGAATGTAGACTATATGACAGGATTTATAGGTTCATAGGTAGGTACTAGGCTATTGACCCTATGGCCTATACAAACCTAGCCAAAAAGGTACCTTGGCTTTCACCACCCAAGAAAATTATTTTGCTGTGCCACTGTCAAGCAGAACCACAGAAGTGATCTCCGGGGTGAATTTCCTATTACCCATCCAATCATCAAGATTTTTCTTGAAGAGTGTTAATGAAGAGCTCTGTTTGACATAGATAGGTAGTCTATTCCAGAGTATGGGAAGTCTCTGGGACAGAAATCTATCCCTCCAGTATGTTCTGTTTATTGTGGTGACAAGGTTTAGGTCTCTAGAGTATGTAGCTCGGAGGGATTGTGATTTCTTTAAGTGGAGCATGTGAAACAGCTCTAGGTTTGACATAGCTTTGTATGTTAGGCAGAGATTGCCTCTGAGTAGGCGATATGCGATGGAGTAAAGCTGGAGTTTTTTGAGACGGTCTGCGTAAGGCATCTGTTTGAGGCCAGTAATCCTCTTTGTGAGGTATTTTTGCAGCTTTTCCAGTTGTTGTAGATGTCTTGTGAGGTACATACCAAAAGGGGCATTGTACTCTATAATGAGTCTAATGAGTGATGAGTAGAGGGGAACAATGACGTCTTTTTTTCTGGATAAGAAACCTTTTGTGATGAGGTGTGCCACGTAGAAGGATTTCTTGACCACTGTGGCATGTGATTATCAAAGGAGAGACTACTGTCCACCTGTGTCCCAATGTCTCTTATCACACTTTCGGTGTTAAGTAGACTAACGCCCATGTGGTAGTTCATGGGTACAGAGTTTCTACCAAAGGGGATGACAATGCACTTTTTGGCATTGAGCTTGAGACCATGTCTTTGACACCAGGCTTCTGTCTCAGTGAGGCCCTTTTGTAGGATGTCCACATCGTTAGGAGTTTCGATTATGGCTCCTAGTTTGCAGGCATCTGCGAATTTCGTCAGCCAAAGACCTTCTGTGTTAGCCTGTACTTCAGAGAAGTAGATACCAAACAGGAGAGGACCCAGGACTGAACCCTGTGGTACTCCACTTGTCACTGGTCTGAAGTCTGATTTGGAGTCTGCTTCTTTCACAACGTGGGTTCTGTCAGTAAGCCAGTTGGCAACCCATGTTGTGACATAGGGATTCATACCTAGTTTAGTGAGTTTATCTATAATTCCAGAGTGGGGAATGGTGTTGAATGCCTTGGGGAGATCTAGATAGGCTGTGTGAACCACCTTACCCTCATCTATGGCTTTGGTGACTACTTCAAGGAAGTCTATCAGGTTTAGGAGACATGATCTGCCTTTTACAAACCCAAACTGTGTGGGGTCCAGAGTTTGGAGATCTCCAATGTCTTTGTTTATGAGTTCCATGATGATACGTTCCATGGCCTTGCAGACGAGGCTTGTCAGGCTAATGGGGCGATAGTTCCCGGGGTCTGTTGTGGCCCCCCCTTTGTGGAGTGGGATAACTGTCATGGTGCACCATTCAATGGGCACAAAGCCTGAAGTGAGGCTATAATTGATCATGGTACTTAGGTGGGGTGCCAGTTCATTCTGTAGTTCATGTAGAAGGCAGCCTAGGATGTTGTCATGTCCCATGGATGCTGTGTTCTTGGCTTTGGAGAGTGAGGTTTTTACCTGTGTAGCCGTGATTACAGGAACTTTGCATTCTTCCGGTATAAAGATGGGCCCTTTAGGGGGTGAGAGGGGGTAAAGTTAGCACTGAACCTATCTGCCAGGATGTTGGCAATATCAGTTGGTTCTGTATATTTAGTGTCATTGTGCTGTAACTCAGAGCAGATCTGAGTGTTGCCATTGAGATTTTTGACATAGCTATAGAATGCTTTGTGGTTGTCTTTAGAATCAGTGGCAATTTTGTTTTCATAACTAGCTTTGGAGGATTTTATGAGGAATCTCAGCTTCTTACTGAGGCTGACCAGGGAGCTTCTCCAATCGTGGGATTTTACTCTTTTTTGCAACAGTTTCTTTCTTCTGTTGTAGAGTTTGTTTATGGCAGAAGACCACCAGATTGGCTTCCTTTTTTTGTAGGATAGCATCTTGGTTCTGTTAGGGATATCATGATCCATGCACTTGTGTAAGTGCTTATAAAGTGCATTTGTGTAGGATTCAGCAGTCATACCTCTATTGTCCATCTGCATGGGTGTTTTGAAGTTTGCCACTTCTGTCTTAAGAAGCGTGAAGTTGGCTTTGGAGAAATTTTTTATGGTTGTTTTCCTAATGGGGGGTGGGAGCTGGATGTGGATGTCTAGGGTGATTAGCTTGTGGTTGGATCTGACCAATGAGGAGCTGACCTCTGGTGAGGAACACCGGTCATCCATGTTGGTGATGACCAGGTTTAGGATATTGCTGCCCCTGGTGAGGGTGTGGATAAGTTGATCCAAGGCGTTGGAATTGATGATTTCCAGAAAACGTTGAGCAAAAGATTTTGTACATGAGTAGTTTTCCCAATTAATGGTAGGGTAGTTGAAATCCCCCTTTATTAGAGTGTTGGGTTGTACCTTAATATTTTCCAGTGTATCAAGAAAAGAGGAGTGGGAATCCTGGGGCATGGTGGGGGTCTGTAGCAAGCTGCAATCTGGATTGCAGTTTTGCCCAGAGTTAGTTGACCTTGGATAATCTCGGATGCATTATGCTGAGCAACTAGCTTGAAGGTGTGGATATCCTTAATGAATATGGACACACCTCCACCTTTAGTGTTTCGGTCCGGGTTTGGTGGCCGAAAGGTGTGGTATGAATTATAGCCTGGTAATGCAGGGGTGCTCTCTGGAGCTTTGAACCAGGTCTCTGTCACTGCACAGATGTGAATGTTCTCCCTTTTAAGGAGTGCCTAGAGTGCATGCATTTTGAGGTTTACATTTCTAGCATTGAGTAGCATTACCCTCAGATTTTGCTTGCTTGTACCTGTTACGGTGGTGAATTTGTCATTTGAACCTTGCCTAAAAAAGGCACTATAGGGGTGGCAAGAACCTTTGCCAGTATCCGGAATCCCAAGGGCGACAGGTGCAGGCCATCTCTGGCAAAGCAGCGTGGTCTGTCAATCATGTCATCCCAGGCAGACAGATACTGGATTCCCTTAGAATGACACCAGAAGCTTAGACAATTGTTAAAGTCAATCATTTTGTCCTTGTACTGTGGTGTCACTCTGGGTGATGGCAGGATGCTACTCAGGGCTAGGGTCATACCGGCCTGGGCTACAAGATCGAGAGCTCCTCCATGTCTCTTTTCATGCAGTCCAGGGAGGTACATCTCAGGTCATTCACACCAACATGGACAATAACAGAGTTATATTTGTACTTGTTGTGGAGTGATCTGAGTGCATGTGTTATGTGGTGGATCCTGGCACCTGACAGGCAGCTGACAGTAACTTTTTCCTTGTTTAGCCTGGTGAGTGGAACATCAGTGTGCCTGACTACAGAGTCACTTATGACTAGAGTGTTGGGTACGTTATGCCTTATGGGCTGTAGTTGAGTGGCACACTGAGTATGTGGGCTATGTGTCATGAATATGAGCATGAATATGATATAAAAAGTATACATCTGAATAATGTATAATCAGAACATGTTCACATGTACCCTAACCACCATTTCAAATACATGTTTATAGAGAAGGTCAATATCAGCATGAGAAGGGGTCCCTGGACTTTAGAAAAATAATTATTTTGGCAATTATTTTTGAATGCTTGCACCTGGCCTGGCTTGAATGACTATTGTATGATCAGATATATTTTAAAGCATGAAGCTTTAACTAGATAAAGTACTATTATTAACATATTCATACAGGCTTGGGTATATGTTAACATCTTAATGAAAATTTGTACTTTCATTTTTATTAAACTTTGGTACTTTAAGAAATATAAATGGGAGGGGTTAATGACATCATCCTTTGATCAGATGACTGTGTTGGGCATTATTTAAAACCTGTTGTTTATGTTCAATTTTATCTGAAGAAGTTCATTATTGTTACGTGAATGAAAGTGCTTATCAGTTTATTTATTTATGGATAATAAAAGTTTCTTCAAGAACCTTGTAGCTTCTCCTTCTGGCAGCTCCTTCTGGCAGCTAATGTAGTTTATGTTTTGCAAGTTTTATTCAACAATGGTTAAGCACTTTCTTCCTTGTATTGTGTTAAGGACTTTTTCAAAAACAAAAGTAAAAAACAGAACTGCCCTCTTTTTAAAAACTTCCTTATAGTGACATCATACCATTCTCTTAAAGGCATACTACCAAAAATTTCAAACAATACTAATGCATATACCATATAATAGTAAAATAAAATAAAACATTATGCACTACTGATAAATTCTAAAACACATACAATATGTGAATTATTCAAAGTTTTGTAACGTATGTAAAACCTTGTAGATTTTTTTCCTTTAAAAAATATAAATAAATGAATAAAATCTTTGTAAGACTACTAAGTAAGCTTATGATTCCACAGCCTTAAGCTTGAGTATACTTGCAACAGAGACATTTTTATTCAAACTGAGGGAGTCTAGTGAATTTAAATGTCGCTGCCAATGCAGTTCCTTGGTTTCAAGAATAGTATCCCATGGACCTTCCCTGGGGTTCGGTGTTATATCTTGTGGTCTCGCAATTAAGTCTATGCTTAAATAGTGAGTTATCCAAGTTTTTCGTTCAAATATTATAGTTATGTTCATATTTACACTTGTTCAATGACCTCTTGGTCTTACCTGTATAGAACACACCACAAGGGGTGCAAACAGCAATGTATACTACTCCCACTGAAAGACAATTGCTTGGACCAGCCAAATTAATTCTCATTTTATTCTTACCCAGAATAATAAAGTCTTCTTCCAGTATATATGGTCATTGCTTACATTGCCCACATTTAGTCATTCTTTTCTTAAATGTTAAATGTTGGCACAAAGGATTTTCAAAAATGCATTTTAATTTTTTTTCCTTTTTTGTATACAGATTCAGGGGTCTCTCCTACCAGCCCTGAAATAGTATTATCTGGATGCAACAAAGGCCAGTGTTTAGAAATAATATTTCTAACTTATTTTCTCATTGGGTGATGACTTAACACTGGCCTTTTAGCAAATTCAGCTGACTGTGGCTTTTTTATACCATCAATTTTTGCTCTAAAATAGGGGTAAATTGTACATTCCTCACCGTGACCACCTCGTCTCTAATCTTGTTAACAAAGGTTTTAGAATAATCTGTATCATACAACATTTCTGCCAATTTATTACATTCAGAGGCAAAAACTGCATCATCCATAATCATCCTTGAAATACAAAAAATTGCCCCGTTACCAAATATCTCTTCTGGAACAGGAGATGACAACTGTGAAAATGTAAGTATGAGTTTGAGAAGGTGGGTTCTATGTAAATAGTTGATATTAGTTGCCCACCATCTTTATAAAATGAGACATCCAAATAATTATAAAAGTTGTCATCAATAGTATATGTGAACTTAAGGTAATTTGTTATTGTAGTAATATAATCTACAAATTGTTCCAGCCATGAATGAGAATCTTTCCACAATATAAAGATGTCATCCAGTAATCTTGGCTACATCAACTTGTCTCAAACTGAGAATTTAAAACATAATTAACTTCCCATGCCCACATTACAATGTTAGCACAAGGGGGCACACATACCGCACCCATTGTTATACCTTGTACCTGCTTATAGTATTCACCTTCGAAATATAAAAAGTTTATCACATGCATAGTCCATAAAATTCATTAACATAGTATACTCTGTTGCAGTTATCATAGAAAACATTAAAAGAGCCTCAGAGAAACCCTTGAGGCCCTCTTTTAAAGGAATACATCCAAATAAATCAACATCATTAATGCTTACAAATAATGTGTTTTCTACATACATATTTGGAGTGAACCATCTTAAAAAGTCCCGAGACCCCTTTAAAATGTGAGGTTGCTCCTACATAAAACATTTCAACTTTCAGTCCAAGTATATAGCTAACTGATATGTCTTTGAATGCCTAGCAGACACAACTGACCTCAAAAGAGGATCTAATGCATTTTTATAAACCTTTAGTATTGCCAAAAATAACAGAGACATTGTTCTAGTAAATATTCCCATTCTTATATCTCTTCCCAAGAGATTTGTCATCTGTCATATCATCCTCTTCCAGTCTACCTGATAAGATTCATCAGCCAGTCTTAATAAATTACCCATTTGACATGCTAGTAATAACTGATGCCTGGTACTTCCAATCTTCCTTTCAGCTTTTTTCCCTTCCCAGAAATAATCTTTAAACTGTTTTGTAATCTTTCTCAATATGTCTGTATTAGGTTTCTTCCAAAATGTTTGTCCTGGTTACAGTATTGGAAGTAAAAATTATAAATGAATCACTTGTACCCCTTGATGTATCACTAATCTGATATTATACCATGATCTCCCCAAAACGTGCACGCTGATTGGCCAGCGTGCCAGTTGTAAATCGAGTTATACTAATGGAAAAAGGTCCGGTCGCCCGGACTTTTTTCCATTAGTATAACTCATTTTTTTAAAACACTGTCTCGCTATGTTAAATGGGTTTAACATAGTGAGACAGCTTTAAAATAAGTGAGGTTGCTCCTACATAAAACATTTCAACTTTCAGTCCAAGTATATAGCTAACTGATATGTCTTTGAATGCCTAGCAGACACAACGGAGAAAAGAAGATCTCCATTGCTTTTTTTTATGTTAAACCTTTAACATAGCGAGACAGTTTAAAATAAGCAACGGAGACATTGTTCTAGTAAATATTCCCATTGTTAATCTCATTTAACATAGAGATTTGTCATCTGTCATATCATCCTCTTCCAGTCTACCTGATAAGATTCATCAGCCAGTCTTAATAAATTACCCATTTGACAGGCATTATACTATGCCATTATTTAAGAAAAGTAACAGTTTCTTTTCTTAAATAATGTTTAAACTGTAATAGTAATAACCCTTTCTGGGTGTGGGTAATGCTGTATTACCCACGGTTGGCTTCCAAATGTTTGTCCTGGTTACAGTATTGGAAGTAAAAATTATAAATTAATCACTTGTACCCCTTGATGTATCACTAATCTGATATTCTTCTATCTTTCGATCTGGCTCCTTATTTTGGTCCACAGTCTTTCATATGCTACTTGCATGCTTTCCACTACTGTTCTTTTTTAGCCATATCCTTAGGTACTGTATCTTCTCCTTCCATATTTCTCATGGGCATGCTCTCCCTGTCTTCTCCTGGGTCATGATAATCACTATTGCTTGAGTTTTTCCCTGGTTTCTTTTATATCCTGATACTTTGCCAAAGTTTCTTATTATGCTCCATATATATGGAAGGACACTTACTGGGTCAGTTAACATTAATAGTACATCACATATGATTAAATATTCCTCTGTCCACTTCCACACTGGTACCAGCATATTCCCCTCCCCCTTATCCATATAGCAAGTGGTTCTAGGTAAATCAGGAATAATAACAGGAATAGTGGGAAATCCTGTATTTTCTCCCTCTACATCTCAAACTCCATTGACAGTCTAGCCCTCCCCTTAATTTTCAACTTTGCCCCAAAGTGTGCATTCTCTATCATTGTAATCCATTCATCAGGTCATCAGGGAATCCAAACCTTTTCAAAGTCTTTAATACATATTCCCACTTTGCTCTATTGCACATTTCCCATCTGATGATACAATGGTCAACCTCTCCCCTCTTCTGTGTGGCTCTTCTATTATCATCACAGTTATTATGAGATTGTCCAACATTCTCCTACCATCCACAAAACCAGTGTGATCCTTGTGTATAACAGAAGAAATCACTATTTCCAACCTGTCTGCTATTATTGTCATGAAACACTTATAGTCATGATTCAAGATTAAGATTCATGTATATGAGGAGAGTTCCAGATCTTTCCCTTCTTTGTGTATTACAGCTATGATAGTTTCCTTCCCCATCTACAGTGGACTAGCTCCTTTGAGGATCTTTTTAAACAAGCTAACACAACATCCTATCAACCTCTTCTATGCCTTCTTCCAAACTTCCTTAGGCATACTCTCCAATCCTGGGGACTTTCTTTTCCTCATTTTTAATTGTCTTTTCTATTTCATCTATAGTTACAGCTTTCAAAAGTTCAGCTCTATTTTTAATTGTAGATCTTCCCAAATAATTTCTTCACCTGCTAGATTTGACCTCTTTTCCTCCTAGCCCTTGTATAACTCTCCAAAATAGCCCTAAAGATTGAACAATCCAGTGACTCCTCATCTTTTAGCTGGATTGTCTCAACCTGACTGCCAATGCTGTAGTTGTCTGTGGGGTATTTGTGAAGCACAGCTTATCTAATCCAACGTTTCTCCTCTGTACTTTCTCATCTATCAATTTCTATATGTCTCTTTTACTTTCTCAAGTTCTCTTTCACTCTCATTATCATTCAATACTTGTTTGTTTGTTTTTTTTTTTTTTGCTTTGCAACTCCTTTAACTCATCTTACATGGTCTGACAGATAATCTCTTTCTATATATTCATTTGCCTTTCCCTTAACCGCACCTTATTCTTACGTTTTGCTTTGATTTTATCCCATTCTGCCCTGCCTTTATTCTATGTGTTAACAAACATTTCTTTCAGTTCACTTACCAGCCAGCTAATTTATTCTTATACCCCTACCCAGTATACAGAGAATCTCCAGTGATGTGGGAATTTAAATGCATCTGATGTAGTTTTATGATTACACTTAATGGAACATGGTCAGAGATCATTACTGAGTCATTTTGTATTTTTGCTATTCTGTTAGAATATTCTACATTTAAATAATTACTTTCCAACCTGGACCATGCCTTGTGCTCAGCTGAATCAAAAAAGTAACTAGCCACTTCATTTCCTAACTGGGCAACTAGTCCCATGTCTACCCACAGCATCTGTTTGGGTATGTTGCCTAGGTATTTCCCCTCCTTCTATGGTCTCCTGAATCTGGGATCATTGTACACAGTTCTTTTTCAGCTTTCTGTGTTCCAGTCCACAATAATTACACATATACCTTCTAGAAAGACGATGAATCCTGCTTAATACCTCCCTCATTCATCTAACCATAGCTTGCAGGTAAATATATCTTGATATTATTCTAAATGTTTTCCCATTATATTTTCCTTTCAGGCCTGTAAAAGTGCTCTTTGTGTCTTTCAGTTTATCAGTGTTACTTTTCAATCCTTAGTTTATTAATATTGTCACTCTCCTCCCCTGTGCTTTCCCCATGCTGCCCCCATGCACCTCCATTATATACCCTGTCTACTGAACAGCTGCACTTTCTCTAACCTTAGATGCATCTCTTGTAATGTGAGCAACCGATGGCATCCCCACAGAATTAGCCTAAGTATCCTATCTTTATTTATCACATTCATCATTCCTTTTATATTCCAAGAGGCAATCTATATTTTAAAACTCATATTTTGGCTTTGGAATTTCAAACGCCCCTTTGTTTTTCAAGTCTTCAATATCCCCTTTTTCATGCCGACCTCCATCAAAGCATAACCCTTTGAGTTTTTCTGTCCCTCCCTTCATCTGCACTTGCATACAGTTCTCTTTGTATTTTCATCCCACTTCTGAATATCTTTATTCTCTGTTCCTAGTTGATTGGATATTCATGAGCTCTACCCCTTATAACTTAACCTAGCATCTTCTTTAACTGCTTTACTTTGGCTCACTTTAATATCTCCCGCAGTACTTTTATTCTCTGCTTTTGTCCATTTTATGTTTCCTGGATCATTTGTACCATTACACCACACCATGACCCCCTCAAATCTCTTTACTTGTCCTCTCTTGTTTCCTTTACTTCTTGTACGTAACTTGCCGGCAGCTATATGGTGCTTCATTTAATTCTGCTCCTGTCATCTCTTTTTTTCTACTCATTAACTCATTAACTTCACTTGAACCTTACAAGATAGGTGAATTTCATTTGGTATGAACCCCCCCCCCCCCTTCACACAGCTTTTGCTCCGTTTTCCCTCTTCAGCTAAGTTATGGGCTCATCTGTCTCCATGTCAATCAAATGTGTTCATTATCCAATCGCCAGTACATCTTCCAGGTTAGTCCCTGTGTACTTCCCCTTCTTCTTGTAAACTCATGTGTTTTTTTACCAGTCCACTTGGGGAATCTTACCTGAGGCACCTTATTCCCCTCCTTTTATCTCATTTCTATTTTACACTTATGTTAGCCTGTTTTGTAGCATCCTTTATTCCATCCAGACCTTGCCAATGCACATATAGATTTGTTTTTTCTTCAGAAAACTTACAGTGCTGTTTTCTCTCCCCTAGTGCCTACTTGCAGTCTGTCCCTACATTTTCCTTAGTTTGAAGCCACCCAATCAAAGTCCTCCATTTCGGGAGTGTCCTATTATTATTTTGGATCATGGTATGGTCATTGCTAAACTGAACATGAGAATAATGTCCAAGAAAGATTGGAGATGGAATCCATGGAAGAGAAGAAGGTCTGCTTAAGTGAAGTGGGCATACAGTATGATTATTAAGGTACTTGAAGAAAATACAGATGAGGAAGGATTTGTAGGGATAAAGGAGTGGGATTAGATTAAAGATACATTGAAGGATATAATTTTGGGCAGTCAGATACAAGGAATTCAGAAGAAGGAAATAGCAAATGAAGGGAAACGTTATCGTGTCATATTTAATAGCGTTGGAAAAGGGTCGATAAGAGAAATATCAAGGCATGCCTGGAGAGAGTGGAGGAAACTAAGTTGAAGGTAGGGTTGAGAAGAGGTGCTGACCATTGGGACAGGTTAAATGTTGATCTGAAGTCTTTTTGTCAGAATGTTGAAAACAGACATGTAAAAACCTTGGTAAGTGGAACTAACATGGTATTTAATAAGTATGTGAACAAAGAGATGAGGGAATTATTCAGAGCACATTACAATGAGTTATTTGATGCAATAGAAATGAATGGTATTAGTATAGACATTTGGAAATTATGGAGTACTTGATGCTGAATAAGAAAATGGGAAAGGGGAGGAGGTAACATTAATGAAGTATATGAAAGGGAGAACACCTATTTTAAGATGGAAGAGGAAGAAAGGTCTAAAAATATGCCTGATTTAATAAACAGCATTTTAGTGGTGGGTGCTATGCTTAAGTTTGTGATGAAAGCCATAGCAGTTGTTCTGCTCAAATGGAAGCATGATCCTAATGACCAAGCAAATTTTCACCCAATATCATTGTTTACAACTGATGCAAGGATTACAGGCAGGGTCTTGATAGATTAGAAAAGGTGCTGTTAATGAGTGAGCATAGGGATCATGCAGGTTTTGTGAAGGGTGTGTGTTGGCAGATAGCTGAAAAGTATTAATGGACATTGTCAATGGGTTTAAAGACAGGGAAAGGGAAAAACAACTATAGTCTTACTTGATATTCAGAAGCCATGTGATACATTAATTTGGGAGTGCTTTAAAGAAACAGTTGACCAAGTATTAGGGAATGGAAAATGCATGAGTTGTGTTAAGGAGTTTCTCAGGGAGCCATCTACTTCAATTTAAGCAGTAGGCTATAGCATAAAGGGTATTGCTGAAAACTGCATAATTAGGACTAGCTCTGTTTTTCTCACCATATTTATTTTGGTTATGGAAGGGCACCATAAAGGTAAGGGATTATTTGTTATCTCTGGCAAGATTTGGGGTTTCAATACTACCCAAAAAGTTATTAGTAATCCTATCAAGGAAAGTGAGGAAGTTTTGCTGGAGTAAAGAAATATCTATAGTGAAGTGGTGAGAAAGATAGTATAGATTTGAGTTTATCTGACTGTGATAGAGATATGAACCATGATAGTTTAAACCTGAAAGAAAGGATTGAATGCCTGTTATTAAGATGGACTAGTACTGCCAGGTCTCCAGTGATAGGGTTAGAGTGATTAGGATGATGGCCTTGACATTGGAATTGCATTTCTTAAGACAAATTGTTATGTGTCCACAGGATGGAAGAAATGAAGAGGTTTAAATGATCCTCAATGGGATTGGAGTGGAATACTAAGACATGTAGTATAGGGTGAGATTTAGAATGATGGAAAGAAGGGATGACAGAACGACATATTTTAGAAGATATGAAGTAGTGATGAGCATTTATACACGGCATAGGAGAATAACAAACAAAGATTTCTGATAGGTTAGATGGAAAGTAAATAAGGACGTTGACGTTGATACCACTGAAATGATGTGGGAGTATATGGAGATATGGATAGGAATATGAAACTGTAGTTACGATCAAAGGTTGCATTATTAAGGGATAGAGGTGGAGGATTAGAAAAGTGTTTTCTGATGAAGCTAGGAAGAGTTTTAATTACAAGCAGAAAGTTTTGGGAGAAAATGTTCTGGTGTAAATGGAAGATTTGGTTTCAATATTACTGAATGAAAAGCAGGTAGATTTTTTGAACAGACATAAATACATGTAAACTAAAAAGAAGTGATTTAGATGGACTATAATATAATTAATAAACAAAATGGAGGATGGTAGAAGATAGAATGGAGTAAAGTAAGGAAACAGGGAGGTGACAGCAATGACAGATTAATAAAGGATTAATGACTAGAAGGGGACAGATGGGTAGAATATATAGAAATGTAGAAGAGAAGGCTGAAGAAGAATGGTTTGCTAGATTAAGAGAAAAAGGAGCCTAAGGGAAAATGCCAGATGGAAACTGAATGAAGTTTGGAGAAGATCCTATGCACAAACTGCATAACAATATTGCATAGATAGCATGAAACTCCAGTGAGAGTCCATCGAGAAAAGTGGGATGGGAAGAAACATGTTGGGGATGTGGAGTAGACTTTAAGCATGTGTGGTGAACTTATGAAGTGGATAAAGCCTAACAAAAATATATGAAACTATACTGTAAATAAGTTTACAGTACTATGCTGCTGTATAGAGAAAGCACCACTACAGAAGTGAACTTTTGTTTTTTTTCCATATTGTCTTTATATCTTTAAAATACAAATTAAGCTTTACTCCACACAACAATGATTAACGTCCTTGTCATAAAAGCTTTGCCTCAGACTCCTTTATACCACATTCCTATTTTGTGCTGCTCTGCTTATTTACCCTGCAAAACAAATATTGTTACTTCCTCATTTCTCCAAGTATTGCTTGTGCCATGACTGACATGTTGTGATGTTCATCATACTGATTACTGCTGCAGTAACCTTAGCTATATAGGTTATATCTTGCATAGGATATAACAGCTGGACAGCTTCCAAACCTTCAAAAAACCTTCCATATGCCCAAACCATCAGTAAGCACAAAGCTCGTCTGAGTAAAATGACAGGTTTGGCATCAACCTCTATACTGCTTTCGTGCAGCTGAAGAATGTGCTCCTGTGAGACATTCAAGGATTGATGATCAGCATGTGCTGTTCCATTGCTTGGTAGTAGGTTCCCCTCTAGGGGAAATAAACATCCATTTTAAGAAAGTGCTTATTTAACAACACTTTCATGTTCAGGAAAATTATTTTAAAGCTAGACTGTGTGTTTTAAAGGACTGTCACAGTACTTGCACATTTAAATAAGAGTGTTCTTTTTTCCTGTCTATTTAAAAGTTGTTGAGAAGCAATTTTTCTGTGGAAAATGTGTGTTTATTTTATTTTGGGGGGGCTGGAAATGTGTTTTAAAATGCTTTTTATTGTGTTTTTTATGTGAAAAAGTGGCTTTTAAAGGCTTTTAATTTTTATCAGATTTTGCTGCTTGTTTTCTCTGGGAAAGAGGCACCATTTTAAGGCTTGACTGTGGAAAAAACTGTCAGTCCTATGGTCAGTCCTTCTTCCAGCCACAAAAAGAAAAAGTTGAGCAAACAAAACTTTGCTACCACAGCAGGCTAGCAATTTGCCTCAGTGGCAGGTGGGTGACTCTGGTCTGGACATTAGTTGTGTCTCGGACCATTCATTTTTTACCCTGGATCTCACTGGAGTAGCACCTACAGTCACTATCAATCAGGGGTAAACCACATCCTCTGCAGCTGTTGGGGTCCCAGCAGTGTGTAATGGGAAGCCACTCTTGTTGATCCTGGGAGAGGGAATAGGGAAGACTTCCATGTTTTGTTAGAATGTTGTGCCCATCCCAGGAAAAGCAGATTTTGCCATTAATAACACTGCTGGCCCCATTCTTCCTGGTAGAAAGGAACATAAAACTAAACATAAATCGACTCCCCCTCAAATCTCCTCAGACAGGAGTAGTTTACTTGTTCTGGCTCATGGTTTAATTTAGGCTATTTATCCTTCTTTTAAAGTAATTCCTGATAAAATAAAGAGGGATATCTCTTTCCACGAAGAGATCCATGATTTTGACTGGACTGGAAGATGAATGGACAGTTACAGGGTTTTCTCTTCAGATTTCTGATTCAGACTCAGAGGAGAGCTGAATTTTTGAATCTCTCTGTGAGGGTTTCTCTTTTTCTTAGATTATTTCAAAAATGTGCCAGTGTATTCAATGGGAAAATACTGAGGTTTCTCAGTCCCTCATAAAATACTGTGAGTTATAACAGAAGGAATTTCCATCTTCACCCATTCGTCCATTTCTGTCAGGTTTGGAGGATGAGTGTGTTACTGTCTGCAATTTTCCTGATAGTCAGCAAGCTGCCCCTAAAACATGCAAACAGGATCTGTAAAGTTCCTCAGTCTTTTAAGTTTTTATACACTATAACCTAACCCAGCAGCTAACATTTTAGTTAATCCTACTGCTGCTAAACATTTGGATAATTCCAATCCTACTCTTTCTAATAAGGAAGGAAAATATTATTGATAAGTATGGGAAATGTGTATGCTTCTGCAACTTTGCTTTCAGAAATTTAAATTGCTAGGCTCAGATGTTAAAGTTTGTTCTGACTAATTGTGAAAGTATGAGGAATGTTTTGTTCCTAGTTTCTACTTGTGAGGAAAATCTGCTTTAAGTAATTTAGTTACTTCTGTTGCAAAATTCACTATTTGTTGCTTACAGTGTATATATATATATATATATATATATATATATATATATATATATATATATATATATTTATATATGACTCAGCTGATACTTGTTCCAGGACTATGGACACTAGTACTGCTTGAGGAGTTTTGCCTGTCTGTGTTCTCAAAACCTCACAGATGATGTTAAAAAATGAGATTTTTAAATTCTGCTTTGGATAGAAATTTAGTTTATGGCCCCTCTGCTGCAGAGGTGGTCAAAAGTGTAATGAACAGGATAAGCTGATAAAGGGAATCTTTAAGATTTTTCATCCTTCCTTTTCCAAATGTTCTAAGTAATTGTCCAACCTCTCATCCAGTTTCAAAACAAACAGTCTCAACAAAATGCAGGCAAACAAGACATTTATAAATAAATGGCAAGGGGGTTCCAAAAGGAATTCTAGAACCTGCAAAACCAAGGAGACTAAGGGAACTGGTCCTTCTCCTCCCCCACCCTGGCAGCTCCATTTCCCTTCCAGAAAGTGTGAATATCCCCTTTTGTCTTTGTCAACAGATAGTTTCAGAGAAATGGTTTCTGAAATTCATTCATCAAGGTTACAGATGGCAGTGGGAGGAAATTCCTTTCCAGGCGGTAATCCCTCATCCACCTGACCAGCATATTATTTCCACTTATCCTTTATAACATCCTGTCCAGGGTGTAATAGAACCTGTTCCTACTTCCCAGATGGGAAAAGGTTTTTATTTAAGGATGTTTTCAGTGCCTAGGAAAGATACATGGTGACCATTTTTGGAAATTTCTCTCCTAAACCAGTTTGTGACAGTGCCCAGATTCAAAATGATGTCACTTCATAACCTGTTACCTCTTTTTTCTCATTCAAGTGTCCTGGTAGCACCAAATATAAATGATGCTTTTCATAGCATCTTTATTCATCCAGACTTCAGGTGTTTCTTAAGGTTTTGCATGTCTGGATCACTTTATCATTTCTCTGCCTTACCCTTTGGACAATCCACTGCACCAAAACTGTTCACAAAGTGTCTAGCTCAGTTATAGCTTATTGCAGGATACAGGGTATCCACATATTTCCATATTTTGATGACTTATTTGTCTTTGCCAAGTCAAAGTGTTGAGATTATCTCTGTCTCTCTCTCTCTGCCTCTGTCTCTTCCTTTTTTGTAAGACATGCCTTACACTAGCTGCGATTCCAAGAGAACATTCAAGTCTTTTTTGACTCCTTCACACAGGATTGTGTTCCAAGAGTGTCAGCTAGAAACCTCACTTCGAAGAGCTTTTTTATTCCAAAGGAAAAAAATAGATTTTTTTTATCTAGAACTGTTTCAATGGTTTTCCACTCATACTTCATCACTGTGAGGGAAGACCTCAGGATTTAAGGTCTAATAGCATCTATGATTGTTATGATACCCCTGGCAAGAATATACATGGCAAGCCTTCAAAGGTATCTAAAGTTTCTTTGTTTGCAGCACCAACATCCTTTGCCTTTTCAAATCCCAGTGCTGGGGTTTGTCAGATAAGAAATCACTTGTTGGAGACACCAAGTATCCTTAAAGTTGGGTCCCCCCATTCCAAAGCAGTCACTCAACACAGATGCCTTGGACGTTGCTTGAGTAGCAGTTTCAGGAGGGACAAAAGTGCAAGGTGTGTGAGATACCAGGGAGAGATGCAAGCCCTAAACATAAAAGAGATGCTTGCTCTGAGCAAGGCACGCAACTCTCTGAATCATCTTTGGTCCCCTGGACCTCTTCATGTTGTTACAGACAATACTACAGTTCTGTGGTACATCAACAATCAATGGGGGAACCAGAATGTACCCCCTTTGCAGTCTAGCCATGCTAGCTTGGGATATAGCTTCACAGCACAAGCTACATTCTGTAAGACAAAACTGTGTGGCAGACAAGCTGAGCAGGTCAAGGGCAGACTCTCATGAATGGAAACTAGATCAGTGGGTTTTCCAAGATTTGATTCATCTATGAGAAGTTCCTGAAGTAGACTTGTTTGTCACCTGTCTGAACAATCAGTCAGCAAGTTTCTGTTATGTGACTCTACACAAGAAGGCCTGGAAGACAAATGCCTTTTCTTTTGCTAATATCCTAAAGATTCAGAGGAATTCTCAAAGATCATTGTGGTTATTGCTTTCTCATCTAGGCAGCTGTATTTCTCCCTTCTTTTGTAAATGGTCAAGGACAATTACAACAAGCTCCCTCACAGAATGGATCTACTCACACAAGATCAGGGGTGTTTCATACACCCTTATGCCAATCAGCTTCAACTCACTGCCTGAATGATAGGGTCTAAGTTCCCTTTAGGCACCTATTTACTGAGAAGATGCAGCAGAAATCCTGAGACTAGAAAATCATATATTAGTGAATAGAAAAGGTTTTCTAGTTGGTGCCAACAACATAACCAGCACCCATTCAGGGCTAATTGTTCTCTGTTGTTACAATATTTGTGTGAGTTACTATCCTATGGCCTTTCGTACACCCCCATTAAGGTTCATTTATCAGCCATTTTAATGTCTGCCCATGGATTCTCCTTTTTCAATACATTTTCAAGTCAAAATATTTTTGAAAGGGGTTTTGAATAAGAGGCCTCTAAGAAAACCAGTGGCTGATCTCTGGGATCTTAATTTTGTTTTAGAGAAACTAATACTTGCTCCATTTGAGCCCGCTAACCTGGCTGACTTGAAATTCTTAACATTGAAAACAGTTTTCCTGATCGCTCTGACCTTACAAGAATGGTATCTGACTTGCAAGCTCTTACGTTGAATCAGCCCTCTCTCATTTTCTACAGAGGCAACGTTTCTTTGAGAACTAATCCTTCGTTTATGTCTTAAGTAGTATACAAGTTTACTTTACACCATCCTAGCCGCCATCTTACTATTTTCTTTCGTAACCAAAAAATGAAGGAGAAAAAATATTCCATATCTTGGATGTCCACAGATAACTAAGGTCCTATCTTGACAGAACTAAATCTCTCAGATCTTTGAATCAGTTGTTCATTTCTTGTAAAGGTAAGAAGAAGGGACAACCACTGCCAAAACAGACTATTTCCAAATGGTTACTACCTTTTGTTATACCCACTCTTCCAGGGTATTGGCTCTTGGCTCATCTATGGCTTTTTGGAAAGGGTTGAATTCTAGACGTATTCTAGAAACTGCAGTTTGGCCTCTGCCTTCCAAATGTTATAGGCTAAGGTAATCTACTCATATAGCTAAGGCTACTGTAGCAGTAGTTAATATGCAGAACTTTGTACAGTTGTGTAAGTAAACTTAGTATATAAGTGAATGTTTGAATGATCACTGCCACAGTAGCCATTCCCTCCATCCTCGTTTTTGGTGTGTTGTATTGTGATTCTTAGCATTGTCTTTTCAGGGTTCAGCCTCCCTCGCTCTGTTGGCATAAAAGCTCTGTAGGGCTTTGTGCCCAAACCTGTCTTTTTAGTCAGCTCAGCTCAGCTTGAGCTGACTGACAGTTGCATGGGAGGCTGTTATACTCTATGCAGGATATAACCCATATTGCTAAGGCTACTGCAGCAGTGATCATTTAAACATCTACTGCTATTATAATTTACTTACACAACTGTACTTTTCCCTTGTTTGTATATTACTAACATGCTATTGTTTTTGTTATTTGTCCCTTGTTAGGTCACAAAGCTACAAAGCATAACATCATGAGTGCAACTAGCTCATCCTTTTAAATAGAAGCTGCTCATTTACAGGCCTGTGTCATGTGCCTAATTTTCTGTACTGTTTATTATTCTGTCCTACAGATATTTTCATAACTTCCAGCAAAGTGGATTTTTTTCAGGTGGCACATTGTTCTTTAGTTTAGCTCACTTAATTTAGGAATAAGGATTTGGAATCCAGCCCCATGTCAGATTTATTAGTATGAAATAAAGTTAAACCACTTGTGAAAGCCTTCAAACAGGCACCATCACAAAACACAACGTCTTCTTGTCTATCAATATACAGATCCAATGCAGAATTTATTTATTTATTTATTTAGTTATTTATTTGTTTGTTTACTGTGTTTATTTATTTATTTATTTATTTATTTACTATGTTTCCTAACAAGGAGTTGGACTGGACTATGGACCCATTTCATAGTACAAAAGTACTGATCCCCCTGTGCAGCTCACCAATCTGCCCCCATCTGGGTACTGTGGACAGGTTTGTATGTATTATTCAGCTTCTGTCAAAAAGCTTGAAAGAATCCAGACATTTCCTAGTCAGATGTCTCTTGTGCGGTTGCTTTCGTACAATGAAAAGTTTAAAGAAGTGAAATGTTCTCAGATACAGACTGCATACAAGAGACTTAATTTTGTTGTTTAAGTGCCTTAAAGTGAAACATTGGCAGCCACACTTGTTTTGAACTTTTACATCACATATAAGGGATACAAGGAAACAAGGAATAACAACTTACTTGTTTCTTTACCTGTGTTTAGATTAAACACATGAAGAAACCCTTTCATATACAGAGCAGATGCAAGATAAAATGTTGTTCTATTTGAGATAAACAAAATCTGCATCTTTATCAGGAGGTACAGTTCAAACAGCTTTTCATTTTCTTAATAGCATTTGAAAACACAGACAACAAATGCCTGGTCTTTTAATATGCCAGTATTCAAGTTTTCTTTCACACACAAGAAAGCTGACATGAGAGGTACAGCTCAAACAGCTTTTCATTTCTTAATAAACACAGACAAACACCACACACACACCACGCGCACACGCACACACATATACACACACACACACACACACAAACACACACACACACGCACACACGCACACACACACACACACACACACACACACACACACACACACACACACACACACACACACACACACAAAACCAGATCCAGCACTAGGCAACCTAGGCATTCGCTTAGGGCCCTGCTTTCTTGGAGAGGCTTGCTGGCCTGGGAATTTAGCACAACATTTACTTTTTAATATAAAATTAAAAAAAAAAACATACAAGTCTTCTTTAAGAGGGCATTTGTCTTTAAGAACACCCCTCTGCATACAGTGTTTACATGCATTCACTGTTGTTTGCATCAACGCATGCGTGTTTGCTTCTTCTTCTATTCCACATCCATACACAGAATTTAAACACATAAGCCAGCTGTTCCATGGAATGTTATCAATAAGTTGTGTGTGTGTGTGTGTGTGTGTGTGTGTGTGTGTGTGTGTGTGTGTGTGTGTGTGTGTGTGTGTAGTTTAGGCTGTCAGGTTAATTAGTTAATTTAACCAGGCTCAACCTTATACCTTAGTTACAGAAGCCAAGAGCCTGAATCCTCTACACCAACTAGTTTCAGTACATTTTCAAGGAATTGTGAGTTTCAGTACACAATCAAGGAACTGTGAGCTTCAGTACATTTTTAAAGAGTTGTGAGTTTCAGCAAATTTTCAAGAAACTGTGAGATTCAGCATTTTTTCATGGAATTGTGAGCTTCAAGGACAGAAAAGTTTAATGTTAATAATGTCTGTTTTTATTGTGAGACTGTATTGTTTTGTTTAGCTAATGTATATCAGTGCTTGTGCTATAAAATTTGAAATAAAAGTTTTAAATTCAATCCAAATATCTGTAATCATTGTAGAAGTAAAGAAAATAGAATGCACACTGACAGCTTTGAAAAATGTTTATGGTAACTGTAGAGAAATAATAATATAAACATAATGGAACACTGTAATTGCTGTTGGGGTGGATGCTGGGGAAGCTGTTGTGGGGGAAGGGATGATCCATTACCCTGTCTAGGTCTCCATTTGACCATGATATGGCTCTACATGTACACACTCACGTGCACACATACACACACACACACACACACACACACACACACACACACACACACACACACACATGGCCAACAATGACTGAAACATCAAACTTAGATCTCAGCAGTCCTTGATTTTGCAGAACATCCTTGATTTGACCTTAATTTTGCCTTGTTCCTCATTAGGTTTTTGACTCTCTAGAAAATTACTGATTATTACATTCAGTCAGTAATGCCAGAGATTAGAGGCACATTCTTTTAATTCTTCAGAAAATGCATGTTGATGAAGACCTTGTTATTCTATTAACATTCTAAGTGAACACGAATAATAGTTCCAATTTCTTTATTTACTAACATTTGATTTCTGTGAAAGTGTGAATAGGTAGGTGCCTTTTTTCAGCTGAGACCCAGGGAGAAAAGCTCCAAAGTATTGCAAACTTTTATTTTTCATTTGTTTATGCATTTATTTGTTTGCTTGTTTATTGTATTTATTGCATTTATCGTTGGATACAAACTTAGTTATTTTCAGCAAACCTCTAGTCTATTTTTTTAAGATGGAGTTGGGAATTAATGCATTTTAATATTTTGGAGAGTGGAGCTAGAATGGCTACAGGTTGGTAATTGGTGAGGTTGCTGGTTGATCCCCCTTCGTGTAAAGGTATAATGAGGATTTTTTTCCAGATGGGATGTTGCTTTCTGTAATTGATTGGTTGATGAGTATAGACGCAGGGTATGATATCGCATCTCCTGTGATTCTGAGATATTCTGGTGGTAGATTTTCCACAGCTGGTGTGGGATTTTTTTTTTGCTTGTTTTAGGAGGTGATTTTTGATACAAGTGGTAGATACTGGTTGGCAGTAGAAAGCGTCTTGGTGGTGATTAGTACTCTTTGGGATAGTGAGGCTTGTGGGTGGTTATTGTTAAGTACGGAGAGAACAGAGTGTAGGAAATATGTATTGAATTGGGTAGCTATAGGGACTGAGTTGTTGGTGGTAGTTGGTGAAGGAGCTGTAGTTTGGCCTGGCTGTAATAGTCTTTTGATTGCATTCCCAAAAGCTTATTTACTTTTGTCTGATCTGAATTTTTGTTTAGAAAGGTTCTTAAGCTGTCTAAAATATTGCCATTTTTATGGTGTTTTGCCAGTGGACCATGCTTTCCAAGCTTTATCGCTGTTTTGCATGAGTTGCCTGGTTTCTTTTGAGAACCATGGGGTGGAGCTACATTTGATTAATTTTGACCCTTCATCAGGTCCCAAATATTTCTACACTCCCTCCTGCTCAAGTCCCCTTGTATCACATTCCTGTCCCAGGCTGGTGTTTTCTTTGTGCTGCAGCTTTCCTGCTTTAAATGTTGCTTTTGCACATTTATCAAAACTAAACAACATTCTAATGTCATCGGAGCATGTTTTGGCCACTTACAGTTGTGCTTTCATTTCCTCATCTGACTAACTATACAGTTTTAAATCATCCACAAAAGGAAGATAAGAAGCCTTTACACTTTGTTGTTTTCTGGGAGCCAAATTGTAACCATGACCTCATCTGTTAAGTACACAGCTTAATGGGGTAAGGGCAAGAGAAAAGAGCAGCGGTGATGAAGCGTCACCCTGGAATATCCCAATTTTAATTTTTTTTCCCTGGGATAATAATTTGTCCCTTATCATGGCTTAGCTACAAAGTGGTCTGCCAATGTTTCATGGTCACTGTAATGTAATATATCAATGCAGAGTATATTTTATGCATTTTTAAGCACTTCTTTATCCATGTATGTGGGATGCTGTCAAATGCTTTTTGTAGCCTATCCATGCCATACTTAGATTCTTCCCCTTTTTACAATTCTCCATTATGACTTTATTTAACAACAAATGATCCTTTGTTCCATATCACTTTCTTTTGTTACTCTTTTGTTCTATTGCCATGATTGAGTTTTCCTCTAAATTACTATAAACTCTGTTGACATCAATTCCAGTACATAGTTTATACATCGGTGGAAGGCAAGTTACTGGTCTATAGTTTTTAGGATATCTTGCAGATTCATTCTAAAGGAGGGGTATCTTTTTCTTGTTAACCAGATTGATGTCTGTTTGGGGTGCACATATAAATAGTTCTTAATCAGGTCTAAATCTTCATGCAAAGATGTTAATACTTTTAGCCAGAAGTTAGGCACTGCATCTGGGCCTGGGGTTTTCCATTTAGGAGCTTTTCTTAATTTGTTTTGATTTCCCTTGCTGTTACTTCATCCCATTTCATATCCAGTACATTTGAACTTCTTACTGTTTCTTTTACTTCTCCTGTCGATTCAGCATCTTCATCATGCTCCGCAGGATCTTCATAGATATTTCTTCAAAATGTCTCTATTTCTACTTTTTTGGTGGTGTTTCTATTCATTTTGCCTTGTTTCCCAGTTCTCTATAAATCTTTTGGGTCATCAATGAATTGCTTATTTTGTACTTTTCCTTTATATTTATCAGCATAGTTTTAAGTTTTTCTGTCTGTACGGATATATTTAGTTTATTATTTGCAATAGTGTACAATAGATCCTGTTCTCTTCTGATACTTTTCATTCCTTTTATCATGTCTATCTTTCTAAATATTTTTGTTTATCTCTTCCCTCTTCTGTACTTTTCTAACAGTGACACTTCTTGTCCAAATTGCTTTATAGTTTTCCATTTTATACTTCCATGATGACATTTGATTTATAGCTTTCTTTCCCTTATTGGCCTGTGTTTTTGTGTTAAGACTTTGTTATTAATTTAGCTGCACAGTAATATATCCTACTTACTTCTCTTATATCACATGGATTTTGATGAACAGTCTTGATTACTCTGTTCATTTGTTTTATCAGACTTCTAACATTTTGGCTATTACTGACTTTCTGTAATCTCTTTCTTTTATTGTTCTTAAAATGTCTATTCATCTCTATTAAATCAAACAACTCTTGCCTTAAATCATTTTCTTTTAAACTAAGGGCACATTCTTTGTTTTCTGTTCCCTGCAGGCGTTCTATGGAAAGTTCCAGAACATCTTCCTGTAACATATTCTGTTCATCTTTATCCTGTGTCATCCGTTGTTCTTTCATATGGGAATTCACTGGCCTATCACTCCACAACATTGACTGTGTCAGAGTTGCCACCATTTCTTGTTTCTTTCCTTGCACTGCAACTCCAGCTGAACTTTTCTATTGAAGGCTACAAGTATCTTCATATGGCAACTGATCAGATGCTTCCTGCTCCACTGGTTTATCCTTAATTTGGGGACTTCTTGTTCTGTTATGCTGTGATGTTACCAGAGTTAGATTTTCTACACTAAATCCTTCACTTTGCAGGTAATCCAACCCTGGGATTCATGAACAGTCCGTGCAAGAATAGTCTATTATTACACGGACTGTTATGTGTAGGAATACAGCAGCAACGCACCCTACATATTAATGAGGGCACGCTGCTGTATTCTTACACCTACACGATCCATGTACGAGAGCAGGGGGCATGTATAAGTCCTGCATGGACACTTAAACATGCCCCCTGCACTCAGAAAGTGCCATATGACACTTTGAAACAAGGAAGTAGCATACTGTTAGAGCCTGGCTCTAATATTATGCATTATTTCAGTGTCCGCGGATGCTGAAATGTAAAACTAAAATGTCAGTGCTCGTGGACACTGAAATAAAAAAAAAACAGAAATCCCCAAGAAGAAGCTCGCACAGTACATGACTGACTCTGAAATGGCCAGATACCTGCCCCACATGACTGCAACCTGCTGATAAATATATGTAATAATTTAATATTTCTTTATATTTTTTTTACAATAAAAAAAAAGTTTAAGCAAAGCGCAGTGGGTTTGTGCGCCTCACCGCTTTGCTCAGACCAGCTTAAATACTGTTTGAGAGTAAAATAGAATTCTGAAAGAGCAATCAGCATTGCTGATGTAGCGTAGTGGTTAGAGCACTGGTTTAGTGTGCAAACCATGTGCGGTTTGAATCCCAGCTTGGATAAATCTGTTTTATGTGTGAAAGCAGTTGTAAATTAATTTTTATAAATTGGAATGATATTTGTAAGTCATATGCCCACGCATGGTAGTGTAGGGCTGGAAAAATGCCATAGGGAAATGTAAAAAATGTTTCTATTTTTTTTTTTTAAATAATTGCGGCCAGTTAAGCCTGCTGTAGCATTGCTGAAACAAGCTAAGGATTGCTTAAGCATGAAAATATAAGTAATCCTTAGCAACTGTAAGCTTTGCTTAGCTGGTTTAAGCTTTTCTATGCAGTTTCCGTGGAGCTAAGCATAGCTTAACATATTTGAAAATCAGCCAATCACAGAAAAGTGCAGGAAGATGGCCTTATTTAAACTGCACAAGCTGGAATACAGCCATATCTCTTCAAGTCTGATCAGGGCAGCAACAATGACAGGTGTAGGAGAGGATGTTCACTTCTGGGTGCAATGCTGAGGCATCCAGGAGTCATGGATGAACTCCTTATCAAAGATCATGAAGCTAGACTGATGCATGGCCAGTACCAGTGCTCCCAGTACAAAGTGGAGACCTGGGACAATCTGGCATGAGATCTCACCAGTGTCACTGGCATACCACAACCTGGTGAGCAGGTGCGTCATCACTATAATGACCTAAAGTGTAGAAGGGGTGAACTCTTAGTCCAGTGGATCCAAGAGGCATGAGCGGAGGTTGTCCCAGAAGTTTGTAAGTATACAGTCTGTGTATTTGTAAATAATTATTTAAAAATTGTATATGTTACTGTACAGGTGTGGTTAATGTGTGTTCTTTCCCCATACAGCTGCCGATGAGAGGGCTGTGAATATTGATGCCCATGCACAGCAAATGGTCCGACTGCACCGAGAGTTTGGTGAGTACAGAAATATTCGTAATATCTGCTGTAATAAATCAGAAATAGTAAAGGTAGTACTGTCTGTATATATATATATATATATATATATATATATATATATATATATATATATATATATATAATTGCTCTATAACTGTACTGAATAAATGCATGTGCCAGGCTGCCAGTGTTAGAACTCAGTAGTGCCAGCTGCTGTGTAATACAGAGTTTTGTAACAGGGTACAATTATGGTGAGGAAGAGTAGGATATGTATAGGAGAAGAAGAGTAGGATATGTATAGGAGAGGAAGAGTAGGATGTGTATTAGGCTGTCTGAAAGAACCTGCTAAGAAACTGCTGTGTCAGGGCTACTGTAACAGTTACAAATGAGAAGCAGTCCTCCTGTGCAGATCATGCAGTAATACTAATTGTGGCTTTATTTGTTATAGAAAGTGTTGTTATGTCAGAAATAATAAAGCTGACTACCACAAACTGTTGTCTTTCATGTATCTTGTATCTGAAAAGTGCAATTGTGTAGCTGCTGCAGCATGCAGTAACTGAGGTGAAGTGATGTAGCACTGTTTGTCTGCATAGTTCAGAATTTGGGTCTGAAATAACTGACAAAATGCAAAAGTAAATATTTTCTTCAGTAATGTCTTGTACTGTGTTCCTGCCAGCATTGCCTTATGTTAACCTTTGCATATCAGCTTTATGTAGAACTGAATCTACAGGAAAGTGTGAGACACTAAGAGGTGCAGACTGCAAAAGAAGAGTGTGTTGACTTGGTTCTAAATTGAAGTCTGTTTGAGTAAAATGTCCAAATGTAATGTTTTAATAATCTGCTCATACTGTGTAAAAAGTAACATTAACAGTTTCTTGTTCTGATGTTTGTTGTAGGTATTATGGAAAACAAATAAAAAGACATTTGATAAAAAAAGTAGAGTATGTAGAAAAGTATGTACTAGAAAGAAATAACCCAAGTAACAGACACCAGTAGCTCAGTCTAATAAGGACTAAGTCTATAGTTCTCTTTGGCACACACACACCATGGTTCGAATCCAAGGACTGCTACTAACATGACTTTCTAGTTCTACAGCTGTAAACTTGAATAATGGTAAAAACACCAATCTATTGTGAACAGATACTTTCCCCACAGGTAAAGAAATATTTGTAGAAGTAGTATGATGGGTATACGTATGATGTTGAGTAGCCCTAGTCTTACAAATAGAGGCAGGCTAGCCATCTACACTATGCAGTCCGGCCAATATAAGCCTCTCAAGTGTCATGCTGTCATGGATAGTTTCCATTGTTGCCAAGAAAGCTGCACCCCCAGATAACATCACAGTACAAGTATGCCAAAAGCGCACTTACAGAACAGCAGGACACGGAATGCTTTGTTACTTGTACCAGTAAGTATGACCAGTATGAGTCCCCTATACTTATGTACATAGAGTTGTCATACCTTGCCCCATAGTACTCCAGGTGTACATATGTACAGGTGTGTATGTGGTGTACTAGCTGCATGGCCCAGGTAGAGGTTAAGGGAGGGCAGAACTGCAGAGTAGTGAACAGTAGTGTATTCAGAAGTGTCACTGAATGCAGTTGTTAATGGAATTATTTTCTCTTCCCCCACCACTCATCTGCTCCAATAATTGCATAAAATGTAATATGGGTATGTTGTTACCAAAACTTACTGTTGGGACCTTTGTTCCATTTTGGTCATTATATTTGAAACTGGGTGCATACTAACATACCTTGTTGTATAACCATTGTTGTTGACCTGTTGCCATAAATACAACTGGCGTGCTGTTGCAATCCTAACTGCCATTCCATTTCTGCAGGTGTTCTGTTTGCCATGTTACTGTTTCAATTCTATTGTTCTGGGTCAATTGGAGCACCCATGCATGCTGCGTTGACTAATGTTTAAATGTTTTGTTCATGACTAACCAATTCACCTTGTTAATTCTCACTCCATAGCACACTCAGGAAGCCTGAGCCCAGTGGATCTGCCTCTCCCACCCCACCTGGCTGAGGCACCGGGTCCCAGCACGTCTGAGAACTAACCCGGCATCCCTCATCTGCTGGTCTTGCACCACCCTTGAGTGGAACAGCTACAGGGGACGGGGCTCATCCTCTCCCTGCACAGTGGGCACAGTAAGGATCTTGTCACATGGCAAAAGGTCTGTGGCATGGTGCGCAGTGTCCTCCAGTTGGAGCTTGATGAAAAACTGCACCAGGTGGAGGGCAGACTGGAGCAGCTTGAGGGGCAGCCAGCCCCTCCAGCTCAGCCCCCAGCACAGCTACCTTTGGGGTTGTGAAGGAGTAGTGGTGACTGCCAGTGGGTGGGGACATCAGTTCCACAACTACCATCTAGGGGGCTCATGGGCATCCAATTACCAACCACCCTCCATGTCCAAGGTGTCTTCCCTCCCATGTGTTACATACCACCCTGTCTGCTGTATTGTGTGTCTTGTCTGTCTGTAAATGCAACCTCTCCTACTAAACGTTCCTACCCACACTTACCTATACTCTTTTCCCAACATCCTACTCTCACCTTTAAAAAATAAAGGGCATCTGTCCCAAAAAAAATATGTCCCATACATAGCTCTGCATTTTGCCCAGAGACAAGGTCCCCTTACTCAATCTAACCCACCAATTATTATCATTGTATGTCACCCACACACCTCCCTGTGGGGTGTGAGGCTCTAAATTCCAAATTGCCCACAGTTATATCAGCTGTTGCTGTTGAAGAAATGCAGAGCTATGGTCCTTTCCTACACCCATCCTGCACAACCCTAGCTGTCTCTCATCTTGTTTTACCCTGTGCTTGGCCCCATTTCACCACTTTCCTGTCTCCCTTTTTTCTTTTCTTTATTTAAAATTAGCATGGGTTTAAGCAAACGTAAGCGGACCTAAGCAAAGCCAAATGGACGTGTCACTTAGCTTCGCTTAGCTCCACGCAAACCCACTTACAACTGCTTAAAAGTGCCTTAATCACTGTATCCAACTGCCCTTGTTCTGCCCACCAACAAAATAATCAGCTGTTGCAAGTCTTGAACTCAGAACCCTGCACACCATAACCACAGCAATCTACCACTAAGCCATCTGAGCTGCAGATATGGGTGATGTTTTCAAACATATCATTCAGTAGAATCATTCAACAGCAGGGAAAAAATATGTAGAATTAGTCAGGTTTTGTATATATATATATATATATATATATATATATATATATATATATATATATATATATATATATATATATATACATGCAAATGTATAGGTGTATGGAGATGCATATAGGTATGGACATATAAATACATAATATATGTAGAAATATGCATTTGAAATATATACATATAGAAATGTATGTATAGATAGAAAAGTAAATCAATACATACAGATATATCTATGCACATAATATATATATATATATATATATATATATATATATATATATATATATATATATATATATATATATATATATATAGATATATATATATATACATATATATATATATATATATATATATACATATATATATATATATATATATATATATATATATATATTATATATATAGATATGTTTACATATATATGTAGTGGAGTTACACATCAGATCCATACCCCAAACCTCTTACTGTAACAAATCTGTCCAAATTATGTCAAAATGGGAATCAAGGAGCCCAAAATAGGAACATCTCTGAAATATTGCCCTTATCCCTCTGTCTCCAGCAGCAACTGTTCTGCCTTGCAACATGAGCATCAGTCCTGCCAAGGCTTGGACCCAGAGCTCTGTAAACCATAGTCAGAACAATGTACCACTACACCATGTGAGCTCTACAAAGTACTGATGCTTTTCCAAACATATCAGTCAGTAGTGTATTTCAACAGTAGGGAAAAAATTCTGTAGAGTCACTCAGGTTTTATATATATATATATATATATATATATATATATATATATATATATATATATACATTTTTTTATGTATGGTGATGCATATATGTGGAAAAATATAGATACAAAATATATTATTAGAGATATGCATGTAAAATATATACAAATGTACATAAATATATATATATATATATATATATATATATATATATATATATATATATAGAAAAGTATATAAATACACACACACACACACACATGCACACACACATGCACACACGCACACACACACACACACACACACACACACACACACACACACACACACTCACACATGTATACATATATATACCTAAATATATAACAGCGACAAGCAAATGCAATCTGAGGGTCATGCTGCTCAACACTAGAAGTCTAAATCTCCAAAGGCACTCATTTGAAGCGCTCCTTATTCACAAAGGATGCACACACGTCCACACTGGTAGCCCAGCATAATGCATCACAAATACTGCAGGTGAGCTAACATAGGGTAAGACAGCAATTCAAGTTGTAGCCTGCTATAGGTCCCCAACCATGTCCCAAGAATCAAATCCCATGTTCCTAAGTGCCGTGGAGAATATTACTATCCAACCTGACACTAACATACTGGTTGACCTCAACTACCCCTACATTAACTGTGAAAGCTACCTGTGTATCAATGCACTTGTCCATTGTTGCCTGGAATGCATCTATTTCAATGGCTTGGACCAGCTCGTTTCTTCACCTACTACAGGTAGCAACATCATTAACCTGGTCAGTACTAACATGGGCGACTGTTGCTATACACCAATAGTCAACTCTACCATGGTTAGATCTGACTACAATCTCATCACCTTAGAAATCCTCATCCCTCTCACCCCACTGCAAAGGTAACCACCATAAAAAAACCTTTCCAAAGCCAACTTTGGCCTCCAAAGATCAGAGGTGGTTAACTTCACGGCACCCATGCAAATGGAGACTAGCTGCATGACCTCCCAACACACACCAATGCAGTATGAACACATACACAAATGCTTGGATTCCACCATACCCAATAGAAACAAGACATTCCCCTCCAGAAAAGGGAAGCCAGTCCAGTGGTCCCCTGCCCAAACTACTCTACAACAGAACGAGGAAACTGATATTGAATAAGGTGAAGTCCCAAGACTGGAAAAGACCCTTATCCGCCTCAACAAAAAGATGAGATACCTCATGAAATACTCTAAAGCTAGTTGTGAAACAGAATTGCAGCACACAGTAAAGACATCCACATGGCCTCCTATAGTTATGTAAAGAATCGGCACGACAATACCAACATGTGCTCTGAGCTACTGCACAATGTTAACTCCTATACTGAGCCAACAGATGTTGCCAATATACTGGCACAAATATTCAGTAGCAACTTTACTCCTCTCCCCACCATCAAAGGACCGATCACAATACCAGTACACTGCCAGGCACCCAGTAGTACTAATGCTTTTGTTAACACACCACTGTCCAAGGCCAAGAATACAGCTTGTATTGGACCTGGAAATATCCCTGGCTGTCTCCTGCATGAACTGCAGAGTGAACTGGCACCTCACCTGTGTGTACTGTTCAATCACACCCTCGCCTCAGGCTTTGTCCCTACTGACTGGTGCACTGCTACAGTTATCCCTCTCCACATAGGAGGAGTGGCTGCAGACCATGCGAAGTATCAGCCCATTAGCCTGACAAGGCTGCCATGCAAAGCTATGGAATGCATCATCATGGACCTAATAAACAAGGATATGGAAATCTCCAGACTCAGGATCCCACACAGTCTGCTTTTGTGTAGGGTAGATCATGCCTGTTCAATCAACCTGGTTGACTTCTTTGAGTCAGTCACCAGACCTGTGGATGAAGGCAAGGTGATTCATACAGCCTACCTAAATCTGGCCAAACCCTTTGATAACATTCCCCACTCAGGGTTCATGGATAAACTCTCTAAGCTATGCATCAACCCATATAACAGTATGTGGGTTGCAAACTGTCTCACAGATAGAACTACAGAGTGAAAGTAGCTGAGCCTAAGTCAGATTGCTAATCAGTCATGTGTGGAGTTCCACAGGGTTCAGTCCTGGGTCCTCTCCTGTTTGGTATCAACTTCTCTAAAGTCCATGTCAACATGAAGGGACTCTGGCTGACAATGTTTGCAGACGATTGCAAGTGTGTAGCTATTAACTACCTAAGTGATGTTGAAGTGATGTTTCTACAGAAAGGCCTCACTGAGACCAATGACTGGTGTCAGAGCCATGGCCTTAAGCTCAATGTCAGTGAATGTGTTTTCATCCTCCTTTGGGATGTCAGGCACTACAGGGATGTTACAGCACCAAAAATCAGACACCAGTGTGAAAGTGCATACCCACAACCAATTCCACCACAGTTACAGTCACATACCGGTAGGTCAGGTGAACAGTAGAGTATACTGACTGTGTGAAGAAATACATAATAGTTTTCCAGTCACACATTACCCCTACATATAGTGGTCCAATTCTCAGTGTAGTCTGAATCATGACCATGGTACAGGACACATCTCAGTCTGCTGCTACAAAGGCATACAGCCAATAGACCAGCAGACACTGGAGCATCATGCACAGTCAGATAAAAAAGGAGCCATAACACTTACACCTACCCCCCCTCCATACACAGCCAAAATAACATGTACACATGACATGTGTACCTGTACACAATCCCGACAGTCTGTTAACAATGGCCAGACATGCACAGAACTCTCAAATGTACAGTTCACCTCAGAATGTACAGGCCCAGGACTGATATCTATGGCCTCTTCCCTGTAACATGACTGGGATGGTAGGAGGAATGAAGGCAAGTTATAATGCTACTAAATACATCTGAGCCTCATAATGCATGACATCTGGGCAAAGCCTGACATCATTTGGGGACAGAGGCACAAACACAGGCATAGATTGGACATATTGGTGTCAGAAATATAGACAGCTGCTGATGCTACTGGGTTTGTTGTAACATATCCTTTATGAGGAATATGAAGGCAGTACTACCAATGGAGTTTAGTATTTACTAGTTGCAGTCCTCAGAGGCCCTGACTGATATTTCAAGGACAATAACTTTCTGGGGAACAGACAAAACATAACAGGCAAATATGTGGCCAGTCTGTGGACAGCATGCCAGTGGAGTGGTATGTCAGAGACATATCACTGTCAGATGTGAAGTCACGCATTAAATGCATGCCCACACAAACCCTGGCAACCTATCAGCCCACCATATGTATAACAGCACTGATGGTGGCATAGAATCTGTTCACAATTCTGGAGATATGTCCTCCATGTTGTTGAGCTGTCTCCAGATGTCCTGCCCTGTGAAGTATTCCCACCTACTGTCTATGAATCTGTAGCCCACCATCTCTGTAATGTCCCTCACACAGGCAAGTAATCGGGCCAAAGCCCACATGATGGACATCCCATTTGTTGGAGCTAGCAGCAGTGCCCAGGCCCACAGCACAAATTATGTGGGCATCTACATAGTTGCATGGTCTTAGCAATACCTGACATCTGCACATCTGCACAGAGGATAGACAGGAAGTGGACAACAAACATGTTATGCATCAGGATGAATGTCCTGAAGGATAGAAGTCTGCAACTGAAATGTATGCCTTTACTACATCACAGCAGTCCTCAATGACATGGACAAAAAATGCGTCTATATCACGTTATCGAAATCTTACTACATTGCACCACTAAAGGTCGACCTCTAGTGATCGATCTAGTAAAACATCGAATAATGTTTAAAAAAACAAACAAAAATAAAAACTAATTAGCGTTAAATAAACACTAACTATGCCCCCCACACACCCCCTACTTAAATATTCCAACTCTGAGACCGCACTACATTGAGGTAAACGGAAATCTCCCCCTACAGAGATTTCCATTTACCTGAACGATGTTCTGCCCTTTCGATGTTGTGGTGCTGACAATATCAGCTTCAATATTGTCGGCTTTTGACATTGTGAAGTAGACCCACAAAAACATAGCACTTTACAGTTAATATAATAATATCATATTAATATCCAGTAGGAGATACATAAAAACATACAGCTGAAACACCAAGAACAAGATAGCGTAGTATTCAGAGTCCCAATTCTGCATGCAGAGTTGCATGTCTGGAGTACTACAATAGGCAATCTAATTTTACATGGAAAAGCAGTGTCAACAGTACTAATTTCATAATACAATATGTGTGGAATCATATTTGTCAAACAGTGTACTGTAGCTGGTGTAACATGTAAGTGTGAGTGCATATAACATGTGATACTTCCCATGTATAAAAAATAATAAATAAAAAACATGTGATACTACCCATATATACCCAAGTGTCCTGTACAGTATAGTCACACCACTTGCTACTGTAATGAGAGCACATAAAAGCATGCTATGTAAAGGACATTAAATAAACTTATTATATGATGTCATTACTCTGCTATTTTATGACTGGAATGTGAGCAATGGTTACCAGGGCTGAGCTATGATTAGCAGGCTTACATATTGTACAAATATGAATGATAACCAGTAGTTCACTCTGATAAGCATATTTGCACACTGATAAGCATCGGTAAGCGAAGCCTACACAGTTAAAGTGCCTAATGGTTTAAATGTGTTTTAGTGCAGCTTAGCACCACACAAGCCTGTGCAAACCCTCTTACAACTGCTTAAAAGTGCCTTAATCACTCTGTATCCAGCAGCCCAGCAATAAAATAATCAGCCATGCTCAGTCTTGAGCCCGGGATCCAATACACCACAGTCACAGCAATTTACCACTAGGCCCTCTTAGCTGTGAGATGTTTGGAAGTTCTTTACAACATATCATGCAGTACAGTCAGTTTACAATAGGAAAGACACACTGTGCAATGACGAATGATTGTTATCTACAAATATATACATGAAAAAAGATATTTACATATATAGAGGGATAGATAGATATGTGTGGAGATACATATATATGTATAACAATATATAGATATATTACCAAGAAATACTGACATATATATATATATATATATATATATATCTATATATATATATATATATATATATATATATATATATATAGATATATATATATACATATATATATATATATATATCTATATATATATATATATATGTATATATCTATATATATATATATATATATATATATATATATATATATATATATATATATATATATATATATATATATATATATATATATATATATATATATATATAGATAGATAGATAGATATATACATACATGTCACTAAATGCCCATACAAACATATGCTGCTAATAGACCACCCATAACTGGGGCAGCATGCACAGCTGGCTACAAAAGGATCCATGACACTCACATCTTTCCCACCAAGTACAAATAATACGTGAACAGTACCCTGCTACAAAATCATGATAGGCCATACACAATGGCCAGACATATACAGTGATCTCTTAGCAAAACAACTACAATGAGCGAAGATAGTAAACAAAAATACAAACAGCCAATAATTCACACAAGTTCATTTTAGTATGATGTCTTTGCCAAAGCCTTCAGGGAGTAACACATTACAAGAAATACTTGCCTTAATTAGAAGACACAGTTAACACTTAAGTACATTTAAATGCACAGCCTGCAATTACACTCCTTATTCAACCCCTAGGGGATAAAGTATCACATTTAAAAACATACATTGATTCTGTACATAACAATTGTTCTTTGATGACTGATCAAACTGAGAAACAGACTTTTTCCAAAGCAGTACCTTGTAACCCACTACACTTAATTACATGTATATACACAGCCTTAAATTACACTGCTCATTTAACCCCCTAGGTGATAATGTATTACATTTAAGAATTTAAACTGTTTCTGTACATAACAAATGTTCTTTCATGACTACTACCCCCATGATGAGAATTATTAAAATGTACAGCTATAGAACTGTCTTCTTTCTCATCAGTAATATGTCTCCACATGTTTTCACAGCCTAGTTTTAAAACACATGTTACTCTCTCCCACATAAAATATGTTTCATGGGTATCTAAGAGCATTGACCATACAGCAACCTCTTGAATGTACATAGTCCCACATGTTGTCTACACTTTCCCCTCATCAGGAATGACAGAACAAAATAATGGTATACTCTAACTATTAACTTCCTACTGTATGGCATCTGTACAAAATCTGACATAATTTGGGACAGAGGACCAAAAACATGGCTATACTTGAAATGTTGCTGTTATACACTGAGTAAATTGCTGGTGTTACAGGGTTTGTTGTAACATATCTTTTCTGAGGGATATAAAGTCTGAAAAACAAATAGATGTTAGCATTTACTGATTGCAATCATCAGAGTATGCTCCTGATTTGCCAAGGATAACACCTGTCTGGGGAACAAACCAAACATAACAGGCAAACCTGTGGCCATTATGTAGATAGCCTTACAGTATAGAGGTATGCATACATAGAAGTTTGGCAGACTGAAACCCATGCAGAAGTAGCATGTTCAGGCAAACCCTGTTAAGCAAGCAGTATTCAAAACATATAACAGTAATACTCACATTCTGCCCCTAAGTCTTGAATCTTCTCCACCATTTAGTTGGCTTGTCTCCACAAGTCTTGTTCTAAGAGATATTAGCTCACACACCTCCAGGATGTCTTCCTCACAGTTAAGGGAAAGGGCCAATGCCCATAGGAGTGTGTTGCCATGACATTGGCTAATGAAATAACTACACAGCTGCTCTGCATGCAATCATCAACTAGGGAGCATCAGTTAGTGCTCAGGCCATCACATGGTCATGAGCATTACCTACAAAAGACAAGCTGCCATCTATTCAAACCACCTCTGTCATAGACAGTCCATCAGTGAAAAGCTGAAGTGGTGTGATAAAAAAAGGATATATCTGTGAAAAATCCAGAAAAAAGGGAAAAAAAGATATGTTTAACAAGTAAGCATGGAATTGAACACAGTAGGTGGTCTGTAATAATGGAAAATAGGGGTGTGAAAGCATATGTCTCAATAAGACTTGCTGTACTGATGTACTGCTGAAGAGCACTGATGGCCAGAGCATGTGACTCTGTCTGTAGTGACTAGGCCAGCTACTGGGATGTTGTACATTTCCATGTGCAGAGTAAAGTACTGCTGCAGATTTGTGTGTTGAACTGCATGTTATATTCTGAGCTCATACCATTAAACTGTCCAGTGTTCTGTACACTGACCATATGTATATGTCTGTTAAATCCTTGCCAAATCTGTGAAGAATGACATTACAACATCTCCATTAATCGTCCTCTGGCTTTACCCATTTGGGATTGCCACAGTGGATCATATGTTGCCATTTCTGACTGTTCTCTGAATCTTACTCTCTCACACTAAACACCTGCATGTCCTCTCTCACCACATCCAGAAACCTTATCTGAGGCCTACCTCTCTTCCTCTTACCTGGCAGCTACATCCTTACCATCCTTTCCCCAATATACTCAGCTCCCCTTCTCAGTGCATGCCCAAACTGATGTAATACTGCCTCTCCAACTTTGTCTCATATCTGTCCAACATGACCTGAGCCTGTAATATACACATTATAAAACCTATTCATCCGTGTCACACCCAGTGCAAATCATACCATCTGTAACTCTGCCATGTGTAACTGTGACTACTGCCTTTTTGTCAATGCCACTGTCTCCAACCCTTATAACATAGGTGGTCTCACTACTCTCTTGTAGACCTTACATAGCAAGTTTACTGGTACTCATCTGTCACATATCCCTTCTGACACTCTTCTCCACCCTCTCCATCCTGCCTGTACTCTCTTCTTCACCTGGCCTCCATAGTCCTCATTACTGTGAAATGTTGATCCCAACAATTTGAACACATCCACCTTTGCCAGCTGCATCCCATGCATCCTCAACATTCCTCTATCCACCCTCTTAGTTGCACTTCTTTCCTAATGCTGCTGACCTTCATTCTTCTCTTTTCTAGAGCATATATCCACCTCTCCAGGGTCTCCAAAAGCTGTTTCCTACTCTCAATAGAGATCACAATGTCATCTGCAAACAACATAGTCAACTGGGACTGCCATATGACCTTGTCTGCCAACCTGTCCATCACCATTGCAGATCAGAAAGGGCTCACAGCTGATCCCTGATGTCATCCCACCTCCACCTTAAACACAACCATCAATCCCAATGCAGACCTCAGTGCTGTCACACCACCCTTGTACATATCCTGTCCCACTCTTACATATATCTCTTCCACTCATGACTTCATCATACAGTACCACAACTCCTGTCTAGACACCCTGTCACATGCTTTCTGTAAGTCCAGAGAGACACAGAGCAATTCCTGACCTTCCCTGTATTCCACCAGTAACAGTCGCAAAGCAAACATCTCATCAGTAGTGCCCTTTCCATGCATGAAACCATACTGCTGACCAGTACTCCTCCCCTCCCTGTGTAACCTAGCTTCCACTACTCTTACTCATAACTTCATGCTGTGACTGATCACTGTTATCCCTCTGTAGTTACCACAGCTCTGCACATCAACCTTGTTCTTAACACCGTACCCAAGCACTTTCGCTCCACTCCTCATGCAATCTCACACTTCCCAAGATATCAGTAAACAGTCTGGCTAACACACCACTGCCATTTCCCCCTAAGCAACCCCATGCTTCCACAAGTGTGTAAGGTGGACCAACAGGCTTGCCAGTATTCACCCTTACCACAGCTATCCTTACATCCTCCTTGTTAAGTCATTGCACTTCCTGGTTCACCATACCCACATCATCCAACCTTCTCTGTCTCATTCTCTTCATTCATAGGTTCATAGGTTCATAGGTAGGTACTAGGCTATCGGCCCTGGGGCCAATACAAGCCCAGCCAAAAAGGTACCCTGGCTTTTGCCACCCAAGAAAATTATTTTCCTGTGCCACTGTAGAGCAGAGCCACAGAGGTGATGCCCAGGGTGAATTTCCTATTTCCCATCCAATCATCAAGATATTTCTTGAAGTATCAGAGCATCAAGCATTTTCTTTCTCATCAGACTCTCGAAGTACACTGTCCATGTCCTCAACACACACTCCTCACTTGTGAGCACATATACCTCATTATCCTTTATCACCCTTATCTGCTGCACATCTTTCCTAGCTCAGTGCATCTGTCCGGCCAATTGGTACAATTCCTGTCATCCCTTCTTAGTGTCCAACCTGTCATAGAACTCTTCATATACCCATCCTCAGCCTTTGCTGCCTCTCTCTTTGTCATTCACATCATCTCCTCATACTCATGCCTACTTTCCTCATCTCTCTGACAATCCCACTCCTTCTTCCCCAACCTCTGTCTCTGTATACTGTCTAGTACTTCCTCAGTCCAGCAACAGGTGTCCTAGTACTGCTTCCCCCATCCACATGTCACCCCAAGCACCCATCTAGCTGTCTCCCTTACCAGTTCTACTGTACTTAACCAGATATTTGTTAGATTGTCACTGCCAACCAGTGCCTGTCTCAACTCTTCCCTGAACTCCACGACACAAGCACACTTTTCCAATTCATACCATTTGATCCTTGGTGCTGCCCCCACACTCCTCCTCATCTCGATCACCAGTATCATATCACATACCAACATTCTCTGCTGCCTAAATACACTTTCGTAAGTCACCACTTTGCAGACTCAAATCTCCTTCAAACTGGCCCTCCTACATTGTATAAAATCCATCTGTGTGCATCTTACTCCACTCTTGTATGTCACCCTATGCTCCTACCTCACTTATAGTGCATATTCACTACAGCCATGTCCATCCTTTTTGCAAAATCCGCTACCATCTTACCGTCCCCACTCCTTTTAACACCATACATACCCATCAATTCCCCATTTCCTCTGTTCCCTTCACCAACATGCCCATTGGCATCTGCTGGAATGACCAGTCTGTCACCCATGGGTGCAGTCATTACCATGTCATCCAACTGACGTCACATTTCTCTTTCTTATCCATCGCACAACCAACTTGCATAGCATATGCAGTAAGAACAGTCATCATTACACCATCAGCTTACAGCTTCAGAAACATCACTCTATCAGACACTTATGTCATCCTCCAAAACACTCTTGGCATACTGTTCCTTCAGCCTAAGCCCTATCCTAGTCCACACCTTGATTTCACAATTTTGACGTATCTACCATACACCCAGCCATGATCCCCTTCCATGTGGTCTCTTGCACACACATAATATTTCAACCATCCCCTGGCCATCATATCAGCTAGCCTGTGCCCTATACCACTCATACTGCCAACATTAACAATTATTACCCTCAATACCACCCTCCTAGCCTTTCCCCTCTCTTACTGCCATATGACTGTTGGACATCCTCCAGGGGATGCCTGTCAGTGCAAAGGCTACTGTGCTATTGAATGACTCAAGTATGTTACAACAATACTGAGACACTGTCACTGATTTTGTGCTATTGCACCCATGTATGCATGGCATCCTACAGATGTTCTGCTGTAACAGGTTGAGAAAGATGACTGTGCAGCAAGAGTGTGAATTTAGTGTGCCATACTGACATAGAACAGACATGTATGTGAGGTATTAGCTATGCACATGTTAGTATGAGTAGGTATATGTGTCCTGCTCATGAAAACAGACATGGGATGCAAAATGTCAGTTAAAACAGCTGCACTTGTTGTACACATGTGTAATCTTAGTTACTGAGCACCAAAACGAGTGACATTTCTACAGCTACTGGTTGTTGCATTGCCCTGATACAATCTTGGATAGTACAGTAAGGATGATTATCATGAGTAAATTGGAGAGCTGTCCAACTGTGTTTTGACATTGTGGCCATGCCCACTACAAACAACTGATTGAACACATACATGGCTGCATGGACTCAGCAATACCTTACTTGTCAAACCTGCCTTCACCAACATAGAGTAATCCCCTTGGCTGGACAGCAGCATTACCAAACCACAGACTTGGTCCCTATAGTGGCTGTACAGGGCAAAGTAGGGGCCGGAACCAACCTGGCATCAAGCCAGCCATTGTCTGAACAGGCATATAGGATCATAGGTGGATTACTGTAAGGCCAACTATGAGTACAAATTGTAGACATCCACCGGGGACAACTAAAAGGCCATCTTCCCATATGTCTGCAATCTCAGGGGAAACATAACAACCCAACTGCAATGGTGGCCGATCAGATCACATACACACACAACATAGCAACAGGCAACCTGATGCAGATAGGGTTAGGGCAATTATCCCTCTCTGGCTCAGCATCACTATAGGTGGATATGTACTGCACAAACACCCCTCCCCTCATCAGCAGTGAGCAGGTACATATTGCCTACTGAAAGGCAACAAATATAAGTATCCATGGGATGTCCTGTCTGCATCCTACATGAACTCAGGCTTGTGCTTCCAGCTGCATTACACACTGTACTCACATCAAGCTGCAGCACCATCCACATACCATCCACATGGAAGATGGCTAATGTCATCCATTTACACAGACCTGAATGAGGAATGACAGATTTTGCAAACAACTTACCCTCACTGCGGGCAATATGACTCATCAGGACCAGGAGTGCAATGCAAGTTGATACAATGCTAATAGATTACAGGGGTATGCTGTGGTTTTGAGTGGTGGCTACTGGTATGATTGTGAGTGTTGGCTACTGGTATTCATGGTACATGTGAAGGTACTGGAGATACTGTTGCCAAATGTATGTGGTCGTGTGATGTGTTTCCCTGTTAGTGTCTACCAGGTGCAATGTCACATCACCGGCAGGAGACCTTTTCACCAGCAGAATGCAACCTGATAATGGAAGCCATAATATGGAACCACACAGTACTGTTGGACCAAAGCCAGCAACATCTGCAGGAGAGGGCCACCCTGTGGGATGATCCTGTCCACAGAGTAAATTAGGTGGGCCTGCACCCATACATATGAGCAGGTATGGCATCATGACACCAACTTCATATGCATGCCTGGCAAAGGGCTGCTGCCATGGCCAGGTACCCCACAACTACAGGTGAGAGCCCAGCCATGCAGCCCCCACTAACACCAAATGAGAAGCACTTTGTCAAGCTTGGGCCACCCATCACAGTACAACACCGGGGTACAAAGCCCCATTTGCTGGAGGTGGGTGGCACACACACAATGGACAAGGAGCGTGCAGGTAAGGTCGCAGTGGGGATTAGTAGACTACTGTAGTGTAGTGTAGTGTTAGTGGGTGGAACACAAATCAAAATGGTATAAGACACAGAGTATCCAATTCACACACACATACACACACACACACACACACACACACACACACACACACACACACACACACACACACACACACACACACACACAAACACACACACACAGTTGCCAGTATTAGGATCAGAACTCCTGCCTATCTAATTATTTCTTCTATAGTTTTACGCAGTTATCAGATGCACCACAGCACTTATACAATTTCATCTAGCCCGACAGTACTTCTAAGGTGAATGACGTCAACAGGACTTTGAGTGAGGGGAAGTGTAAAGGGTGGTACACAAGTCAAACATGGTATACCCCACACAGTACATGATTCTCTCACACACACAGTTGCCAGTATTGGGATGAGAACTCATGCCTATCTAGTTATGTCTATTATAGTGTTACACAGTTACTGCATACACTACAGAGCTTAATGGACTTACAACTGGCCAAAGGTGCTGATAACTGCATAGCTGAGGTAAAGTATTACAGGTGACAGGAAGTCTGCCTTCAGTTTCTACCATACATCTTGCTAGTTCTTTCTGTCTTGCACTTCAAATAGCATTATAGCTTTCCACTTCAACAGGTCATTGTATCAACAAGTGTATCACACCTGGGAGCCATCAGCAGTACTCGTTCATCACGGAATTAGCCCCAGTACTTACTAATTATGGCCACCCTTCCTGCCATGATTGAAGTGCGATTTTCTGTCCTTTCACCCATTAACTTGGTGCACTTGTCCATTCTGAGGCACTGTTGCAACTGCCTCATGTACACAGACATCCCTCTCTTCTAAACTCCAAACACTCAGACCAGTGAGTTACCCCTATATCACCAAATGTGGAAATATGCACTCTCCAGCAAAGACTGGACTAGCTGGTCAAGAGGATGAGATCAACATCTGTACCACACCATGTGGACCACATAGCTTGCCACAACACCCACTATGACAGCCGTGACATACACTGAAAAGCCACACACCCACCTTCACAGAGGCACTCAATGGACATTTACCCAAACAGCACAGACTAGCAAGACAGACAAACCCTTAGACCACGACATAGTACATGCCAAAGGACACATATGTCACCTACACATTGTGCTCGTCAGCCTACGCTCCTAAGGCTGACCACCTTGCACAACACAGTGATCATGGGTGACTTAGAACTGCGACACACAGATATCTCACTATGTTAATTATGGAGGAGGTAACAGCAAACTGTCTATCACATGCCAGCATCCAACACATGACACACCCAGTCAGGGCACTCAACAATAGCTATAAGTATCCCTCTGTCATCATCCATGTGGGTGTGAATGACCTGAGACCTACCTCCCTAGGCTACATGACAAGAGACATTGTTGAACACTCAGATTATGTGGTCCAGACAGGTGTGACTGTAGCCCTGGGAAGTATACTGCCATGACCCAGACTGATGCTTCAGTACTATCAACAGATAATTGACTGCAACATTGGCTTACGTGTTGTGTGTTGTTCTCAGGGGATCCAGTATCTCTCTGCTTGGGATAATATGATTGACAGACCTCAATGCCTTCCCAGAGATGTTCTAAATCTGTCAGCCCTGGGTTTCCAGGTACAGGGTAAGTGTCTTGTCACCTCTGTAGTGCCTTATTAGACAGTGTTCCAAATCAAATTACCCCTGTAACAGCTAGACGTGTATGCAATCTGAGGGTCATGCTGCACAACAGTAGACTTCTAACTGTCAAGATGCAGTCACTCAAAGCACTCCTTAGACTGGAGGACATTGACAGTTGTGCTGTAACGGAGAGGTTGCTCACAACAGCAGACAGCAGCCCTGCACTAACAGGCTATGATGCATTCCACAGCTGTCAGTGCCAAAACATGGACCACACCTCCACAGGTGGTGTTGTCTCCATATCCATAATGGATATGCACAGCTCCAGACTAGTATCCCAGAATAATGCACTGGAGGCACATCCTGTAAAACTGACTTTGTGGAATAGTGCAATTCACACCACAGCCTGCTATCGGTCCCCAGCTATGTCCCTAGAATGTCAATGTACATTCCTCAACACCCTGGCATCTATGAAGGTCCAACCCAAGATTGACAAAGTAGGACACTTCAGTTACCCCTCCATTACCTGGGGAAAGTAGTCAAGCAGCAGTACATTGGCCCAATGCTTCATGGAATTCATCAGTTCCAATGTCCTGGACTGGCTCATACTGACCCCGAGTAGAGGATGCAACAACCTTGACCTGTACTGATTACTTACATATGGGACTGTTGCTCAGCGACAGTTGTCAATCCCTACCTGGTCAGTTCCAAACATGATGTAATAAACATGGAGCCCAGCATCTCACCCACACCCCCCATAAAGGTAACCATCTTGCAAAATCTCTCCAATGATGATATTGCAGTCATAAAAACAGGGGTGGATGACTTCACTCCACCCATGACAATGGGAAATAGCTGCTTGACTGTCGCATCATACACAAATGCACTGCACAAACATGTACATGGAAGCATGGTACTAGCCATAGCCAACAGAACACAGACACTGTTCTCCAAACACTGGAAGCCATTGTGACGGTCCCCTGGCATTACTAAAGTGTACAACAGAAGGAGGACACTGCTGCAGAAAATGGTGGTGTCCCAAGACTTGTGAACCCTCTTATTAGCCTCAAACACAACTTGGTATCCCTCACGGAATCACCTACAGGCAGCTATGAAGGCAGATTTGCAGCAGACACTGATGACAATCACAAAAGGCTTTGATAGTTATATCAACAACCTCCAGAGCAATAACCACAAGTGCTGTGAGTTACTGCATAATGCTGATTCCTATCCAGACACAACAGATATTGGCCACAGTCTTGCCAACACAGTCAATGCCAGCTTTACCTCTCTATCCCCCCAAGGGGACAATCTGAATGTCAGATGAATGCCAGGCACCCAGCATTACTACAGGCCAGGTTAGACTTGCATTTCCACAGGCAAGGATACAGCTTTCATGGGACCCCAACATATCTGTGGCTGTGTTCTACATGACATACAAGGAGACCTGGCACTACATCTGTGTACCCTGGTCAGTTACAGTCTAACATCAGGCTTTGTCCTTCCAAAATGACACACTGCTACAGTAATCCCTCTTCATAAAGGGGTAGCATCTACAGACCCCGGGGATTATTGGGCCCTTAGCCTGACAGGTCCACTATGTATAGGTATGGGCACATCATCAGGGGCCTGATTGACTAAGATATGGGTGATCTCCTAACTCTGGTCCCCATAAAGTTTGGCTTTGTGAATGGCAGATCATGCCTGCTCAACCTGGTTGATGTATTAGAGTGAGTTACCAGGGCTGTGTATGACAGTAAGGCACTGCATACAGCCTACCTCAATCTGGCCAAGGCTTCTGATGCTATTCCTCAGTCTGGGATTATTGGTAAACCCAACAAACTAGGCATCAATCCCTATATCAGTGGGTGGTTTGCAAAGTGGTTCACAGAACACACAGTGTGACAGTGGCAAATTCCAAGTCAGACTGGCAAGCAGTCATGAGTGGTATCCCACAGGGATCAGTACTGGACAGTGTCCTGTCCAGCATCTTCTTCTCAGGAGTCCAGCCCAACACATAGGAACACTGGCTGACCAAGTTCACAGAGCAAGCTGGGAGTTATCATGAGCTTCACAAGTGATGCAGACATCCTACAGAAAGACCTCACTGAGACCAATGAGTGGTATGGAAACCATGGCCAGATGCTTAACACCAAAAATGCATCATCATCCCCTTTGGTAAAACACTAAGTTCCCAGCAAGTTCCATATCAATGGAAGCCCAATGAATACCATAGGCATTATAATAGATCTGGGGACACAGGTTGACAGCAACTTGTCCTTCAAGCACCACATTGCCACTGTGGTCAGGAAATCCTTCTATATGGCACATTGCATTACCAAGGGTTTTGCCTACAGGAAGACAGAGGTAATGATGTCTGTCTACTATTCCCTCATTAGACCACTCCCCAAGTATTATGGCCCATTTGCCATGTACCTCACTAGACACCTGCTACAGCTGAAGAAGCCACAGAAGTACCTCATAAAGGGGTTTCTAGGCATTAAACACATATCCTACACAGACAGACTTAGCAGACACAAGCTATTCTCTGTGTCATATCATTTAATTAGCAGCTATCTGTGCTTGGCTTACAAAGCCATGTCTGATCCAGCTGGTTTAGAAATGCTACATATAAACCCATCCTCACCACACACTGTAGAGGCTTTTACCTCAATACCACAATCACCACAACCTGCTGATGGGACAGGTCCCTGACCAAGAGACTGCACATGCCCTGGAATACACTTCCCATACATGTCATGCAGAGCACCTAGCTGACCCTGTTCCAGGGAAATCTTGATGAGTGGATGGGTAATAGACAGTTCAACCCAAGGATCACTCATTGGCTATACTTGATACAGGCACTGGGAAGTAACATTGGATGGCACAATGGCAGGGCCCTTCTATGTGTTAGGCTTGTTAAGGCTCCTGGGCCATTACCTAATACACACTTATGAAACTATAAAGGGAATGACATCACCAGGACTGATAAAGTAGTGCAGTGGGTATTTAACCTATCAAAATAATTTGCCCTACAAACAGACACTTGCCAGATGTGAGAACAGAACCCCTACCATAGTGTTATGCAGTTACCACATGCACTACAGAGATTACTGGATTGAGAGTTGGCCAAAGGTGCTGATATGGGGAATGACATCAGCAAGACTGATAAAGTATGGCAGTGGGTGGAAAACATTTCAAAATACTTCTACTTACTAACATGCATACCCACACACACATTTTCTGGATACAAGAGTAGAACCCCTGCCAAACTAGTCATTTGTACTATAGCGTTAAGCATTTATCATATGCACTACTGAGCTTACAGGGCTGACAGCTGAACAAGGTTGCTGTTAAGGGACTGAGATCATCTGGCCTGATAAGGTGGGGGACTGTAAAGTGTCATGGGTGGGAATGGCATAAAACTGTATCACGCATAAACAAACACACAACTCCCTCAGTCTTATACACACAAACACACATTTCTACATTTACCAGAACTCAGATTAGAACTCATACCTAGCTAGTTATTTGCACTTTCGTGTTATGCAGTCATCCCATGTGCCACAGAGCTTATGGGGCTGAAGCTTGATGGAAGACACATCTAAGATGAATGATATTTGCAGGACTGCTAAAGTAGGGAAAGGGGAAGTGTATTGGGTTTGATGGACCCAAAAGCTTTTAGTTGTGAACACACACACACACACACACACACACACACACACACACACACACACACACACACACACACACACACACACACACACACACACACACACACTTTCACATTTGCCAGGATGGAGATTAGAACTCCTACCTAGCTAGTTGTTTGTACTATCATGTTATGTAGTTAAGGCACACACCATAGAGCTTATGGGGCTGAGATCTGACAGAAGGCACTTCTAAGATGACCGATATCTGCAGGACTGCTAAAGTAGGGAAAGGGGACATGTACTGGCTTTGAATGGACCTAAAAGCTTTTAGCTGTGAACACACACACACACACACACACACACACACACACACACACACACACACACACACACACACACACACACACACACTTTTACATTTGCCAAGACTGAGTTAGAACTCCTGCCTAACTAGTTATTTGTATTACAGTGTCATGCAGTTATCACATGTGCCGCAGAGCTTATGGGGCTGGGCCTAACAAAAGTGACTTCTATGGTGACAGACATCTTCAGGACTGCTAATGTGGGACAATGAAAAGTGCACTGTGTGGGGAAGGCCTGTTCATTCCTAGATCCTACTGACATTTCTCTAAGTGTAGGAGCATGCCTAGTGTGTTCTTCTATTGTACATGTGGGACTCCATTCCAGGGATTCTTGTATTCCAGTCCAGTTTGTTTTGTGCTACAGCCATACCTCTCAACAAATTGGTGCAGGATATCTGGAGATAGCCTATCAAAATGTGGGGACAATGGGCCATACAATGATTCTGACAAATTTTCTCAGTAATATATGGGTTGCAAGGGTTACAGGGCTGGTTTTAGCAGACATATGTCATATATGCTATTTGACACTGTCATGTGCTGTTTTAGTACCTGGTAACATACCTCCTCAGATCATTACAGTGATTTACCAGAGGAATACAGGATGGATGATGCACACACAAGGTTTATGGTCCAAATGCTATGCATTCTTGCACTATCCAACCTGTTGAGTGGTATGCCTACAAGCAATTGACTGCTGGTGCTGTGGAAATGATCCAATACCTTGGTGATATATTACAATGGTGAAATCTCTGTGTATTTATATTCTGGCCTGGTCTGATTTCCAGTCTGAAGTTGGGTAATATAAGTCAGACAGGATCAGGGTGACAGGCAAACTCCATATAGAGTTGTAGGGGATAGGATATGTGGATGGGTGTCCTGGGCAGATATGTTTGTCTATAGCTACCAGTACTTTGCATTGGGCTCTCCTCAATGGTTGACTACACTTGGAGGGTCTTGTGTGTGTCAGACTGTTTGACCAGCCTGGAGGTGTGTGTTTGTCACACATATATGTATGGCCCACCTCATTTTGCTTGGATGGCCACATGCTGATGTTGATCAGGAAGGGGTGTGTTACTTCCCATGGCTGTGGCCCAGGGTTCTGTGGGTGCAGACATGTCACCATCTTCCAGGGTTAGGCCTGCCTGCAGTGAGTGCATTCTCATGTTTAAACTCCTAGCCCTGCCTGTCAACTGTACAGAGCATCACAGAATGTCCACATCCATGACTCATATATCCTGGTTACCCAAACAAGTGTGGTTTTCCGGCAAAAGTGTTTTGCAAGTCAATCAGGGTTGAGGTCAGATATTACTGACAGTTGACATTGCAGTTTCAGACTTTGTACCCATAAGACATTCCATGCTACTACAAATCATTTCATCAACATTATAACATTATTAGAGCAGTATTTCACAGGTGTCCTTCTCTTTGGACCTTCATCACCTCATTATTCATGGCTTAGTCCCGATTTCTGGCACCTTGAGGCTGGCAGATTTGCTCCTAGCAGTTGTCAGCATGGTCTTTCTTTGCATTTTGTGGACTGTGTTATGTTGGTGTTATGGACCCCATGACACACCCTAAAGGGCACTGTGGGTGAAGCATAGGCATTTGCTTGATGCCTGTAGGCCAGGTGTGACAGATGCAGGTCATCTGTAGCAGGGCAGTGCATTCTGATGATCATATTTTCCCAGGCTGCCAGCAGGAGACACCCCTGGGATGGCACCAGTAAGTTGACTGTGGGTGTTACTGACAATTTATTTCTGTTACTATTGCACCATCAGTCTGGGTAACAGCTAGATGCTGATTAAGTCTAGGAACATGTTACTTCATTTCTATGGGACTATGGGGAGTGACACGACTGTACACAATGCACATCTGCACAGACTGTGCTGATATTTGCTTAATATTTTGATACCATGTAGTATAGTGGTATGCCCTATCTTTCAGACTACAGGCATAACAGTATCAACCACAGGTAAGATTGTTCTGGCTTAGACATTTGTAGTTTCAGACTTCTTACCTTTTAAAGCCATACTTCCACTGCCAGACCTGCTGTGATATCACTGTGTAAAGTTCTGTGGGTGGGGATTTCATGGATTTCACCATGTGGGAGCCTTTGCCAGGCATTTCTGTATGGTTGTCTACAGCTGATCTGCTGTGTGGGGTTGGTGCTGGATATGGAACCCCAACTTTAGCGTCCTAGCATGTGACCCATGACCCACCCAGCTATTTGGCTCACCACATATACTGCAGTGGTATTTGTCGACTAGGGTAGTACTGCATGGTGTGGGTAGGGCAGTACTGGAGATACACAACCTGCTGTTCCACAGAGCTGTCAGTTATCTGCTGCTATCCCAGTTAGTCACTCCATTCCCTTACATGCTTGATCAATACCATAGATATGCTATCAGAATATTCCACCCCATTATTTTATTTTGTTACAAAGACTGGCTTACTTTGTGTCTGCAGCTGTTGTGAGGGTGGTGCTTGAGGGGTGACTATGTCTGATGCACATAATACACTGCTTATACATGGTCAGGTATAGGTGGTGTGATGTTTGGCATCCATTTTACTGTGTGTGTGAGGGAGACAGAGAGAGAGATCAGTCCCTGGGATCCTACAGTGTCAGTGTTTGTGCTATGCATTGTCTCTTTGCCAAGACCAGGGCATACTGGACATGCCTCCATCTGCCTACAGGGCAGGCTCAGGATGTTCTTCCTCCGAGTCCCTCTTTGCCTGTGGAGTCCTTGGCAATGGTGCGGGGCTGTGTGGCCCTCCCCCATTTGTTCCTGCTACAGCTGTTTACGCAGGATCATACAGTGTAGCATGGCACATACTATGGCCATCTGTGCACATGTGGCTGGAGAGTGCTGCAAGGCTCCACCAGTAAATGTCAAGGTAGCAGAACTGTGATTTGAGCATCCCAAACACATGCTATATAATGAGCCTGGTTTGTGCATGTGCCTCATTATGGCGTTGTGTGGGTGTGTATGTATTTCTGATGGGTGTCATCCACGGCTCCAGTGCATAGCCAGCATACCCTACTAAATGGTCATATGGGGTGTCCCCCCTGGCAAACCACTGATGCAACTGTGAAGAATGCCAGATGTGGGAGTAGTGATAGCTTCCAGGGCAGCCAGGACACGCATTCATGATAATGCCCTGGGAATCGCACATGACCTGGCAGTTGATGGAGTGGAACCCCTTGCAGTTTATGTAGACCCTACCCCGGTCACCAGATGGTGCTTTGATGTGGATGTATGTGCAGTCCATGGCACCCAGTACCTCCAGGTAGTCTGCTACATGGTGGAAGAGATGCATATTGTGGGTCCTCTCCTCACAGGTGGTAGGGAATTTAATGTGCTCCTCAGCATGTGGTCGCATGGCATCCAGGAACTGGTGGAGTATCCTGGATGCAGATGTCTGTGAGACCCCCATGATATCCCCAGTTGGTCTTTGGAAAGTACCTGTAGCTAGTATTCTAAGAGCTACACATACATTGGTATCCACTGGGATGGGATCCCCTCTGTTCTGGATGTGAGGCGAGGCTGGCACAGCTCAACAATTTGCTGCAGTATGTCCCTGTCCACCCTGTAGCACTGTACTATCTCCAGATCATGTAGCTCCTGGTAGGTTACCCTGGGCCTGAACACTCTTCTCCTCCTCCTCATAAGTCTGGGCTGGTTGTCAGCATTGTCCACTTCACCACCCTCAGCCTCTTGCACATACTGATGTATGAGAGCAACTGCAGCTCCTTACATTTTGTTAGTTTTCTCAGGTAAAATTTCCCCATCTGTGTAGACCAGTGGTATAGAGTTTGTGGGAAATACCAGACTGAAAGGTGTTTGCATAGTTTATAGTGGTGTGCTGCAGATGCTGCCTGTGTGATTGGCTGAGTATGATACATTCCACCTGCCAGCTCTATTACTTGCATTTGAGTGCCTCTATTCTGCTATTTCCCTTTTTTTCTTGTTCCACTTGCCATTTCCTGTATTTTTTTTATTTTTATGGTTTAAATCCTGGTGCACGCCGCTCACACTCATTTAGGCAAACTAAACAAGGCTATACAGCCTCGGACACACCCCCTTGGTTGCATATACACAGTGCTGCCATTTCCTGTGGTTTTTTTTTTGCTTAAGTCCAAGTGCATGCTGCGCAAAACCCGTTTAGCTAAGGTAAACTTGTTTTAGCAGAAATGTCCCTTCCTGGACGTGACCATGCTCTTCATTTCATGGTGTAAGATATTACAGCCTCAGGCACACTTCCTTGCTTAGCTGGGCTTAGCTAAGCACAAACCCGGGCAACAGTGCTCCAGTGTGCTCTCACAGCAAGCACAACACACCCCTTTTTCATGTTAGTTGCTCCTCCTGCCTACATGATCCTGTTCTAGCACCTACACAGTTAGGTGCAGGTTTTGGACTTAGAATATTTTGTGATTCAGTAAATTTCCCCTCATTTGCATACCCCACTGCCTTAGCCCATAGATACTGCACTGACATGGAGCCTTTCCCCTTGACAGCCACTGTCACCTGGTATTGTTTTGATTCTGCATGCCATAGACTATAACGGCAAAATGCAGATTTTCTTTAAACTTGGGTTTTCACATTTTTTTAAAATTTTTGGCACTATCGTATTTGCGCACCACTGCACTCTGCTTAAGTGGCTGAGATCTGCCACAAAAAAAGTTATTTATAAAAAAATGAAACATTTATTCATGCTAATCGCCATGTATTTGACCAGTGGCATTCCTACAGATGTGAACACGTGCTTTTATTTGTGCTGTCATGCCTATGTTTTCTTTTTTGCAGAAATGTGTTCAGTTATTAACTGAACACATTTCTGCACTGACACTGTTCCTGCACGGAGACTTGGCTGCTTCCTAAATCACTATTTAGTTTTTACCAGCAAATGAGGTAATTAGCATCCCCCATGGTCTTCTAAGCAGGAACAGTGTAGACAGGCTCGTGCACGTTGGATCAGCTGTTTGCTGAATTGCTCGGCGGCTGAACTCTATGCAGGAGCTGCTACACTGTTCCTGCATGGAGTTTTACCTTTCATGAATCCTGGGGCATAATTTCAGTTTCTATTTCTTAAACTCCTCCATTACTAATCCTCTTTTGTACTTTCTTCATTTATTTTCGTATTTTTTTGGTATTGTAAAATTTTCCATACCCAGATGCATTTGCTTGTATTTCTCTTCAAATATATTTGGTGCTGCTATTTTGTATTGATTAATTTTCCTTTCTCCTTTTTATGAATATTGCACCATATTAAATCTCTTTTTCTTTCCCATGCCCATATTTCTTCATCAGATGTCTCCCACTTCTCCTGTTTCTCTATACATTGGGGACTCATAGCTCCATCATACTGTGGTATAACCGTGTTAGACTTTCTACATTAAATCCTTCACTTTCCTGGCATGTTCTGGAGGTGACAGTATGACTAGGTATTCACCTTTTATTTGTTTAGCTTCTTTTTTACTAATCTTCTGTTATTAGTTCCCTCTTTGAGATCTTATTTTTTGCATTGTGAAATTCTTCCATTTCTAGGTACCTTTGTCTCTATCTCTCTCTTCAAATATCTTTGCAGTTGCTTTATTTGTATTGATTAGTTTGGCTTTCTCCTTTCCATAAATATTTTACCATATCAAATCTCTGTTTCTTTCCCATGTCCATGTTTCTTTTTTATACCTTTCAAACATCTCTAGATTTTGTTCATTATATTTCTGCACTTCCTCTGTCATTTCTTTTTCCAAATGACCCAGGGTCTTTTGGTCTATATAACAATTTTCATGAATCTAGTGTATTAATAAAGGGTGATCAGGAGAATAAATTAAGGTATGGGGGAGCAGTAGGTTCATAGGTTCATAGGTTCATACTAGGCTATCTGCCCTAGGGCATTTATAAGCCTAGCCAGAGTGTGTTTGGCTTTCGCCACCCATTTTAAATTAATTTTGCTATGCCCTTTTTCGAGGTTAGTATGCTGTGCCTCTGTCTAACAGTGACACAGAAGTGATACCTGGGGTAAACCTATGATCTCCCATCCACTCATCAAGATTCCTCTTGAAGAGAGTCAATGAGGGACTCTGAATAACCTGGACTGGGATTTTATTCCAGAGTGAAGGGAGCCTCTGGGTTATGAATCTGTCCCTCCAGCATGTCCTATTTATTTCAGTGCTGAGGTTCAAGTCTCTCAAGCACGTAGCTCGATGGGATTTGGATTTTCTGAGGTGCAGCATGTCCATTAATTCCGGGTTGGACATGGCTTTATACGTCAGGCACAGATCGCCTCTGAGCAGGCGGTATGCCACTGAGTAGAGCTGGAGTTTCTTTAACCGGGCAGCATATGGCGTCTGTTTGAGCCCGTTGATCCTCTTGCTAAGGTACTTTTGGGGTCTTTCCAGGTGCTGCAGGTGTCTGGTAAGGTACATCCCAAAAGGGGCATTGTACTCAATTATGGGCCTGATGAGGGATGAGTAAAGAGGCACGACCTCCCTGATCTAGATGTGAATCCCTTCATGATTAGGTGGGCTATATAAAATGTTTTTCTAACCACTTTGGCCATGTGGTTGTCAAATGAGAGATTGCTATCAACTTGGGTCCCCAGGTCCCTAATGACTTCTTCTGTACTTAAAGGATTACCACCTATGTGGTAATTTGTGGGCACTTTGTTTTTGCCAAAGGGGATGACTATACACTTTTTGGCATTTAGCTTGAGGCCATGGCTCTGGCACCAGTTGTCTGTTTCTATGAGGCCCTTTTGGAGGATGCTTGTGTCGGCTGGAGAGTCGACTATGGCGCCCAGTTTGCAGTCATCTGCGAACTTGGTCAGCCACAGTCTTTCCGTGCTGGCCTGTACCTCCGAGAAATATATACCGAACAAGAGAGGTCCCAGGACTGAGCCTTGTGGGATGCCACTTGCAACTGGTTTGGAGTCTGACATAGCTCCAGCAATTCTAACCATGTGGGTTCTGTCCTTGAGCCAGTTTGCAGCCCATCTAGTGACATAGGGGTTTATATTTAAGCTGGTGAGCTTATCTATAATGCCCGAGTGGGGTATTGTATCGAAGGCTTTTGCGAGGTCCAGGTAGGCTGTGTTGGACCATCTTCCCCTAGTCAATGGCCTTGGTGACTGTTTCAAAGAAATTGACCAGGTTTAAGAGGCAGGATCTGTCCTTAACAAAGCCGAACTGGATAGGATCCAGTGTCTGTAGGTCCCCAATATCTTTATTTATGAGGTCCATGATGATCCTTTTCATAGCTTTGCAGACCAAGCTAGTCAAGCTTATGGGGCAATAGTTTCCAGGATCTGTTGAGGCACCACCTTTGTGGAGAGGGACCACTGTTGCTGTACACCACTCTTTGGGTACATATCCTGTAGTAAGGCTGAGATTGAACAGTAGTTTTATGTTTGGGTTTAGCTCTTCTTGGAGTTCATGCAGGATGCAGCCCGGGACACCGTCTGGTCCCATTCATGCTGTGTTTTTTGCTTTGGAGAGGGCGGCTCTTACCTGAGCATCTGAGATTTCAGGGGGGCAGCACTCTGCTGGGATAGATATTTGCCCTTTTGGTGGGGAGGGGGGGGAGAAGTTTGCGTTGAACCTGTCAGCTAGGATGTTGGCAATGTCTGTGGGTTCGATGTATTTTTTGTCATTTTGGACTAATTCTGAGCATATGTGGGAATTCCCACCCAGGTTCCTAACATAACTAAAGAAAGCCTTGTGATTATCCTTAGCGTCCTGTGCAATCTTTCTCTTGAAGCTGGCCTTAGACGATTTTATGAGTGCCCGTAGTTTTTTGCTAATACTGATCAGAGTTGCCTTCCCTTTTTGGGATTTTGCTCTATCATGTAGTAGCTTCCTCCTTCTATTGTACAGTTTGTTTATGGCTGCGGTCCACCAGGTAGGACGTCTGCCTTTGGAGGATTGGGTCTTGGTTTTATTTGGGATTGCATGATCCATGCATTCCTGAAGGTGTTCATAGAATGCATTTATAAAGGATTCTGCGGTCTGGGCCGTATTTTCCACAGGCTCGGGGGCTTTGAAGGATTCCACCTCGGTTTTGAGTAGTGTGAAATTTGCTTTAGAGAAGTTTTTCACTGTGGTTTTCTGGGCAGGGGGTGGGGTCGGGATGTGAATATCCAGTGAGATTAGTTTATGGTCTGATCTTACCAGTGAGGGATACACTTCTGGTCTGGAGCATAGAGTCCCCATGTTGGTGATGATCAGGTCCAGTATGTTTTCCCCTCTTGTGGGAGTGGTAACAAGTTGTTCCATAGCATTTGAATTTATAAATTCTAGGAACCTTTGGGCTAGGGTGTTGGAGCTAGAGTAATGCTCCCAGTCTATATTTGGGTAGTTGAAGTCGCCCAATATAATGGTGTTTGTATAGACCTTCATATTATCCAGTGTTCTCAGGAAGGCCTAGTGGGGTTCCTGGGTTTGGGAGGGAGGTCTGTAGCAGGCTATAAACTGGAAGGCAGTTTTACCCACTGTTAGTTGCACATGGATAGTCTCTGATGCTTTGTGCTGTGCCACCAACCTGGAGGTGTGGGTATCTTTGATGAATATTGATACTCCCCCTCCTTTTGTGGTTCGGTCCAAGTTTTGAGGCCGAAAAGCATGGCATGAGATATAACCTGGTAGTGCTGGGGTGCTCTTGGGATCCTTGAACCAGGTTTCTGTTATTGCACAGATATCAATGTTCTCCATGCTAAGGAGAGTTTCGAGTGCGTGCATCTTGAGGTTTAGACTTCTGGCGTTGAGTAGCATTACTCTTAGTTTCTTATCCCTTGTGATACCTATGGAAGTGGGCTTGTCTTTTGAGCCTTGCCTAAAAAAGGCACTATGGGGGAAGCAAGAGCCTTTGCCAATATCCGAAAGCCCAGGGGTGACAGGTGCAAGCCGTCCCTAGCGAAGCATGGTGGCTTGTCGAGCATGTCATCCCAGGCTACCAGGCATTGGATCCCCTTTGAATGACACCAATATTTAAGCCAATTGTTGAAATTGATCATCTTGTCTTCATATTGTGGCATCATTCTTGGTGATGGTAAGATGCTACACAAGGTCAGGGTCAAACCGGCCTGGGCTACATGCTCATAGAGCTCCTCTATGTCTCTTTTCATGTAGTCCAGGGAGGTACATCTCAGGTCATTCACACCAACATGGACAATGAGTCATATTTGTACTTGCCTTGGAGTGACCCGGTGCTTGTGTTATGTGGCAGATCCTACCGACAGGCAGCTCACCGTGACCTTCTCCTTGTTCAGCCTGGTGCGTCAGTGTGCCTGATAGAGTCACCTATTACAAGTGTATCAGGTGTGTTGTTTAGCCTTAAGGGCTGTGACTGTTCGGCACACTGGCTTTGTGAGCTATGTGTTGCACGTGTTTTGTTTTTGGGTAGTGGTTGCTTGGGTGTCTGCTTTGGAGGTCTTTGCTGCTTAGGCAGATTTTTATTTAGAGCCTCCGAGTATATTTTTGTGTGTTTATGTGTTTGGTTTGCTGTCGTGGTAGGTCTTTGTGAGACTGGAATCGTAGTGAGTGTAGTTTCCTTCTCCTCCTGACTGGATACGCCAGTACTGAGTTGAGAGAGCTTAGCCTCCAGTTTGGCTATATGGTTGCATCTCTCACATGTGTTGGAATTTGTTGGGAGGAGGAGAGGGTTGTCTGTGTACATGAGGCAGTTGTAACATTGCCTCAAGATTCCCAGATTCACCAGCTGGACCGGAGAGGAGATTGACAACTGACCTTTGGACATGCTAGAATAGTATTGGGAATTCCTTTATAATTGAAAAAAGGGCCAATGGGGAACAAGGTACTCAAGGTGAGTTTGTGAGGGTGTAGTGCTTTTAATTTTTTAGTGCTGACTTATATAATTGCTTTAGTGAGCAAGTGCCAGGTAACTTAAATGCAATGTGTTACAGGTAACTTAAATGCAAAATGACAAACAGTAACTTTTTTCAAGTGAAACAAGGAAATAAGTACAGTAAGCAATGCAGATATCACTAGGGATCCACAGAAGCTGAAAAGCTGCTTTTAGGTGGAATTAGCGTTTCAGGGAAATAACAAGCAAACAAACAACAAGCATACAAACAAAGCTAGATTCAGCAGGCCTGGATCTAGTCTATGCTACAGCAAACAAGGTGTACCAGTTTCAGTAAGAAACAGTTCAAATATGCAGGCACTATAAGCCTTTAACCAGAAATTCCCAGCTCAGAAGGACAGAGTCCAGCCTCTCCTCCCACAAGAGTGCAGACCACAAACCTTCTTAATGTAAAATAACTGGCCTGAAGCCCAAGTGCTTAAACCCGAACTAATACACTTTTAGAATAACAGACACTGAGCCCTCAATCAGCAGTTTCTAACTTAGAAGGATGTAAGCTACCTGTCCTGCCATCACAGTGTAGGCCACAAACCTTCCTAATGTAAAACAACTGGTCTGAAGCCCAAGTGCTTAATCCAAAAGACTTAGAATGATAGCTACACTTTAATCAAGTTACTACCAAGCAGTAATAAATACAACTGAATACTTTAAAGAATGTCTGGGTTAGTGCTAAAGTTATACAAACAAAGCTAGATTCAGCAGGCCTGGATCTAGTCTATGGTACAGCAAACAAGGTGTACCAATTTCAGTAAGAAGCAGTTCAAATATGCAGGTACTATAAGCCTTTAACCAGAAATTCACAGTTAAGAAGGGCAGAGTCCAGCCTCTCCTCCCACAAGAGTGCAGACCACGAACCCTCTTAATGTAAAATAACTGGCCTGAAGCCCAAGTGCTTAAACCAGAATTAATACACTTTTAGAATAACAGACACTGAGCCCTCAATCAGCAGTTCCCATGACTATACTGAGTAAAAAGATAAGTCTGTAAGCTTCTGCAGGACGGGTTGTTGTATTTACTCTGCTGCAGTCTCAGGGGGTGCAGTCCATGACTATATTTATTTATTTATTTGAAGTTTGTTTGCCAGGATGGTCCATTGGGCCGAATGAGCTCATTTTCAAAGGAGTCCTGGGGAGAAAAGCTCCATAGATACAATATCAAGTATAAAAGTATGAAATAAAAGTGAAATAAAATAAAATAACAATTTGTTAAAGTGACAGAAGAGTACATACAAGCACAAGTAAATGTTAATACAACTGGAATACACAGAAGAGCAAATGCAACAATTCATATCAGTTTACAATTTTAGTCTCTATGTTCACTAGAAGAAAATGTTAAAATAAAGACAATAGTTAGTAGGTATGTACAGAAGATATTAAACATAAGTGGTTATTTACAATGTGTATGTTCCCATAGGGGGGATATGATTGTAGACTAAGGGGGTAAGGTAGTATCTGGGGATGTTATGCAGGATGGGAACATGAGCATTCCCAGAGAGATGATAAATGTGAGTGGAGGAGAGTTTTAAAGATGGGGAGGCTGCTGGTGCTGTGGATATGAGGTGGGAGGGAGCTCCAGAGACGGGCTAGGGAAAAAGAGAGTAGGAGTTTGCCTGCTGGATGGTTAGGTTTGTGGAGTTCAATTAAGTTTTGAGTGCTGGTTCTTAGGGGTCTGCTAGGTTGGTGAATGGTGAATGTTGAGGTGAGTGAGGGGCAGAGTGAGGGCTTGAAAATGAGCTTATGAGCATGAGTTACTTGAATGTAGGTAAGGTAGTTGGGGAGCTCTAGCCAGTTTAGTTTGTGGAGGGCAGTACAGTGATGGGAGGAGGATCTGTGCCCAGTGGTGAATTTGGTGATTTTGTTGTAGCAGGAGGAGAGTTTTGTTTTGATAGAGGATTGTAGGTTAGTTAAGAGTGGTGCACCATAAAGGAGAGAAAGGATGAGGTATGTGGTAGAGAAGTGGAACCCTAGTGGATGGAGAGAGGAAGCGACTATGGCGATAGAACATACCAAGTTTCTGATGTGTTTTTTTAATGTCTGTTTGTATATGGGAATCAAAATTAAGCTGATTATCGATGAGAGCTCCTAACAGTTTAGCACTGGAAACAATTTCTAGGGATGTGTTGTTGTGACTGGTTATGAGGAAGGAATTTATGTAGATAGTTATGCTTTTGGATGGGGTGAATAACATGAGTTTGGTTTTTGATGGATGGAGAGCTAGATGGTTATCATGCATCCATTTTTCAGTGGTTGAGACTGCATCTTGAGTTAGTTTTATAAATGAGGGAATGGAGTTTGCAACACAGATACTTGTTGAATCATCTGCATATTGGACTATTTTAGCATTTGGGATATTGTGGTGGAAGTCATTAATGAGATGTTGAACAGTAAGTGACCAAATATGGAACCCTGGGGTACACCAGTGACAGTGTTGAGGAATGAGGAAGTAGATTTCTTCCATTTGACAGATTGTTGCCTGTTGGAAAGGTAACTGGTAAACCAGCTGATACAAGAGGGTGAAATATGTAGGTTAGAGAGTTTGGTCAGCAGGATGGAGTGGGAGATGGTATCGAAAGCCTTAGAAAAGTCTAGGACAAAGGTGGAGACAATGCAGTTAGAGTCTCTGGTGCTTTATTTACAGTTTTGAAGAAGGAGAGTAGTGCAGTAGAAGTGCTGTGACCGGGTCTGAATCCATGTAGTGTTGGGGTTAGTAGGTGACTGTTGGTGAGGTATGGTAATAGTTGTATGTGGATACATTTTTCAAGTAGTTTAGAGATGGGAGATTAGATGGCAATAGGTCTAAAGTTGGAGATGTTATTATTGTTTCTTCCTTTGTGGAGGGGAATAATGTAGGCTTTTTTCTAAATTTGGGGTACATAACCTTCTTAGATTGACCGGTTTATAAGTATACAGATGGGGAAGGCAATGGCTTCAGCAGCTGTCTTTAGGAGGAAGGAAGGGATATTATCAGGGGCATTAGAGCAAGGTTTTAATTTTAGAATGAATTTTTTTATAGTAGCTACAGGTATGGGTTTGAGAGAGAAGAGAGGGAGGTGGGAGGTGGAAGAGCTTAAGGAGGAAGGGGTAGTGGGAATTGTAGCTGGATGAGTGGAGGTATTTGTGAAGGATGATGTTAATTTAGATATGGAGTCAATGAAGAAGCTGTTAAATTGGGAGGCTAGGTTGGTATCAGAAGTATTGTGATCAGGGTGTGGGTTTTCCTTTTTGCCAGGGTTGAAGAGGGAGGAGATACTATCCCAGAGTTTTTTTGGGTTAGTCTTGTGATTGTTTTGGAGGGTGATATAGTAGGATTTGTGGTCAGAAGTGATAAGTTTTTTAACTCTGTTGTGGAGTATTTTGTATTCATTTAGGGTGGCTGGGGTTTTGTTTTTATAGTGGTTTTTCAAGGCTTTATCATGGAGGTGCATGACAGCTAAGGTATCTTTGGTTAATCATGGGATGGTTTTACTCTTAATTCTTTTCATTCTTAGGGGGGCCAAGGTGTCTAGAAGGTTTAGAAATGATGTATTAAAATAGGTGACAGCTTCATCTAGGTGAAGTGTATTTAGGGGACTCCAGTTAAATTGTTTAAGTAAGTCAGAGAAGGTGTCGGGGTTAAAGTTTTTTATGGAGCGTACGGAGATGGTGGTATGTGGCAGTTGTAGGGAGGGAGAATGACGGTGAGCAAAAGTAGGAAAGTGGTCACTGAAATAGTCAGGGAGTGTACCACTACTGGAGATAAGCTGTGGGTGTGATACCAGAATCCAGTCTAGGGTGCTTCCAGAGGAATTGTCCTTAGATGGCCTGGTTATTGAATCGATTAGCTGATGAAAGTTGTGGAGGTTTATATTTAGGGGGTTTGTTGGGTATTGGACAGAGGACCAGTTGATGTTAACGTCACCTAGGATAACAGTTTCATTAGTAATGTTGGTGGAGAGCCAAGAGAGAATGTCCTCAAGAATAGGTATGTTATCACCAGGAGGGATATAGAGGGAGGCTAAGCATATTTTTTATGCTTGTTTAGGTGGAGTAGGGCTAGAAGTACTTCGGCATTGGCAAATTGGGGAACTGGCTTAGAATATGGAGTAACTGAAAAGGAAGAGGAATCGAGTAGAGCAACTCCATCTCCTATTTTGTGGGTTCTGTCTTTACTGATGATATTATAGTTGCGGAGAGTTATTTCTGAATCTTTTATGCCTAATGCAAGTGGCTGAGGATGGATTTTGAGAACAATAATACTGCAATTTACAAAGATAATACAAAACATCTACAGTTTAAGTAATTATATCACATTGGACATAATGTGATAACTGGTTAAAAACAGACAACTTAAATGACAATGATTTAATATTTAGAGAAATTTTAGCCAATTTAGAGAAATTAAAGGCAAGTTAGTATAATGCAAACAGGAGCTGCAATATGAAGTGAGAGAAAAAACAGGGTTATGGCATATTTAGATAGATAGTCAAGGAAGAGACGTTGATTGAATTTTGAATTTTGAAGTGAGTAAAGAAGGGAAGTAAGGAGGTGTAAGCTATGTATAGGTGCTTCTTCATATTTAGGATATAGCAGGTTGAGCAAGAACAGATCTGGATTTTATTGATATTTGTTTACCAGGGTTGTCCATGTAGGTAATAAATACCCACTTTCAGCTGAGGCCTAGGGAAGAAGTCTTTCAGAAGGGTTTTAAAGGATCAGAAGGGGGGTATTGGCATGATGAAAATAGGTAAGGTGTACCATCCTTTAACAATATGGTGTGAGTGCAGACCTTGCCCAGCAGATTTGATAGGTTTGTGGATACAGAGAAGGTTTTGATCACTAGATTGTAATGACCAAATGGGAACATCGTTGTGTAGAATGGTATTTCGTGCTGCAAATAAGATGGATGCTGGATAATTGTGTAGGTGGTAAGAAACTGTGTATATGTTAGTTGATGGAGTAGTTCTAACCAATTTAGGCTTCTTAGTGCAATACAGTGGTGGGTTTGCTGCAAATTTGGCAACTTTATTATAGCATTGTTCAACTTTCTTTTTTTTGTGATGCCTGCAGGTTAGTAAGACTGTAAGTACCATGAAGTAGTGAGGGGAGAAGGTAAGTAGTGGCAAGTGTAGTTTTAGCTGTGTTGGTGAGAAAGTTTTCGGCCCTATAAAGCATCTCTAGTTTTTGTGAGTTTTTTAATTCAGTTTTCTATATGTAGACTGAATTTAAGATTATCATCTGCTATCACCCCTAATAATTTGCTATGAGAAGAAACATGAATGTTTGCATTATTAAGACAGAGGGTTTTAAATTTAGTTTTTTGTTAAAGAGGGATTTGGGGAAAAGAAGTAATTTGTTTTTTGGGGGTTGAGCATGATTTATGAGTTACAAAGCCATGTTTCAGTGGCTGTTAAAGTTTCCCGAGCAATTCTTTTGGAGATGTGCCAGATTTTCTGATATGCATATGAGTGTGGAGTGATGTGTATTTTGTATTACAAAGGCATGTTGTGTGGATGTGAGGAAATTGGTGAGAGTGTTAAAGAGAAGGGGACCATGGATAGAGCCTTGTGGCACACCAGTGGTGACTGAGAGGTATGGGGAGAGGGCGGAGTTACATTTTACTGAATGATACCTATTGGATAGGTAGCTTTTGAATCTCAAAAGGCTGGGCTGAGATACACCTAATGAGGGTATTTAAGTAGATGTTTGCTGAGACAAACTGGGTTGAAGGCTTGAGACAAATATAAAAACAAGGAGGAGACTAGTTTGTTGTTATCTTTGGTTTTATTGACAGTATCAGTGAAGGTGAGAAGTGTAATGTTAGTACTATGGTAGGGACAGATGCTGTATCATGTAGAGGGATCAGAGTTCTTCTTACAGGAGATACTTTATCAATTGTTTTTGAATACATTTTTCAAGAAGTTTTGAGAGTGGGGATAAGATTGCTATAGGTCTAATGTCAGTGATGTCTGTTGAATTTCCCCCTTTTGTGTAGAGGGATAATGTGTGACTTTTTCCATTGAGAGGGTAAGTGGAAACCCTGGATTGACCTATTTATAAGTATTGAGACAAAATAGACAATGCTATTGGCTGTTATTTTAAGGTAATCTCATGGAAGGTCATCAGCTGAAGCAGATCATGATTTGAGTTTAAGACTAGTTTTATATAGGATGTAGGCACATGTTTGAAGGTGAAAGTAGATGTGGTGATATGAGGCTGTTGGGCAGAGTTGGGATTAAATGTTGAGAATTCCTTGATTACGGTGCTATTCTATCTCTCAAAATAAGAGCCGAATTCTATTTCAGTTTCAAGTGGTGAGTTATTTGGAGAGGGTTGAATTTTTGGCCAGGATGTAAGATTTCTTTATTGGCTAACCAGAATTTTTTACAAATGTGTTTACTATTGTTCTGAATATTGTTACAGTATATTTCTGTTTTCGTTCATTTGCTTTTTAGTACTGTTGTGGAACATTCTGAAGTTTTCGATCTAGTGCAGTATTTTATATGGTTGTCATTCCTTTCACACTTTTTCTATATCCTGTATGAGCAATCTACTTTTTTTTTTTTGCAAGGCAAAGACAGAAAGATAAAGATAGTCAGACGCACTTCAGGAATAGGTTCTTAGGTGGTCACTGAGCTACTGACCTGAAGACCTTTATAAGACTAGCTGTGTGTATCCAATATAATACTAGATAAACCCAATATAAGGGCATCTTGCCTAAACTCGAGGTCTAAGTTAGCAATGATTGCCCATATCTAGGAGGATCATCTGTGAAATTCTCAGCAGGAATTTACGATTTTCCATCCAGCATACCTCTCAACTGTAATAAAGTAAAATATTCACCAAGGCACCAAAGTTCACTTCAAACAGAATCCATGGGTACCACCAAGGATCGAATACCAGCAGTTTTTTAGACAGACGTACTTAGGTAACATGGTTTTTAATGGTGGTATATGTACTTCTCATTCAGAGAAGGTTGTATATGCATGCAGTCACTTTATATTTATTGTATTCTGCATTAATTGTTAATTAACATTTTCATTTTATTGGGTAATTAACTCAAGTCACCAAGCAGAGGGAGTATAAAAGGAATGGTTCATAAGTCTGCCCACATCTGATGAAGTAACTTGCAAATGAAAATGTAGTAGGTAGGAGACGTTAATGCCTGGAGTGTATGTGTTTTTTGTTCATTTTCATTAAAGCTGTGTTTTCAAAAAAACTGCTGGTATTCGATCCTTGGTGGTACCTGTATACCTCCAACTGTACAGAGTTTCACAGAATGTCCAGATTTGTGCTTCATATTTTTGGTCTGTTTCTCATAAAATTGTGGTTTTCTGGCATATTAGTGGCAAATAATTAACTATCGAAGTTAAGTTAGAAAATAATGACAGACATTTGAGTTTCAGACTTCATAACCATCAGAAAATTCATGCTAATACAAAACCTGTTATTCTATTAACTTTCTAAGTTTGTAAGAGCAATATTTAAAAATTGTCACTATTTTTGGGTCTTTGTCCCACTTTTATTTATGCCCTTGTCCAGATTTCTTGCTCTAAGAGGTTGAGAGGTATGCAAATCCAGTCATCCAGTCTATGCTTCAACAGGGTCATAGAGGGGTTTTGTTTGATGTTAGGTAGGTATGACTGCCTTATTTCCACACACCTCTAGACCAATGAACACAGCCTGCAACATTAGGTGGGGGGAACTATATACCACGGATTACTCTAAATACTTGTGCCACTGCAGCATTTATAATGGCATTTTAAACAGTATGAGGATTGGGTATGGGAGACACTATATACCAGGCACCAGGGATTACTAGTATACTTGTGCTTTAACATCACTTAAAACAGTAGGGGTTCAGGGGGTGGGGGGGGCATGACAACAGGAATTACTCTAAAGACTTATGCTATACCAACACTTAAAATAGCACAGGGATCGGTAGTAGTGGGGTGAAACTACACACCAGGGATACTACACTAGTGTTTTCATGGCCTCAAGACAAGGATCAGAGGGAGAAGGAGATGGACTCATTCGACACCAGGGACTGATACAGTTAGCTAACACTGGGACTTTTAGTCTGCACTTTGTATTAGTAAACTGCAATTTACAGATACAGATAGGCAAATTGGCCAACAATGAGGTCTTGTCTCATTGTAGCTAACATGTCTATGAATCACAAAATACCACATCACATTAACAGCCCTTTTTACCTCTGTCTTTAATGTAATACAGTAGTGGTTTAATGAATCCCTGGGAAAGTTAATGGCAAGTTACATAAAAGTCATAATGTTATATAGACTAAGCAAATATCTGAGAAGCAGACTGCAAGTAAGCCTAGCAAATGAGAGAAGTGTGACCAGTACCAAAATCAGTCAGATCAGTTTACTGCATATAGCAGAAGATGTAAGAGATGCAAAAACTGGGTCATTTTACTGTTCTTTGTAAGGCAAAACAAGTTAAACAGATTGCTACTGGAACTGTTGATAAAGCTAAAAATAATGTACAAAAAAGCATTCTCTTGAGTTTAGTTACTACTATGACAGATGCAGAAGATATCAGATTTATGGAACAAGCAAGTGTTTTAATACCTAGATACAGGGAATAATCCTGCTGTGATATCATGTGCTACATATAGAAGTTTTCTGAAGTTTCCACAGTGGCATGTGATGGAAACTAACATTTATAGCTCTGCAGGTGAACTTAATTTTTAGCCATGTCTGAGTGGAAGGGGTACAAATTTGAGTTTTGTGTTATGTGCTGAATGGTCTATATATATAAATAATCTGAAAAGCAGGGCTGTGGCATATGAAATGGGTTTAATAGAAAGAATAAATGAAGTAATATTAGATGTGTTTGGCAAAGTTGCCGTGCTTTAATTTGAACTAGTAAAAAAAAAAAAAAAAAAAAAAAAAAGACTAACATCAAATGATGTTCCACATGCCTTAACTGAACCAAGAAGTGTGCCTCTCTTTTGCTGTCCAAAGTAAAATCAAAAGTTTCAGAAAAAAGTAGAAGAAAAAAGTAAAATGAATGTAAAATCTTGGCAATAGTGAAAGCATTACTGAACAGACTGGATGGTGTGCAGTTATGGTCTTCTTCTTTTGACTTTTCCTGGTTAGGGGTTGCCACAGTGGATCACCTGACCACTCATGATTGGCATTGGAGTTTTACAGTGTCAAGTTGCCAGCCTGGCACCCAACCTTCCACAGAAGGCACACACACACACTCACACCTAGGGCCAATTTAAAGTGTCCAATCTACCTACAGCATGTCTTTGGGATGTGGGAGGAAACCGGAGCACCTGGAGAAAACCCACGCCACCACAGGGAGCACATGCAGACTCCACACAGAAGGCACCCTAGCCAAAGATCAAACCAGGGAACGTCTTGCTGTGAGGCAACAATGCTAACCGCTGCACCACAGTGGCCACCCTTGTGCTGTTATGGTCTAAATAATTAAAATGAATGATTGAGTGAAAATCTGTGCTGATGTGAAAAGATTCAATGATTTTATTGTGCATGAAAGGTTTATAATTCCTACATTAGAAGATATAGCACCCAAGCTTGTAAATGCAATAATATTTTCTATACTAGATTCCAGTGTATTTTGGCAAATTTTATTCAACTAGTAGGCAAATAAGGGCTGAGGAAATCAAACTTTGTACCACAAGAACTACAACTCATAGTCTTAACCTTCTGTGGCAACTGCCATTACATCTGCCCCATAATATGCTCTGAGTATTGAGCTGGGGGCAGTTTGGTATGAGATGTTGAGCTGTTAACATTGTTTATGCTGTGTTACCATGCTGCTTGTGATAGAGCTACCTGTTTACCCAAAACTTATGCTGAATCCTGAAATTTCTAAGATGATTCTCACTAGAAGTCTGTAGTTCTTAGCATCACCTGGCAATTTCTTTAATGACTGCAATATTCAGACAAGGTTCCATATCATGCAGTAGGGGTTCTTTCACTTTCAGTTTCTACACTGACTTCTTTCACTATAATAAAATGGGTTTCTAATAAAACTCAGTTACAAGCTTCTGACAACATGCATAAATTATTCTATCTCTTTCAGCTAAAGCCATATTCTAATTCTGTTTTTAGTTTCTGTAAGTATGTTTTGTCTTTATCATGGAAGTTTATAATAGCGTGGTACACTGCTGCCCCTCATTTTTGTTACAGGTATATTCAATTCACAGCGTACTAGTGCCCTCCCCATCTATAATGTACTATTTCAGTTGCTGACAGATTGTGTGTGTTCACAGACATCTGTTCATTCTTAGTTACAGACTTCCCCCAGATTAACTAATCTCCCGTGCAGGACTAGCTTAGTCCTGTACAGAAGCGACCGTTTAGGAGCAGGATGGTAGCATGCCATGCATATTAATGAGGCGTGCTGCCCGAGTTCCTAGGCTTACATGGAGCATGTAACAGTGCAGGGAACATGTCTGAGACCAGAGAGCAGAACAGCAGAAAGGGGTATGCAGTGAGCGAGACCACTCACAGGTGACCGCATATCCCCAGCAACAGTCCCCCTTGTGTATAAAAGCAACAGAATGTTTAAATAAAATGAAGAAATCCTTTTTTTTAAGTCCGATTACAGCTAACTGTAGGTGCGCAGGTGTGCCCATTGCTTAGCTATGGTTAATGCAACTTAAATGGCTGAAGAGGATAACAAGGAAGATATATGCAAATGAAGCAGCATAGCTATAGTGTAGTGGGCAGAGCATTCATCTTATGAGCAGGCATTCCCAGTTCAAGTCCCACTGCAGCAGATTCCATTTTCCATGGCATAGCACATTATGAGTAATATTTATGTTGCATAACTCACTAAATAACATATTTTTATAAACTGGAGTCCTGCAGTAAATGCACATGTGAGGTGTCAGTGTCATAATGAATAAGGGACTAGTAAGCAGGTGTAAGCACAAATAAGCAGTAGTAAGCATATTTAAGCACTAGTAAGTGGGCTTAAGCCCATTTGGGTGGTGGTAAGCAATGCCCACACTAGTTAAGCAATTCTAAAGCTAACACTCTGTAAGCAGATGTAACGGCAGGTTAGCAGTTCTTACCGTCGCGCAAATCAGCTTATAACTGCTCAAAAGTGCCTTAATCACTCTGTATCCAACGGCCCTTGTTCTGCCCATCAACAAAATAAACAGCCATGATCCTCAAACCCAGGACCCTATATACCATAGTCCCAGTAGTTATCCACCAAGCCATCCCAGAAGTACAGAAGAATGAGGTAGTAGCAAACAAGTCCTCATAGTATAACCAAACTGAACCTGTGAAAGGCATCAGTATACAGTCATATGTACCATAACCCACTACATAACATAAATATGTGAACTGAAGTACAGCAGTAAGCCCAGAAGTGAGGTGTAATTGTAATAGAGTGTTGAAGTCCCCAATAAAACACAAGGACCCCACAGAGTGTACGCACACATTAATCATGGATACCAGGCATACATATAAGGTGTAATGAATAATAACACAATGGCAAAAAGGCATTATAATGATTGGTTCATTGGTGTATGTTTAATGTAAGCAATGCTAAGCATTGGACAAGCCAGCTTAGGAAGTGTGAGCAATGTGTAGACCAGCTAACTCATTGTTCCCAGTGGTATACCCCTTTAAACAATGCCTACCTTAGGTAAGCAGGTTTGCCCATAGCTTAGCCTTTTCAAAACTGGCCAATCACAGAAAAGTGCAGGAAATCAGCCCTACTTAAACCCAAGAGGCAGGAATACATCTCATAACTGGTTGTAGCTTCCCCTTGCAGGCACTATGGCAGTAAGGGGAGAAGGAATGCACTTCTGGGAGCAGCGCTGGTGCATCCAAGAGTCCAAGGTCATGGCAGGACTACTAGTTAAAGACCATGCTCAGAGACTGCTGCAGGGCCAGTTCCAGGGCCATCTCGCCTGTGACCTCACTAGTGCCACTGGCATACCCCGAACAGGTGAGCAGGTCAGACACCACTATGCTGACCTGAAGCGGCGGAAGGGGGACCTCTTGAAGGAGTGGCTCCAAGTGGCTAGAGTGTCAGGGGATGTTCCAGACGTATGTAAGTATCACCCCAGTATGTGTGTAATAATTGCCAGCTGAGGTATATCATGGATAGGTATGGCTAATTATTCCTCTTATGTCCCCCACAGCTGCAATGGAGTGGGCTGTGAACCAGGAGGCCCACATCAGTCACCGGGCGAGGTTGGGATGCGAGGCAGGTCAGTAATACTTATGCATTTACTGTCATAGGAAATAAAAATAAAAGTAGTAGTAAATCAATTGCTATTATAAAACCTGTATTGTTCAAGGCAAGTACTGCATACACTAGAGAATATGGCAGTAAGAATCTCATATTGTCTGTAAGTCAATAAAAGTGTAATAGCCTAACAAAACAGGTCTAACTGCTGGATTGCATGTGTATATCCTGGTATCATATGGTAATGTAGATATGCAATCGTGTAATAGTACTGTAATATTAAGCACTGTTACCCACACTGTGCACCATAAATTGAATGTGTAGGAATGCCTGTATATGACAGGTGTAATCCCCAGAGACGATTTAGTACAACTGAGAGACTCACAGACAGTAAACAGGGAAAATGGAGACAACAAAAACTGAATAGCACATGCAACTGAGATGTGAACCGTAGTTTTTTAGCACTCACAGTGACGGCTCGAATCCTGCCAGTGGTAGTAGTCTGCATACAGAATCATACCCCACAACTGTACAGATATGTCCAGAATGTCTAGTAAAGTGGCACATATCTGTTGCCTATCAACCTGTCCCCCTGGGAAATCAGTGGGATGATCCCAGACGTATAGGCAGCAAACAGGAAATACAACTGATTGACACACAGCTATGAGAACAAAGCTGGCACAATAGCAACTCCCCAGTACATTATGTGATTAAGAAGCCACATATGTCCCATTTACACCCCAACTTGTTAAGCTGTGGTCAGAGTGTGTACAGTAACAGAGTGAGATGTATGTACATAATAGTAATGTGGACTCTGGTACTGTGTGTTGGAACACTCATGTAGTGATTATAGACATTCCTCCCACAGGTCTGTCAGATACCAACACTGTGCCCAGAAATACAAGAATGATATGCAGTTGCTCTGAATAATGAGGTATTACACATCACTGCCACCCACACTGTACAACAACATATAACTGTCTAGGAAACTGTATATGAGTGTTGTAATACAAGGTCAGAATGCAAAAGCACAGGGGATTAATAAGACAGAAAGCAGATGGGAGATATACAGCAATAGCTATATAGCAGACACAACTGTGATGGACAGTGTTTAAGGTGTAGCAGACACAGCCATGGTCTGATTCCTGGGAGTGGAATTAGGTTGCATACAGATGCATACCCCACAACTGTACAGGTGAGGCCAGAATGTCCAGTATATGTGTCCATATCTACTGCCTGTCCCCCTGGTAAGTCTGTGGGATGATCCCAGATGTGTAGCCAGGAAACAGGGAATACAAGTGATTGTCAGACTTCATGAGAACACACTTGTCACTGTAGCAACCCGCAAAACTGTTAGGAGAATAATATTTCAAGTATGTCCTATCTACACTCCCATACTGTCAAGCTGTGACCAGAGTGTGTACAGCAACAGAGTGAGATGTATGTGCATAATACTAATGTGTAATCTGGAACTTTGTGTGGCAACAGTCAGGAAGTGCTAACAAACATTGTTCCACAGGTATATTGGATACAAACACTGTGCTGAGAAATACAGGCCATTATAACTTGTACTGGTACTGTTCATGTTGGTATTGTAGGGATTTGTGAGTGTCGCAGTTTATCTGAATAATAAAGTATCACTGGTCACTATCATCCACACTGTGCTACATAATATAACTGTGTAGGAAAGCATGCATATGTGTGTGTCAGGTCACTAAAAGTGGAAGAGGGCAATATTCTAGATATGTCCAGGCACACCAGCATGCGGTCAACACATGGCCAGAGTCTGTGCAGAAAGAGTTGGATAGCTATATGCAAAACAGCAACTCAAAATCTGGGAGTATGTGTAGAAACAGTTAGTGTTAACAAACATTTCCTCCACAGGTATACAAGATAGGAGGTGTATACTGCAGGTAAAACCGGGTCATGTGTAATGATGATGACAGCCATATCACTGTCCAAAGTAAGGCTATAGGGTAGTGTAGTAAGACTTGTAAGGTACAGATAACAGCACTGACTAGGAAAGTAATGTGGACTACAGGAATATACTAGTTATTAATTGACATGTTCCCCCCACCACCATATCTCCAACAATAATCAACATACCCACCCCAAATGGTATGTATTGACTCTGATAATGTCCAATTCTTTGATAAATATATTAATGGTTCCCATGCATGTGCTATATTGAGTTATTCCAACATTGGTGGCATGGTGACATCAATGTACCTGCATGCTGTTCTTATTACCACTGTGGTCCCATATATGCATGTGTCCTGTTTGCTATGCAACTGTTCCGTATCTGGTGTCTGGGTTAATGGGAATATATATGCATGCTGTTATACCTAACCCTGGAATATGTTGACTATTACTAACCCATATATGATGAAATCTAAACACTATAGCACGCTTGGGAAGACCGGTCCCAGTGGACCCACCTGTCCCGGCTCAGCTGGCCATGGCAACGGGCACAAACATATCTGGGGCCCAACCCCGGCCCTTCCTATCCATTGATCCTGCACCACCTTCGAGTGGAACCACCTCAGGGGATGGGACTTGCCCCTCCTGGGACTGGGCACAGACAGGCACCATTCACCTGTCGTCAGGTTAGGGATGTGGTGCATAGAGTGATTAATGAGCAGTTTGGTTACCTTTTATGCCAGCGTGAGGGCCTCATATCGTGATTAGAGAGTCAGCCTGGCTCTGTGACTCAGCCCCCAGCACAGCCACCTTCAGGGCTGTTAAGGTGCAGTGGTGACTGCCCATGAGTGGGGACCTCAGTCCCACTGTTACCACTAGGGGGCTTGTGGGCTTCCGATATCCCAACACACCTCCCCATCAAGGTGTTTACCCCCACATGTGTCATATAATGCCCCTGTATGCATCTTGCTTGTCTTGTCTGTTAACCTACTTGACCTACCTCCCCAAATATACCTACTACCCCTCCCAAACATCCCACTCTCACCTGAAAAAAAGAAAAAAAGGGCAATCTGTTCCCACAAAAAAATCTCACCCCATACATAGCTGTCCATTTCACACAAGTGTCCACTGGACACATATCTGGTCTAATTGGCATCACAACTAATTATTGTTGTCCTCACCCCTCTCCCAGGGGGTTGAGTGTCCAAATCTACCTCCAAATTCAGTGCATATGCACAGCTGTTGGTGTAGAAGAAATGGGCAGCAATGGACCTTCCCTACACCCTTCCTGCACATCCCTAGCTATTTCCCCTACAGTCTTTCCCTCTCTGTGCCCCTTTTTCACCACTTTCCTATCAACTCTTTTCTCTTTTCTTTTAAAGAAATTAGCATGGGGTAAGTGGGAGTAAGCACTTTTAAGTAGCAGTAAGCGGGTCTAAGCCTGTTTGTGCAGGGGTAAGCAATGCCTACACTGAGTAAGCAATTTAGAAGCTAACTGAGTAAAATAAACTGTAACTGGAGGTTAGCAGTGCTTACCACCATGCAAACATGCGCAAACCCGCTTACAACTTCTTTAAAGTGCCTTAATCACTCTGTATCCAACAGCCCATGTTCTGCCCAACAACAAAATAAACAGCCTCTGCAAGACTCAAACCCAGGACCTTGCACACCACAGACAAAGTGATTTACCACTAGGCCATGTCAGATATACATAAATGTGATGTTTTCAAAAACATATCATCCAGCCCAGTCACTAAACAGTACAGAGAATGTATTCCAACATTTAGATGTATGTGTGTGTTAATATCTAAACAGATACAACATATCTATATATATATATATATATATATATATATATATATATATATATATATATAAACATATATATATGCAAATGCCTACATCAACACATATATATGTCTACACCTATATGTCTACATATACACAGCAAGTTACATATATGTAAGTATATATACATATATATATATATATATATATATATATATATATATATATATATATATATATATATATATATATATATATATATATATATCCATATAGGTATATATGGACATAGATGTGTAGATATCAATGGGAGATTAACTAAATCATATATGTCCACGTGCACCGTTAATGGGGTTGAGAGGCCCCAAACAATATATGTCTTGTACGAATAGGTATACCCCCCCCACAGCCAAACACGTCCCCCCTGAAATACACTACCAAGTGTTGCAGATCCCATAACCAGGTCCTGCCATGACATGGGCACAAGATGTTAACAATACTACATCGCGCCTGTATGATGTCAGGCTGGTATTGGTAACATATCATGCAGTACAGTCTGGCTCCCATAGGAAATGTACAATGTGAAAGCTAAGCGATCAACATCCCCAGAATAAATATACACAGACACATATATGCAGATACAGATATATATATATATATATATATATATATATATATATATATATATATATATATATATATATATATACATATACATATAGATATACATATGACTACACATACACACGCAAAGATATGTAGAGTAAGATACTTATGTAGTAGGTGCACACAATATGCAACAGCCACTATGCCTACAGTTAACAACTGGACACTGGATGAGCCACCCATACAAATGACATTCGTTGTCTGCAACATATACCCACAGAGAGGTCATAGGATAAAACACCACACACACAGTTTTGCAGAAATGGAAAACCTTTATGTGTGTAGTATTACAGATTTATATGCCATGTCATATAGCTGTTCAGACACTGTCATCCATATAAATAGAGTAATGCAACTGTGAAACAATTATACTAATACAGTAGTCTGGAAAGGTCCACGACTGTTGCTGTCCAGGCCAAGTCCTTCAAGTTGTACAATAGTAAAGAATGGGCCACAGGATACCACACAATCAACAGTATGTAATGCAGGTGTATAGTTCAGCATCCTCTATCTACACATTGTACACAATCACTAGGTGGTAAAGACTTCAGTTGACCAAATGAGATGTAACTGTTACATAACAAGGCATAAATTACACCATCACAGGCACACTGACAAATAGAACAGTCTGTATGGCAGGAGGTAGTAGGCCTGCAGTAACCCACTTTATGTAAGTAATGTCAAGATAGGTGAAATGTATGGTACTGTACATCCAGATACCTTAAGGCAGCTCACCCCTGATACCCCCACATTTTGTAACAGCTTAGGCTGTGTATGGTGCATCCCCCCAGACTCAATAATACAGGGCCATATACCACTGTAACATTTACTGGCCTCTGGAGTGCATATGGGCACACAAGTATTGTATAGGTGAAGCCCACACATATATGGCCCCAGCCCCACCATATGTGTGGGGGATAAAACAGCAGTGAACTTCTGGCAGGAATGGCAGCATGGTATACGTATATGTGCATATGTATCATTATCTGTATATGTGTAGACATATAATGCTCTGTATATGTATATATCTGGGTGTGTATATGCATATCTATGTACATATATATATATATATATATATATATATATATATATATATATATATATATATATATATATATATATATATATATATATATATATATATATATATATATATATACCCATCTATATATAGATATCTGGATAATCATATGTACATATATTTTCACCATATGTCCTGAACATGGCATGTAGCCCTACCTCAGCCTCTATAGTCCCAACTTCGTAGTGCAAGGGGATGTCAGGTATGTATAGCAGGTATATTAGTAGACTATTGCTACTGTAATAGGGATTGTCTTCACAAATATGGTGTGTGTGGGAGGTCACATCTGCTTTTCACATGTGTGCCATTGGCTACTTGCAGACGTCCTAAGGACATCATAGTACAGTACTGCTGCAAGCAAGTAATGCTCCTGTGGACTACAGCAGAGATATTGGTCAATATATGTGGGCATTCTGACACACTCTGTACAGTCCAGAGGTATACACAGAACCCCTTAGTGCAGAACATGTGGACCAAGCCTGACAATATGGATGTTAACAGCCATGTAGATGGGTATAACACATAACGACTAGTATACATTTGCCCCCATAGGTTATGCATTCACACACCGTCTGTCCTGACACATAATAACTGCTGGTACAGAGGTGCCATGGCCACATACTACCCACTAGATATTGACATACATCTGTACAGCATCCCACTGCTCTGTCTGACATACGTGACTGTTAAGGGAGGCCCAGCAGCAGTACATCTGGCAAGTATTTGGACATGACATTTCACTGGGTAAGTACACTAAGCTGCTAGGCATGTAACAAAGCACTGTGCAATCACTGGCCTACATCTCCTATGGGGGAATGCACATGTACCTGCATATATAGCAGGCTCTACAGGCATGTCACAGCACAGGGTAAGATACCCCTCTTTGAAACTGCATAACCACAACCAATGTGAACACAGCCACAGCCACATATGGTAAGCTAGCATAATATTACAGTTCAGCACCATCCTCATATGTGCCACTCACACACTAACCCTACATATACTGGGTCACTACACATTGTGGTCTGATGCCTGTCTGTGGTATGAGACATGTGTGTGTATGGCCCTACAAATATGTAAGCCAATACAGTAACATACAGTGGAGCAGCATGTAACATCAGATAGGATGGGACCTAGAACAATGAAAACTACCACAGTCTGTACACAGGCCAAAGTACATATTAACAATACACACACTGTCAACATTCACCATAAGTACACAGACCTCAGTACTGTACAAACAGCCACAGAATTTCCAGGTTATGTCATCAAATATAACCCCTACTGTACATAACATGTGTAGCAGTCTGATATCTCACTGGCTTGTTATCAGGTATGACACTAATTATGGTGTATAGCACATATGCACCTCTTAATGCATGACATATGTACAAAGGTTGACAGAGTTATGGCTGGAAGCACATACACAGGGCCAATATTGACATGTTGCTGTGATAACCACATACATTTACTGTTGTAACAGGGTTTGTGCAACATATGTCCTATGAGGGATATGAAGTCAGTAACTGTCACGGCTTTCACCATCTACAGACTGCAATCCTCACACCACCTTCTTCAGTTCACAGATAGATGCTCTGTGGGTAACACATGAAACCAAAGGCACCACACACTACCCAGTCTGCAGATGACGCTACAGATGGGGAGTCCTCATAAACACAGAACTGACATGGCAGGACAGCCATATCTGCACAAACCCTGTTAAACCAACATTACTCCGAATGCAGTATATCAGCACTTACAGTCTGTAGTCAGGTCAGGCACACCACCCTCCTGTGTGTTGGCCTGTTTCCACAGTGTATGTTGTCAGAGGTAAATCCCCAATCCATCTGACATGCTGTTTGCCAAACAACAGATCGAGTTCCTGCTCACAGTGAATGAAAAGGCCCAACACGAACATGATGTTCTTAGATATTGGAGTGTGTTTCCATGCAATTGGCTATAGGAATGTTACCACAGCTGTTCCACATGCAATCAGCTAGAGGATGGCTGAAATTCATGCAGAGGCCATCAGCTGATCATGCACTTAACTTACAATACACATGCTGCTGCCTAAGCAAAGCCAGTGTAGGTCTCCACATCCACCAGTGAGGGAGTGAGAGAGGCAGACAGAGGCAAAGACAAGTCAGGGAGGGGTGGGAAAGTAAATCTTAAGCATGTTTGTGCCACACACCTACCAGCACAGGGTATAAAACCCCTGATGACTATGTAGTGCTATCACAGTTCTATGCAGTTATTGGGATGAGTCACATAGGTTACTTGATGTGGAGCCCTCAGAACATATATGTGATGGTGAGTGACATCTGCAGCAGGGATATGGACGCTATATGGTAGGTGTAGTACATGTGCCTGTCCACATGAACAGGTACCAGCATCAACACAGCCACACTCTCACAGGGATGCACACACATTGACCCTCTTGGCAGGGACAGGAATAAAATTCATCACTAGTGAGATTTCCACAACACATTACTGTGCAGGTATCACATGCACCACATGGGTCATACGGAGGTTATATGGGCAAAGGGCATGGGGGAGGTGTCTGACATCATACAACATGCTTCTGTATGCCAATGGGGGTTGTAGTGAGTGTGGATGTGATCATACGCATCATAAAGCACACACACAAACACACAGGGTGCCAGTACTGACATGTATGGGTGCATTTCTGCACGGGTGTGTGGTGGTCGACTCTGCCAGATAGCTATACAAGACTATGTGATGGGCATACCTTGGCATCAGGCCACATGACAACGGTCTGCATTGTGGCTCAGGGCTGCAGTTTCTGCATTTGCCCACACAGGTGGGTATTGTATCCACCATCCAGTCACCTTGGTGACTATTGCGTGTGGCCAATGCTGTGCATCGCTTGCCATGTATGTGTTCTTTAGTCCATGACATGGATGATGTCTGGGATGTGCGCACCTCCCACATGCATGTTCAGTGATATGTGGAACTGTACCTGGGGTGTCTGGCTCATGTTGTGACACAGATTATCATCAGATGTGCCAGTCTTGGCCACCTGTGGCGAAAACAGGTAATGAACAGCAGGTTTACCCTGCACCTACATTGATAGCATGCTAATGGCACTCCCTGGTGTCAGTGGCATCTGTCCATACAGGTCATGTTTTCAGGCATGATATATCCTTTGTGGGTCACATTTGATGGCACCACAGGTGTTGCAGGTGTCCAGTGGGGAACATGGGGAAGGTGCACTGTCTGCATATACGTACCTATTGGACAGATAGACAGGGTGCCATGCCCTCTGTAGTCCACTGCAATAACTCCATAGTTACTATCAGTGGCCAATATGCAGTGTACTACCCACATATTGGCTGTTACCTAGGCAAGTGTGTGTGTGTATGAGACATTGGTTGAGAGTGTGCTTTGGGTAATACTGGGGTTGCTAACTGTGATTACCTAGCCTTGATGTCACATGTATGTGTATGGATTTGCACTCCAGCCTCTTTGCTATTTCACATCTGTTATCACTGTACGGTGGACATTGTGATATATACTAGGTCCACCATATAAGAAATTTGCAAAATCCACTCCACATTGGGCCAGGTGTCACATACTCACACCCACCTCCACACAGGATATGAATTACACACACACACACACACACACACACACACACACACACACACACACACACACACACACACACACACACACACACACACACACACACACACACACACCTGCCATGTCTTTGATTAGAACCCCGACCTAACTAGTTTATTACACTACAGCACTATGCAGTTATAGTACGCACCACAGAGATTACTGGAGTACTCCTTCCCCAAAGGTGTATTTCACATTGGATGACATCAGCAGGATTGTCAATGTAGGACATTCGAATTGTAGTGAATGTCGCTAGGCTAAAATTCATTGTTCCCTACACAGACAGTGAAACACACACAAAACATCCACAACCGATATGTGTGTGTATAGAACCCCTAACAGAGGTCTATATCACACTATAGCATGGATCTGTTATAGGATGCACCACAGGGATTACTGGAGAATTCCTTCCCCACAGGTGTATTTCACATTGGATGACATCAGCAGGATTGCCAAAGTAGGTCATTTGAATTGTATGGAGTGTGACTAACCTAAAAAGCATTGCTCTCTACACAGACAGACACACACACACTTGCCAAGTTTGGGATTAGAATGCCTACCTAACTAATTTAGCATACTACAGCAGTACACAGTTATAGGACATGCTATGGAGATTACTGGGCTACAACTTTCCCAGAGGTGTATTTCTAGGTGGATGACATCAGCAGCCTTATCAAAGTAGAGCATTCCAATTGTATGGAGTGTGACCACCCTAAAACACATTGCTCTCTACACACACACACACACACACACACACACACACACACACACACACACACACACACACACACACTTGCCAAGTCTGGAATTATAACTCCTACCTAACAAGTTTATCGCACTACAGCAGTACACAGTTAGGGCACGCGCTACGGAGATTATTGGGTTACAACCTTCCCAGAGGTGTATTTCTAGGTGGATGACATCAGCAGCCTTACCAAAGTAGAGCATTTCAATTGTAGGGAGTGTGACCACTCTAAAAAGCATTGCTCTCTACATAGACAGAGTCAGTCAGACACACACACACACACACACTTACCAAGTCTGGGATTAGAACTCCTACCTAACTAGTTTATCACACTACAGCATACACAGTTATGGGATGCATCACGGTTATTACTGGGCTACAACTCTTCCAAAGGTGTATTTCACAGTGGATGGCCTCAGCATGCTTGTCATAGTAGGGCTATGGGGAGGGCAGTGTGTTTGCATGGGCCATAACCCATTCATCTAGAGGTTGACACGCCACATGTGGGCACAAACAGGGTCATAATTCACAGGTATGTGTATACAGCTGCTAGATGACTACATCCTTGTACAGTCATGTTGCACAGCTAGCACGTATACCACATAGTCTGTAATGCTGACAGATACTGATGGCTAGTATCTGCTGTGAGTGACATCTGACCCTCGTTTGGCTGTGGCCCTTTGGCTGTGTGCTGGGTGGGACAGGCCTGGATGGCTCCTTGTCACAGTCACCTTCTTCCACACATCTATGTACATCTACCTTTGGCTTATTATAGTGTGTTGTCCTTACATATATGCCTGTATTCCTATCCACTGTGTGTGCAAAGCATGAGTGGTGCATACTGAGGAGTGTCTGTAGTAACATCTGTGACTGCCAGATATGTCTGGTCAACTGGTGTTTGCAGACATGGCCTTCATGTGTTTGTGTGTGAGCATGCCCAGTATGACCTTTCAGTATGTAGACTGACATTGCCTTCATTTCTGTGTGTGTGCGAGCATGCCCATTATGGCCATCTGTATTGAATGTGTCGATCGAGTCCAGGTAGTTTGCGCTGCAGTGCTGATCTTTGTGTTGTACACCTGTACATGCTGTCTCTGCAGGGTATCTGTCAATCATTTGGCATTGACTGCTACTACATTTCTGCATAGGATGGGGGGCACACCTTACTATTTCTACATTTCTACACAGGATTGGGCAGGCACACCTGACTGTTACTACATTTCTATGTAGGATGAGGGGGACACCTGACTATTTCTACATTTCTCCACAGGATGGGGGGGGGCACACCTGACTGTTATTACATTACTATGTAGGATGGGGGGGCACATCTGACACTTGTACACATTTGCTAGGACTGTACTGGTATGTCAGGTACTCCATTTCATTCTGTAGTCTTGCCTATCATGCTGACTAGAGGCATACCAGATCTTAGCTTTTATTTATGTACATATTAGTTTCTGACTTCCTACCCTTCAGAACTGACATCCCACTACCTGACCTGCTGTAGTCTGTCTGTGTAGGCCTGGGGGGAGGTTACCCATAGACCTCATTCAGAGGCCATAGTACAGCCTTGATTTGTGTTTGTCTACACCTATCTTGCTGGCTGTGACTGCTGTTGGGTATGTGAACTCCTCTGACTGGCATGTGTGAGTCACTTACCTTGTGGGTGTCCAAGTATTGAGGGTGGTGCTGCAGGGCTGCCTATGTTGGATGCACATAGTACACTCCCTACACATGGTTAAGCACAGGTAGTGTAATGTTTGGCATCCCTTTTACTGTATGTGAGAGTCAGAGAGAGGTGTTATTCCCTGGGTCCCTCCTGTGTCAGTGTACGTGCTATGCGTTGCCTCTTTGCCAAGGCCACGGCATACTAGGAATGCCTCCTTCTGCTTATTGGGGCAGGCTCAGTTTGTTCCTCCTCTGAGTCACTGTGCTTGTGCAGGCCTTGGCAATGGTGGGGGGCTGTGTGGCCCTGCCCCATGCTGTTCCTGCTGCAGCTGTTTCCACAGGATCATATTGTGTAGCATGGCACATACAAGGACAATTTGGGTACATGTAGCTGGTGAGTACTGCAAGGCTGCACCAGATGTGCCCACGCACCGGAACCATGACTTGAGCATCCCAAACACACACTCTACTATGATTTTGGTTTGTGCATGTGCCTCATTATGGAGTTCTTGTTTGGGTTTGTGTGCATTTCTGATGGGTGTCATCAGCGACAGCTCCAGTGCGTATCCAGCATCCCCACTAGGTGACTGTCAGGAATGTCCCCATTGGCAAATCTCTGGTACAGCAGTGTCAGATGCCAGATGTGGGAATCATGATAGCATCCAATGCAGCCAGCACACACATTCATTATTATGCCCTGGGCATTGCACACAACCTGGCAGTTGATGGAGGGGACACCCTTGCGGTTGATGTAGACCCTACCCCGCTCACTGGGTGGTGCTTTGATGCATATGTCATGCAGTCTATAGCACCCACTACCTCAGGGTATTCTGCTATTTGGTGAAACAGTTGCATATTGCTGGCCAATGCCTCACAGGTGTTGGGGAAATATACATGCTCAATGACATGTGCTGACATGGCATCCAGGAACTGGTGGAGTACCCTGGATGCTGATGCCTGTGAAATCCTCATCATATCACCAGTTGACCTTTGGAAGGTACCTGTAGCTAGTATTCATAGGCCTACACATACCTTGGTGTCTACTGGGATGGGTTCCCCTCTGTTAGTTCTGTGTGTCAGGCGTGGCTGGCACAGCTCAACAATTGGCTGTAGGAGGTCCCTGTCTACCCTATAGTGCTCCACTATCTCCAGCTCATGTAGCCCCTGGTAAGTTACCCTGGGTATGTACACTCTTCTCCGTCTCCTCACTGTGGGTTGGTCGACAGCATTCACATCCTCACCACCCTCAACCTCTTCCACAAGTTGTATGATAGCTATTGCAGCTCGTATCATTTTGCTGTTGTGAGTGTTAAAAGTTTCCTGCTTGTTTACATTGGTAGTGTAGAGTGTGGGAAATACCAGAGGGGAAGGTGTTTGCATAGTTTATAGTAGTGTTCTGGGCTGGGCTGGTCTGCTGCCTGTGTAATTGGCTGATCCTGATACATTTCACCTGCCAGCTAAGCTAGTTCTCCTTGATTATCTTCCTACTGCTGTTTTCCCTTCCCATTGCCTCCCTGTTTAAGCCCGGGGGGCGCCGCACAAACAGAGTGCAGAAATGTGCACACTGCTGCTATTTCCTGGTTTAACTTTTTTTTTCTGGCTTTAAAACCCGGTGCACGGTGAGCACACCCGCTTGGACAATGTAAAGAGTGCTAGGCAGGTTTAGACACACCCCCTAGCTTAGCTGTGTTAAGCTAGGAGCAAACCCGAGCCACAGGGCTCCATTCCACTTACAGTATGCCTGATACCCCCCATGATGTCACCTAACTCCTAGGCTTGCACCAAGCTATTCCTACTCTTACACTGTTGGGACCTGACTAGCATGCTGGGGAAAACTGGGATTCACTATAATTCCCCTTATTTGCATAGGATTGCCTGCTAATGCATAGTTACATGTCTCACACTGTGCCTCCCCCCTTAGCAACCACTACTCACTGGCCATGTTGTCTTCTGCCTGCCATTGACTTGCATGGCAGAATTGTGATTTTAGTTAGGGTGCTTAATTTAGGTTTCTTTTGTTATTTTCCCCCCGATCCCATTTGCGGGCCGCTGCCCTATGCTTAAACAGCCGAGATTGGATAAAAAAAAAATTAAGGTTGACTTTTGTATTTTTTTCACTGTTTGCAATGCCAATGGCCTTATACTTGGCCACTGGCATGCTTACTACATGATATGCAGCCTTTATTTGGAGCTGTCACAGCTCCGTTTTGGATTTTGCAGAAATGTACTTGGGTTACTAACTGAGTGCATTTCTGCATATTGCACTAGTCCTGCACGGCCGGTTGCAAGCTTCCTGGATTGCAAACATAGCCGGCCTTAGGCATAGGGCACCACTCTAGCAGGGGCACTTTTCCAGTATTTATTTGGTGCAGGTAGGCCAGGATGGGGGCACTGGGTGATGTGGTGGGGGACACCATGGAGCCCTTTTGCCTAGGGCACCAGTTGACCTAAGGCCGCTCCTGATTGCAAAATCACCTAATTTGCATAGATTTCTCCTGCAAATGGGGTGATTTGCATACAGGGACTTAGTCTGTGCAGGATTAGTGCAGGAGCACTCATGCATGCCCTTGCAGGCTGTTCCTGGATCACACGGCAGACATATTGCTGTATGAGCTCCTGCACTGATCTTGCACGCTGTGCAAGGTATAGATAATATGGGCCTTTGTTTGCTTAGTTTTAAACACTGTTTTACTATTAAGTAATTTTTTTCAGCTGGTATAACTCTTAAGGTCACTCTGTAAAGCACATTTATATAAATTAGTTGGAAGTTCTGTGTTGAACTTAGCTGCTAAAATGTCTACAACTTTACATTAACTGTGAACTTCTAGTTCAGACCATACCTTTAAAATATTCTTTAGGTCAAACATTGTACTCTTACTATTTTACCTGAATTAAATCTTCAGTTATGAAATTCCATTGCTTTTAATTCACAAGATGTATCAGTCCTTGTTAGCTGCTATTTTACTAATTTTACACAGTGCATACAGTCAGCATCACTGTATGTCCAGATATGCTTTAATAATTTCTGCAATAAACCGTGAACACAAAATTTTAGCCATATCAGACTGATCCAGTTCTCCTTAGTGATGTATCTTTCAAATGCAATAAAGGAAGCAGCAATGCCTTCATTCTTACTCAGTTTCTTTGCTGGTATGATGGTCTTGGAGTGCCTATCATATTCATTTGTTTCTGGAAAACCACACTTCTCTCCTCAAAGGCCACAGTTTGCTGTTCCATGTTTATCTTGTTCTGAGGCAGCCTTTATAAATTTCTTTCACCATTTTTTTTGCTCAAGTATAACAGCTTATCACTAAATAAAAATAATTTCCTCTCTCTCTCTCTCTTTCTCTCCTTTTTTTTTTCTTTTTTTGGTAATTAATGAAACATGTTTTACACTTGCAGACTGTGATGCAAGCTTGAAAAAAACAGAGTAATGTGGTTTATAGCCCCCAAATTGTGCCCAACTATACCACCAGTATAGCAAACATAATACACTGGAGGCAGTTTCTTTAGTTCAAGCGTAGTTTATATATAGTGAAAAAGTTAAAGGAAAGTTCACTTTCAACTCAAATGAAAACAAACAGAAGTGCTTGGTATATCTCTGGTTGCTTATATTTAGGTTCTGAGTTTGTTAGCGTACTTTAACGTTTCCTAACAAATAACAGGCTTGCTATAATAGTTGTGGTGAAGTTGCCTTGTACTTCACAAATATATCCACAGTTATCCTAAAGGTACTTCGTGAATAAAGCCACAGTTAATCTCCTGGTACTTTTGAATAGATCCATAGGTCTTCCAGTAATCTTAAAGGTATTTCCATAACTTATTTTGGTCTCCACTATTGCACTATTAGCCTCAAAATCTCTCATTGTGAGATTTAAACATCTGTGACATCATGGGCTGCAAGCTCTCCTTTTATCAAGAGCTTTCTTTGAGTGGTTACTGTTATGCAACATTATTTCAAGTTATTACTGCTGTAATATGGTGTCTTTACCATAATATATGGTGTCTACATATATATATATATATATATATATATATATATATATATATATATATATATATATATATATATATCTATATATATATATATATATATATATATATATATATATATATATATATACCCATGCATAACTAGATACAGATACAAATATATACAGAGATTTGTCTAGATATATATGTCTATATTTGCCTAGATATATGTGTGTATATATATATATATATATATATATATATATATATATATGTGTGTATATATAAGAGAGAGAGAGAGGGAGGGAGAGTATAGATCAATATGTGTGTATATACCTTTAAGAAGTGGTGGTGCTGCGGTAGCGTTGTCGCCTCACAGTAAGATGCTGTTCGGTTCGATTCCCAGCTAGAGCGTCTTCTGCGTGGAGACATGCGTGAATGGGCATACCTTCGTTGAAGGTTGTGCGTCAGGCCTGGCAAGTTGGTACGTAAAAATCAACTGCCCATCATTAGCGGACCGGAGTTCCGCTGTGGCGACCCCTAACCGGGAAAAGCCGAAAGACACAAAATACCTTTAAGAAGCTATCCAAGGGCTTGCACAAGTGTATAAATACTGAGCACATGTGAGTCTGACTGCCATTTTGTAGTCAGCAGTTGAGATGTAAGCATGTAAGCCCTGTTTCTTAACTAGTTTGTTTGTATTTAATGATGCTGCTATCCATCCTGATATGTTTGTATGTATTAAAGCATCTGAACAAAACCATAAACCTTCTTGTTACTATGTATTAGAGACGAACGAGTAACATGGTATCAGAAGTGGCATGTCTAATAGGACAAGGTGTCAGAAGCGGGATATCTAAAAGGACATGGAGTTAAAGGAGGCATACTGAAGAGGCAGGGAGTCAGAAATGGCTTGGCTAAAATGATTTAAGGCACTTGTTTAGATGGTGGTGGAATATATAGGAGTGGATCATTCCTAAATGTGCAAACTTCACAAAACAGGTCAGAAACGAATTTCAGGTATTAAAACTTTTTTTTTACATAATATGAAACCAGGCATACAGAACATTCTAGATAATATTCATATAAACCAATATGTAAGATATTGATAAGATATTCAAATTACTATGGACAATGTTTGAAATAAAGTCCGGGTTGCTTAAAATAAATAAAATGAAAGGAAATGAAATATGTGACCCCCAGACAAATGTTACAATGGAAAGGCACTTATTTTACATAAGGGATCAAAAGCCTGGTGAAACGTTTGCAGCATATATAACTGACCTGAGAAAAAAAGCTACAACGTGCAGATTTGTTGACTTAAGGGATGAGCTGATAAAAGACAGACTTGTGTGTGGTATAAAAGCTGATGCTTTGAGTAATATTTTGCTTCAAAACACTGATTTAACTTTGAATAAGGCCATTGAGATTTGTCAAATATATGAGCTTACAGAAAAGCACACAAATATGCTTACAAATGAGAATAGCTCTAGGAGGCACAGTGGTAAAGCTCATGTTGATAGTATGCAACATGTAATTAAAAGAAACAGGCCCAAGCACATGGCAGCAAATGTAAACCCTGCAGCACTCACTGGTAAACCCCAGAGTTTCTAGCAAATTCCAGAGTTCACACAGTCTCAGTGAAGCATAAGAGTGAATCAACAAGCTCAAATCATGGGCCCCAACATAACTTCATTGCCAAATGTCATAATTTTGGTGGAAGCCATGAATCTAAAAAGGAGAAATCTTTAGCTTTTGGTCAACAATGCCACAAATGTAATAAATGGAATAATTTTAAAAGATTTTATAAATCAAAAGGCCCACATTCTTTTATTAGAAGGGAACATTTTTAAGCAATGATTTCATCAGCTAGACTGTGGCAAGGTTACTCTTTATGTTGATGGTGTGTCAGTGCTTCATGAAACATCAATGCAGTACATTTAAGGGCAAAGAATGAAGTATTTTGTACTGTTCAAATAAATGGCAAGCCCACAGAGCTCAAAGATGATACAGGTCACAAGTGCAATGTTATGTCAGCAGAAACATTTGCCAGAGTATGTAATGGTGAAAGGCTTGATTTGTTAAGGTGTGCGAAACGTGTTGCTTATGGAGGTGAAGAAATTCAAACCAAAGGCTAAGTAGTGCTTTCATGTTACTCTGCTGGAAGAAGCTATGACTTATTATTTTATGTGGTCAAGAGGCATGTCTAGTCATTATTAGGACTCAGAGACAGTTTGAAAATGGGACTGCTTTCATTTAATAAGTAAGTCTACCATTTTAGCTTTAAAGACCTCTACTTTAATTTTGCTCAGTACATTTTTTCTACCTATGCTGATCTGTTCAAAGACAAACTAGGCAAACTTCCAGTTGTGCACTCCATGAAGTTAGACCCAGAGATCAGTCCAATTATCAGGTCAGCACAAAAAGTTCCAATAGCCATGCAGGACATAGTCAAAGCCAACTTAGATAAAATGGTGCAACAAGGTGTGATTTGTCCAGCTGAAACTCCAACTGAATTGTTATCTTCCATGGTGGTAGCTCATAAGAAAATCTCAGATGACGTCAGAATGTGTATTGATCCACGAGATTTGAACAAAGCACTTAAAAGACCTCATCATCCAATGTGCACAGTCAAAGAAGTCACATCCTTGATGCCAAATGCTACTATTTTTTCTGTCCTAGTTGCAAAAAGTTAATTTTGGCAAATTCAGCTTGACAAGAAATCATCATTGCTCACTACTTTCAGTATGCCATTTGGCAGGTACAGATTTTTGAGAATGCCACTTGGGATAAATTCTGCAAGTGGAGTCTTTCAGTGGGCAATGGAGCAAATTTTTTCTGGTTATCCCTGTACTATTATAGTCAAAGACATACTGGTAGGAGGTCATGATGAAGCAGAACATGACAGAAACCTCAGAAAAGTTCTAGAAAGGGCACATCAAGTGAATCTTAAGCTCAATCTACACAAATGCAAGTTCAGGCTACAAGAAGTTACTTATGTTGGTCATTTATTTACTAGTACAGGCTTACAATGACCCATCAAAGCATACAGCCTTTCTTAAGATACCAGCTCCAGACATTCTTCAAGCCCTGAAATGTTTTCTTGGTATGGTTAACTACCAAGGCAAGTTCATTCCAGACGTCAGCCAACTTTCAGCACCACTCGGAGAACTGACATGTAAAGATGTATCCTGGTCTTGGTTAGAGCAACACCAAAGAGCATTTGATGTCCTGAAACAGAGAATTGCTAGTCCACCTACTCTCCTATACTATGATGTTCACAAACCAGTTACACTTTCCTGTGATGCTTTGAAATTTGGTCTTGGTACAGTCATTCTCCAAGATAATCAACCTGTTAACTGTCCATCGAGAACTCTTACCCAAATTGAGATGCAGTATGCCCAGATTGAGAAAGAGGTTTTGACAATTGTGTTAAGATGTTCAAAGTTCCATGATTATAATTATGGTAGACCTATTCAGATCAAAATGAGCCACCAACCATTAGCCACTATATTGAGAAAACCTATGCATTCAGCTCCAGACAGACTGCAATGCATGATGCCGAGATTACAATAGTACAAATTCAGTCTTGTCTACAAAAAAGGCAAACGTCTTCATCTTGCTGATAGCTTATCCAGATCATCCAGAACCCCCACAGAACAGCATGAGAATGACAACCTTGAGTTTTAAGTCATGGAAGTGAGACATATTTCTTCCACACATCTTGATGAGCTGAGAGATTACACAACCACAGATCCAGTTAGTTTTTCAAAGGCTCAACCATTTTATCAATCAAGGATGGCAGCCAACACAATCTAGTTTACCTCAAGAAATGCAACCTTATAATCCATACAGAGATGAGATTTTGTCTGACAAGGGTATCATAATGAAAGGTCCGAAAGTAATTGTTTCAAAGTCCTTGCAACAAGAATACATTACTATCTTGCATCATGGTCACCCAGGAATGGACTCTACCAAATAAGGGTGAGAGAGCTAGTACTTTGGCCTTCTATGTCACAAGACATTGAGAGAGCACTTTTATCTTGTTCAGTGTGTGTACTAGTACTAAGCCACATCAAGAGAAGGAACCATTTCAGCTTAACCAAATTACGGAACTACCTTGGTCAACAGTAGCCACTGGCATTTTCGAGTGGAATGGTCAACATTATTTGGTGTTAGTAGACTCTTACTCCAATTGGTTTGAGATTGACCTACTTCCTAACCTACCATCCAGTACAGTAATTACTAAGATGAAGTGTCATTTTGTTGTTCATGTAGTCTGCACAAAGTTATTTCTGACAATGGTACACAGTTTATAAGCCAAAAGTTCAAAAGTTTTGCTGAAGAATGGGACTTTACTCATGTCACAAGTAGTCCAGAGTATCCACAGTCAAATGGTTTGGCAGAATGTTCAGTTTAAAGTGCAAAACAGCTACTAGAGAAGCCAAAATGAGACAATAGTGATGTTTTCCTAAATCTCTTGAATCTCAGAAATGTTACTCATGATAAACATCTTAGTTCACCTGCTCAGAGACTTCTTCGATACAAACCTGAACCACATTACCAATCAGCAGTTAATTGTTAGTTCCATGTGTCAAGAATGATAGAGCAGTGCAAGCCAATCTGTTGAAGAAGCATTTAACCCAGAAGTCTTACATTGATAAGACCAGCAAACTGCTCAATCCATTACAAGTGGGAGAAGTGTTAAGGATGAAAACGTATACACAAACACCTGAACGTACGGATGTGCACAGACCAAACCAACCAAGGCAGTCAATAAAAAAACAGAAAGGTCTAGCACAAATGGGTTGAAAACTCAATTTATTTAGGTAGTTCAAAAAACAAATAGCATACCGGTTTTGGCAACAGACTTCATCAGTGCTTTAACACAACTAAAAATAACTGATCCTTAAATAAGTAACATCATTAGCATTCACAAATATTATTGGTTGGATTAAACATTATGAAAACTCATTTAGGCCAGGTTTAAACAAACCCCCTAGCCTGATAATCCAACCTGATTCTTTATTGTTCAATATAGTGTGCCAACCAACTTTAGAAAGATTCCGACCCTGGACTCTGTCAATGACAGTAAATGTAAACCTGGCTGTTTTGTGAACCAAGGTGTGCTTGAACAAAGCATTTGTGGCTATCCTGTTCCTGATCTCACTGATGTGTTTGGATATCCGAAGCCTCAATGTTCTAGATGTTTGTCCAACATAAAACGCTGAACAGGAACAGGTAGCCAAATAAACAATCCATTCAGAACTACAATTCCCAAAACACAAAATGTCATAAACCTTGGGAGTATTAGAGCTGGTGAAAGTACTGGTTTTAAATATGTGGGGACATGTGGAACAATGTCCACAAGGTACACATCCCTTAACCGTATTCCCAAAAATAGTAGATTGTTGAAGTGAAGGTGGAACCTTGCGTTTGTAATGACTAAAATGAGACCCTAAAGTGGGTCCCCTATGAAAAGAAAATGAACATGTGGAAGAGAGAATTTCATTGAACTTAACATTAGCTTTTAAGATGCCCCAATGTTGGTTAATAACCAATTTGAATGTTTGAAAATTATGGCCAAAAGTTGTCACCAATCAAATGGGCTGTCGCCCATCTTTCTCGACATCAGACTGTTTATATTGTAGTAGGTTCAATCTAGATTGTTGTCTGGTAAAATCCCTAGCCTGACAGATATTGCTATCCTGGTATCCCCTCTGGATGAAGCAGTTGTGCAGATCTTGTTCATATCGGGCATAAGTGTCCTGTGTAGAACAAATGCGATGCATTCTGAAAAATTGTGACTTGGGTATATTGCAAATAATGTGTGGGGGTGGTGACTTCCAGCATGTAATAATGTGTTGTACTGAGGATATTTTCGAAAAAACCCTCAGTTTTTAGGGTATGATCTATATCCCTAATAACAGTAACAGAAGTGATGGAATCTTTGTTGGCACTCAAAGTAAATTGTATGCCCCATTTATTTTGATTAAGGTATTCCACAAATTTCTGTAGAAAAACCATGTCACCCCTCCACACCATCCAGCAATCATCCAAGTAGCATCGCCAGATGTCAATTTTCCCAAGAAATAGATTGTGAGGCATCATAAATCAACTGATGTTCAATATAGCCCATGAACAGATCTGCATAAATGGGGGCAAAGGATGCCCCCCATAGCTGTCCCCTTTACTTGCCAGAAACATTTACCAAAAAAGTAAAAAACATTTTTGGTCAGCACGTGTTCAGTTAAACAAACCAAAAACATGTTGAATCCAGGGGGATATATGTTAGCCTGATCCAACCAAAACTGCAAGGCCTCAAGCCCAGCCCAGTGTGGAATATTGGTATATAATGAGGACACATCCAAGGTACACATTAGCCATTCAGGCTCTAATTGCATATCATCAATAATTTGTAAAAATTGTAGTGTCCTGAATCCTAGCACAAACAAGAGGCAACAAAGGCTGTAGATATTTCGTCAAAAAGGCCGACAGTGGTTCGGTCAATGAACCATGGCCAGAGACTATAGGTCTCCCAGGGGGTTGGACAAATTCTTATGGATTTTGGGTAAGATATACAGATATTGTGATTGAGGATCAGAAACTGTTAAATGATAAACAGTTTTCTTGTTGATAATACACTCCTCCAAAGCAAGATTAAGAAAATTATCAATCGCTTTTTTTAAACTGTAATTTCGGATCTAGTAGCATACCCATATAGAATTGTCCGTCCCCCAATTGTCTCTCCGCCTCAGCCAGATATTTATCCCAGTCCATAATCACTACTGCCCCTACCTTGTCTGCTGGTAATATTACCAAATCTTGTTGAGTCATCAACTGGTGCATTGCTTGTTGTTCCGACATGGTTAGATTATAATTAATATTAGGCATAATGGATTTATTAAAATGAAGATCTTTTAACACACAGTCCTTGAAAATACCCACATATTTATCAATAAAGTTAGACCTATGAAACTGAAAATCAGTAGATCTTTAGGTATTTTCATTATCCCAAAAAAACAGTCTTAGATTCAATAATCGACAAAAATTCAAAACATCGTTGACCAATGAATTTTCATACACAAAAAAAAAAAACAGGCACAAAATTCAAACCTCTGTTGAGTAACTTTAATTCACTTTCTGAGAGAACATAACTAGAAATGTTATGTACATTATTCTTCGAGCTTATTGAGGTATTATTAGATCCAACAACTGTTGCAAATTGTTTATTTGCCCTATGTTTCCTCCCACCCCTGCATCTGCCCCCCAAAGGGTCATTACTAGGACATCTTTTTGCAATGGGAGATTCAGAAAGAGGGGTGAAATCAATGTCGGTGGCTGAAGAAGACTCATCCCCTGAAGTGCCACTGGGTCCATTATGGCCCTTTTTAAGTATTGAGCATGGTCTTTTTCTATATGGCCTCGATTTCTATCGGAACCAGCAAATCTGACATTTTTCTGTTGTGCCCCAAAGGGTTTGCCCCTTTCATAATCCAGCACATCTCTATTTAACTTGTGTAACTTCTTATTTTTCAGTTGTTGTTCAAGGACCAATAAATCCTTGGCTAACTGATTAAAATATTTGGTGAAAAATGGCTCACCCTCAAACTGTTTCACCTCCTCATAGCTAGAATGTACTTCGGCACAAAATTTGTCAACAGTCCTTTCATAGTGTGGAATAAGAGTATCCACAAACATCATTGAGGATTTATGTTGGGCCTGAGCCCAATCATCCAACAGTATATCATCCATTATACTGACCCATGGTTGTATTCTTACCCGGAGCCCACGAGGGGAGATACCTCAAACCTTATAGGCATTGAACAACTAGAGATGCCACATGTTAGTCCTCAAAGATTTCATACTCTTAGTCATTTTAACAAAAATATTAGCACAAATGTCCTCAGGATTCAAAGAACCCGAAGCATTTCCTTCTATGCTGTTAGGACCTATCCCAAAGGCTAATAGATCATCACAGGCTGCTCATAGACCTTGTAAAAGTTTGGTGAAATCCATACTAAGTATTAATAAATCCCAAACCCTGTCAGATTTGCTGATTCTGACAGGATGAATTTGGGGCCAAATAGAAAAAGACCATGCTCAATACTTAAAAAGGGCAGTAATGGACTCAGTGGCACTTCAGGGGATGAGTCTTCTTCAGCCACCGACATTGATTTCACCTCTCTTTCTAAATCTCCCATTGCAATAAACAATTTGCAACAGTTGTTGGATCTAATAATACCTCAATAAGCTTGAAGAATAATGTACATAACATTTCTAGTTATGTTCTCTCAGAAAGTGAATTAAAGTTACTCAACAGAGATTTGAATTTTGTGCCTGTTTTTTTTTTTTTGTGTATGAAAATTCATTGGTCAACGATGTTTTGAATTTTTGTCGATTATTGAATCTAAGACTGTTTTTTTTGGGATAATGAAAATACCTAAAGATCTACTGATTTTCAGTTTCATAGGTCTAACTTCATTCCTCCGGTTGATAAATATGTGAGTATTTTCAAGGATTGTGTTTTAAAAGACCTTCATTTTTAATAAATCCCTCATGCCGAACCATGTCGGAACAGCAAGCAATGCACCAGTTGATGGCTCAACAAGATTTGGTAATATTACCAGTGGACAAGGGAGGGGCAATAGTGATTATGGACTGGGGTAAATATCTGGCTGAGGTGGAGAGACAATTGGGGGATGGTCAGTTCTATATAGGTATGCTACTAGATCCGAAATTACAGTTTAAAAAAGAGACTGATAATTTTCTTAATCTTGCTTTGGAGGAGGATATTATCAACAAGAAAACTGTTTATCATTTGACAGTTTCTGACCCTCAATCACAGTATCTGGATCTCTTACCCAAAATCCATAAGAATTTGTCCAACCCCCTGGGAGACCTATAGACTCTGGCCGTGGTTCATTGACCAAACCACTGTCGGCATTTTTGATGAAATATCTACAGCCTCTGTTGCCTCTTGTTCATGCTAGGATTCAGGACACTATATCAATATTCCACACTGGGCTGGGCATGAGGCCTTGCAGTTTTGATTGTATCAGGATAACACATATCCCCCTGGATTCAACATGTTTTTGGTTTGTTTAACTGAACACATGCTGACCAAAAATGTTTTTTACTTTTTTGGTAAATGTTTCTGGTAAGTAAATGGCACAGCTATGGGGGAGTCCTTTGCCCCTATTTATGCAGATCTGTTCATGGGCTATATTAAACATTAGTTGATTTATGATGCCTCACCCAATATATTTCTTGAGGAAATTGACATCTGGCGACGCTACTTGGATGATTGCTGGATGGTGTGGAGGGGTGACATGATTTTTCTTAATCAAAATAAATGGGACATATTCCATCACTTTTTTAGATGTTGATGTCATTAGGGATATAAATCACACCCTAAAAACTGAGTTTTTTTGCAAATATCCTCAGTCACCACCCTTTGTTCTACACAGGACACTTATGCCCGATATGAACAAGATATGTATAACTGCTTCATCCAGAGGAGATATAAGGATAGCAATATCTATCAGGCTAGGGATTTTGCCAGACAACAGTCTAGATTGAACCTACTACAATATAGACAATCTGATGTCGGCAAAGATGGACAACAGCCCATTCGATTGGTGACAACTTTTGGCCGTAATTTTCAAACCTTCAAACGGGTTATTAACCAACATTGGGGCATCTTAAAAGCTAATGTTAAGCTCAATGAAATTCTCTCTTCTGCATGTTCATTTTCTTTTCGTAGGGGACCCACTTTAGGGTCTCATTTTAGTCGTTACAAATGCAAGGTTCTGACTTCACTTCAACAACCTACTATTTTTGGGAATAAGGCTAAGGGATGTGTACCTTGTGGACACTGTTCCGCATGCCCCCACATATTTAAAACCAGTACTTTCACCAGCTCTAATACTCCCAAGGTTTATGACATTTTGTGTTTTGGGAATTGTAGTTCTGAATGGATTGTTTATTTGGCAGCTACCTGTTCCTGTTTGGTGTCTTATGTTGAACAAATGTCTAGAACATTGAAGCTTCAGATTTCCGAACACCTCATTGAGATCAGGAACAGGAGAACCACAAATGCTTTGTTCAAGCACACCTTGGTTCACAAAACAGCCAGGTTTACATTTACTGTTATTGACAGAGTCCAGGGTCGGAATTTTTCTAGAGTTGGTTGGCACACTATATTGAACAATAAAGAATCAGGTTAGATTATCAGGCTAGGGGTTTGTTTAAACCTGGCCTGAATGAGTTGTCATAATGTTTAATCCAACCAATAATATTTGTGAATGCTAATGATGTTACTTATTTAAGAGTCAGATATTTTTAGTTGTGTTAAAGCACTGAGGAAGGTCGTTGCCGAAACCGGTATGCTATTTGTTTTTTGAGCTATCTAAATAAATTATTTGAGTTTTTAACCCATTTGTGCTGGACCTTTTTGGTTTTTTATTTACTGCCAAGGATGCAAATGTCCAAAAGTTATGATTGCATTGCTGTCATGAAGAATATTGGTCCAGAGCTGAGATTGTACATTATAGAATCAGTGGGAGCAAATTTTAGGTGGAATCGGAAGTATTTGAGACCAATTTCTGCGCCTATGCCACAGCAGATAGCCTGTGAAAAAGACTTTATCTCAGAATGAGTTGTCCAGTGTTCCAATTCTTGAGGAAGTTCCAGAGGACATTCCTGTTCCTCCGATGAAACCAAAAGTTATTGATATGAGTTGCACACTGCAGACTGCCCCTGTTGCTAAATTTGGTCCCAGCTGTTATGTTATGAGATATGGTCGAATCTCTAAACCCTGTAGCAGATATGAAGCAACTTGGACATGAACATTGTGTTTTGTTTTCAATGTACATAGTAATGCATGTCTATCTTTGATATTGTTTTGCATAAAGGGCAATCATTTTAAGAGGGAGGATGTAGATCAATATGTGTGTATATACCTTTAAGAAGCCATCCAAGGGCTTGCACAAGTGTATAAATACTGAGCACATGCAAGCCTGACTGCCATTTCGTAGTAAGATGCTGAGATTTAAGCATGTACTTATGTAAACCCTGTTTGTTAACTAGTTTGTTCATATTTAATGATGGTACTATCCATCCTGATGTGTTTGTATGCATTAAAGCATCTGAATGAAACCCCAAGCCTTCTTGTTAATATGTATTAGAGACAAATGAGCGGCAGAGAGAGAGGGAGAGAGATCTATGTAGAGAAAGCAGTGGATCTCTCTCTCTCTCTCTCTCTCTCTCTCTATATATATATATATATATATATATATATATACAGATCTACTTTGATCCAGCGAATTTACATTTCACCGAAACATAAATTTGTGAACTCAGTTACATGAAAGTACATATTTTTCAAAAATGCACTTTCGTATAAAACCTAAACCAAAAAAAAACCACACTAAACACAATTATGCAGGTGGGCAAGCCCCCCTGCACGCTCCCATGTGGGGGGGGCTG